>NC_079136.1:107805431-108125396 GCF_945859705.1 Episyrphus balteatus
GAATGCAAAAGAGTTTTGTCATTTTCGAGAAATTAAAAGAAAAAATCTATTAAGAAACTACTAAGAAACCCCATTATTTTTGGTTTTTTTTTGTGACTGGATAAGGATATTCACATGAAAGAAATAATTTTCTTGAAACTTAAGGATCAGAAAACATGGTTTAAAATTCTTTTCATTATTATCAACTGCTTGCTTACATATTTTGTGTTGTTTTCATTTAAAAAACTGAGATTTTATTGCTCCAAAGTATTTATCTCAACTCATTTTTAGTGGGGGAAAAATGGTTAAAGTTGATAGATTTAAATACTGTGTTTCATTCGTACAGAATATCCTTTATAAGATATTTTCGTGAAATTTCAACTCAGATAAAGATTGAATTTAATGTGTGCACAAGACATTTTTTATTTATGATGGTTTTGATTAATTCAAGGTTAATCGTTCGAACAAAATTAGTTCGAAATATTTTTTTCGTAATTTTTCTTCAAAGTCTTGATTTTGAAAATTATTTTTTCATTAAATATTTTATAAAACAGGTTTAATTAAAAATAGAATAATCGTTAAAAATAAAATAATCGTTGGTTTTAAACAATTTAATTTTTTAGTAAAATATTTTTTAGAAAATTGCCCTGGTCCCCCAGGACCTGAAATCCCCTATACTAAACGATTTTCTTCCTGCTTTGACCCAGCTTACATATTCCTTCGAAATCATTCGTATTGAAGTAAAAAAAATAAAATATATGTTATAAAAGTACCAAAATAAATTGTTACCTTTTTTTGTAGAACCATTGCAGCACCTTTATGTAAACGAAATCTGTAATATGAGCACATCAAATTTTTGGAAATTAAATGATCTTTAAAAATTGTCCTAAGAATTTTTTCAATAAAAGTTGTAGAAAAAAAGTTGTGGCCCTTCAAAGTATTTTTTCTTGAAAATGTTGTACATCTATTTTCAAGTACAACTTTCTTATTTCCAATTTTACAGAAAAAAGTACCTTAACCAAAATTGTAGAGAACTAAATTATCTACAAAAACCATCTTAAACATTTTTTTGTGGGACTAACGGTTCGCAAGATATTATTAAAAAACAGTTTAAACGGGGTTTTCAACCCCAAAAACTAGATTGTATACTCCCATTAACCTACCCTACACATCAAAACAAAAAAATCTTGTCCTACCTAAAATGCAAGGTTCGGTCAAAATTTTGCAATATTTCAAAGGACTAATAATCTCGCGCACTCCAACACTCCGCACTCGCTCATCGTAGCTGCGAGACTGAAAATTAAATTTAGACCTCCTATCCTTATGAAGAAATATTTCTGTATACTCTCTTTTTTTCTGAGACCCCAGCCCTATCTAGCAATAAATTCGTCTATTTATTCTAACTCTTACAAAACCCAGTCAAAATAATAATTTTCCATTTTTCGAACTTTTGTCGCGCATACTTTTTTCCTTGAATACTTTTATCTGTTCATACTTTCCTACCTAATACTAAAAGTCGAGAATACTTTTTGTTTTCACACTTTTGTTACGGATAAAAAAAATAACCGAGCGCACTCTTAACCTTGCCTCGCTCATCGCAGCTGCGAGACTGAAAATTAAATTTAGACCTCCTATCCTTATGAATAAATATTTCTGTATACTATACTCTCTTTTTTTCTGAGACCCCAGCCGTATCTAACAATAAATTCGTCTATTTATTCTCACTCATAACCTTGCCTCGCTCATCGCAGCTGCGAGACTGAAAATTAAATTTAGACCTCCTATCCTTATGAATAAATATTTCTGTATACTATACTCTCTTTTTTTCTGAGTCCCCAGCCGTATCTGACAATAAATTCGTCTATTTATTCTCACTCATAACCTTGCCTCGCTCATCGCAGCTGCGAGACTGAAAATTAAATTTAGACCTCCTATCCTTATGAATAAATATTTCTGTATACTATACTCTCTTTTTTTCTGAGACCCCAGCACGGTTGCCGGAGTGGGTAGGATCCTACCAAACTGGGTAGGTTTTTTCACCTTGGGTAGGTTGGTAGGTTTGAAGTCAATTTGGTAGGTTTTTCCAAGTTCTTTCTCTAAAATAATTTTATTTTTAATAATTGACAAACAAAAATTGTAATTATGTCAAATCTACCCAAAATATTTGTGCCAAACAAATGTGCCCATCTAAACCGAGAGTAATAATATTAACTTATGTATGTAAACGCAGTATCCTCATCAGTGGTACCACTTTACTTTAATTGAAGCAGATCTAGTTCTTTTTTTTTCAAAAAAAAATTAAAATCTACTTCCTGCTTCGCACCATCACAAAAATATCGAAATCTACTTTATTTTAAAATGTCTGTTCCAATCACCCCTGTTTACCCTATTAAATGACGGAATTTTTAAAAATCCTTCATTTGGATTTAGCTTTAGGTTATTATCTTTCAAATAAGCTATAGAAGATTTTTGTATCTAAAATAGTTTATTTTTTAATTTTGAATTGAAATTTTTGCCGCACTGGCGAAAGTGCGAGAGTGCAATGTTAGAAAATGGCGTCACGTTTTGTGGTGGCTGCCATGGTTCATCGATTTATAAGACGTTATCACGTCAAAAAACGAACTGTGAATTAGTATTAATATTAATCAATAAAATGTATGTTTTTATTTTTTTAAATAAAATATCAGTAGGAAATTGCAGTTGTTTTTTTTAACAAGAATTTATTATCTTAAAATCGAAAATTTTCGATGGGTAGGTTTTTCTTTGAATTGGTAGGTTTTTTTTGGAAACTTTGGTAGGAAATTTTTTATGCGAGTGGCAACCGTGGACCCCAGCCCTATCTAACAATAAATTCGTCTATTTATTCTTTCTTGACCAATCAGAATTGTCCATCGCCACATTTGTTTTCGCAAATTCTCATTTCTCTTTGTAACTATTGCCAGATCAAAACCCAGTCAAAATAATAGTTTTCCATTTTTCGAACTTTTGTCGCGCATACTTTTTTCCTTGAATACTTTTATCTGTTTATACTTTCCTACCTAATACTAAAAGTCGTGAATACTTTTTGTTTTCACACTTTTGACGGGTTCCCTTGTTTTTTCAATACGTTTAGCAAAATTCGTAGTGTTTGTCAAAAGCGCATTCAGAAAGTCTGTCTCAAAAGATGAATCTATTATTCATATAACAGAGGTTCTATTAAAATTGAAAGAATATGATAGCTACGGTGACCATCCGTCCCGGTTTACCCTGGACTGTCCCGTATTTCAACAGCTTGCCTCGGGTTTTTGTTTAAGAAACCCGGGACGTATAAGTGTCCTGTATTTTGGAATTTGTCCCGTGATTGTCCCGTATTTCCACATTTTCTGATTTTTTTTACCGACTTCCAAAAAGGAGGAGGTGCTTGCAGTGTGGTCCGGTTCTGGCTATAGAATCTATGAGAAAACGATAAAACCTAGTTTCGATCCATGGAAGTCGGTTTTTTTTTTTTTTTTTTTTGATAAAAATGATTATTTATTCAAAATTTTAAAAAACTTTGTGCGGAAAACAAGAAAAAACAGTCTTCGGTTGATTTAAATAAAAGTTTTTCTAATAAGTCTCCAAAGTCAAAAAACTCTTTTAGAGTAAGAAAAATTACTTGGACAGTTAAATGTCAGTGAAAAACGATTGAAAACTTTCCAAATATTCTAGCACAGTAAAGAATTTCGGTGGTTAAGCTGCGTAAATGCGCATCGAAAAACTATATTTTCGTATTTCGTCGTGCTGGTTTTATATGAAAATTTTCGTTTCACTTCAAGACTAGGCTTTAGTTTTAAAATTTTTTTGTCATTTTGTTTAGTTCCAACTTGTATTTGTCGAGTTGAAAAGCTATATCAGGAAAAATTTTTTTCATTGAAAAAATATTCTTTTAGAAGTTATTAACAGTAGGTACCTATTATAAATCCGCTTTCTTGATTTCGGAAACGGCTTAAATGATTTCAATGAAAATGCTTCCATCAAATCGTTTAAGAAATCTTCGTATCAAAATAAGGAAATTAACAAAACTCATTTTAAAAAACTAAAATTTTTATTTTTTTTTTTTGTTGTGAAAAATCAATATTTTCAAAACGATCCAACGAATTTTTTATCTGTCCCGGGTTTCGCTTCTAGAAATATGGTCACCGTAATGATAGCCCAAGGAAAAACCTCTGCTTTTATGGCCTTCTGAAAAATACTTCCAAATATGCCGCACACATGTAGAAGTATTTTCAAAATACTTTGAAGAAAATGCATTCACATCCAATATATGCCAGAATATCTTACAAAAATGCATTGAAGCAACAAATATTAATTTTCCTGATTGGTTTAAAAGTACTGGTGATTGTTACACGCACCGACTTGATACCGCACAGGGGCGGATCCAGGATTTTTTTCTGGGGGGGGCACAAGGGACGGATTGGCAAAAAAAAACAGCAATAACAGTTAGAAATAAAGTGAAGTACCATACGACTGACTAACAAGCAGAAAATTTTAACGACCCACAGTGGTCTAAAACCTGGCCAAAAATATTTAGGCACATTTCCCACATCAAATAGGTACCAAATGACCAAAAAGTTATTCGGAAGGAAAAATTTTCATTTTCTTGTTACAGTAAAAGCCACTTAAGTGCTAACCCTCTTACTCCTGGATTAGCCGGAAGAAAAAAAATATAAAAAACCAGAAAATGCACGTACAATTCTGTGCTATATTAAAGTTAGTAATCTATTCTTTATTTAATTTTTTGACTTAAGTTGTTTCACCAAATAGTTTTTGAGAAATTAAGTTTTAAAGATGAAATTTTGAAAAAAAAATGTTTACGTTTTTTAATTGATTTTGTATAAAATTTTGCAATATTATGGACATAATTATACCATTAGTTAATGACCTAGTAGTTTTTAGTCAAATACTAAAGACTTCATTCTAATAAATATTAAAGTTCCTAAGAATAACAAAAAAAACTGAATCATACTTTTTTGCCGGGAAACCCAGTTTTGTTTTTTTTTATTTGCATTAACCTTTTGTAACCCAAGGTCGTAAATTTAAAAATTAATTAGTCAATCGATTGGCCTTTATCTTTAATAAAACACGTATTTTTTAAAAATTCAATAAAGTCATTATTTACTTAGTTATTTCGATATTTTGGGAGTAAAAAAAAAAGTTTAAATAATTTATTTTTATATAAAAATGCAAAAATTCAAGTAAAAAACTATCTAATATTAATTTTTAGGCACTTTCCTAAAATCCAAACCCCGTTTGGTTTACTAACAAAAACTATTTTTCTATTTTTCTGAATTTCGTAGTTTTTACACAAATTTGCTTATTTTCAAAAAAAAACCCAACTTTCAACATTAACTGTCATTAAAAAACTATTTATTAGAAATTTGAAGTACTATTTCGATAAAGCAATACTTAAAGATTATAATATTAGAAGCTTCAAAAGAAAAAAAAAAAATAGTTTGTAGAGCTTTTATGCAATCTTTTTCGGTTTGTTACAGAAATGTCACATGGGGCTACAAGGGGTTAAATTGTTTTATACCTCAAGAATGTTGTGTTCAAATTGTAGGTCTCTTGGAGCCAAATTGACCAAGTTATGAGTATTTTAATACTTCCCTTAGGAACGTTTTAGTCTTTTAGTCCAGAGTTCAAAACTTTAAATCGTTATCCCCACAACTAATGTTTTTAACGCCGCGCCGGTGCTCCTCATAACTTCAAAACTACTGCACCGATTCTTTTGAAATTTGGGACACTATTTTTTTTTACATATTATTAGAGGTATCCCTGGAGAAATTTTCTCAGTAAAATAATATTTATAAAAATCTATAAGTAAGGGTCGCTTTTGAGGAGTTTTTTTTCAAGGGGTCTTTATTTTCGGGGTGCAAACTTGGGCAAACTTCTGAAATGCAAGTTTGTTCTACATATCCAGCAGTTCTATAATATATAGTTTATGCAATTTTGTGACGTGTTCCGCTATTTTAAAAACACTAATGTTAAAAAAAAAACAACGAAAAAAGTGCAAATTTTTTAACCACTCTGTATGAAATAGAGTTGCATATACAATTATTTTTTATATCATTCAATGTCATTCGATGTCCATATCAAAATTTTTCACCAAAATCACTTTGAAAATTCACTTTTTTTTAAATCGAAAAAAAAAAATTCGTGTGTACCCAACAAATAGCCGTTTATTTATTTGTGAGGTGGAGCTTTTCATGGGAAAGGGATGCAACAATCAACAAAATTCGCATTTTCAGCCAGAAATAGACAAGAGTTTCACTCAAGTTCTTTCTGTTATTATTCATATATTTTTAAAACTCTTGTAGTTTGATTTCCTTTAAGTATGAACTTTAAGTTCTGGGGGGGGCACGTGCCCCCGTGCCCCCCCCCTGGATCCGCCTATGATACCGCAAACTTTTTAATTATAATTTTAACTATATGCCTGTAAGACCTAAGGTCTTTTAAATGCATACTGTACGGCACTAGTTAGAAGGAAAGGAAAGAATTTTTTTGTTGGTACAGTGAATTGAGAATAAGATGATTATTATCTCATATAATTAAATCACGAGTGTCTTCCAAGCTGATGGATAAAGAAAAGAATGCTGCCTGTGGTAGGGCTCGAACCCACACCTCTAGGTTAGCAGTCAAGCACTACATCCACTGCACCATTTTGTCATATAAAGTTTTTTTGTATTACTTACCGTTTAGACATTACAACATTTCAAACTATCCCATGTAATTTGAAAATATCAAGAAAAACATATATCCGAGTTTGAACTTGAAGTGATATAATTTCTGAACGCTGCATAGTACAGAAAACTTTGTAGCACAATTTTTGTAAAATAGCTTCAGCTACAATTTTGTAGCACATAATTTTTGTCTAAAACCTGCCGTTTTTAAAATAAAATCTGTTGTGACCTTTGACCCACATAATTTTTGTCTAAAACCTGCCGTTTTTAAAATAAAATATGTTGTGACCTTTGACCCCTTTAATTGGGACTAGCGCACAGAAAACAATGTTACACCAATGATAACACAGTTCGACAAAAATAAAAATATTTTTTGTGCTTGGGTTTGATTTGCACTTTTTGGGTTCATGGTAAACCAAAACAATAAATAATAAACTTTGGAAACCGGGACAAGTTTTAAAAACAACAAACCAGAGTCACACAATACAAATTTCTGTCGTCTCGTTGCTCTGAAATAAAAGTAAGAAATTGAGTTTTTATGAAACTCGGAACTGTTAATTAATTTGCAGAAAAATGGCGTATGAAATAAAAATTGTTTCTTATTGTTAGGCAATGTTTTAGTGAAAGAATTGTAAAAAACAAAAATCAATTATGGGCAAAGTTGCAAAGTAGGGATTTTTCGAAATTTCACAAGAACTGTAATTATTTGAGATGAACAAGTTACCAAATTCTAAGAGATCTTAAGTTAGCCTATCAGTCCATTTCGTTTAATTCATTACTTTTTATACACAAGGTATATGCAACAAAATAATAAAAAAAAACTATGCAAACAAATTAATTTAACTTTTCAATAAATAAAGAAGAATTTCAATATGAACTAGTTTGGCTACAGTTTGGATACAGTTATTTGTGTAAGCAGTTATTTTTGTATAGTAAAAATACCATCAAAGTGCATTACTTTTACCATAAATATTGAAAATAGAAGAATTTCGATTTAATTTTTCTTTTTTCTTCTTAAGTTTCCCTTTTTTTATTTTTCTGAATATTAATATGAAAACAGCATAAAAATGAAGAAAACAAAATAAAAATCAGCCAAATCGGTTAAGACGTTCTCGAGTTTTTGCCAAAATTACGCACGACAATTTTTGTAAAAGACAGATTTACTTAAAAACTTGAAATTGCTCTACTGACCTTAAAAGCAAATTAAAAAAAATATCCAGATGAGTATCAATATACCTTTAATAATTTCATAGTCACAACCCAAGCACAAATTTCGTGTTGACCTGTGTAATTAGTATTAAAGTGTCTATGAGAATATCACGGTTGAAAGGGTGTTTTATTGTGTGAAAACACCCTAATGAATAATTTGAATGTTATTCATACCTTTAAAAATAATTTCTCACGTTCATACGGCAGAGGGAGGCTGAAATTTTTCGCTTTGTCCAGGCGCCAGGAACCCTAGGTCCGCCACTGTGCTTAACTGCTAAACGGTGTAGATAGAGTCCCTCCGATACGGTACATCTTTTGTAAGTTACACTGTAGTAGGTAGGTATAAACAATTATATCAAAATTTTAATCAAAAAATTATTTTTAACTTAATTGAAAACCTTCTATATCAATAATCATGGAAGGAGCAAAAATTATATCTCATTTTACGATTTCTTCTAAACACTTAATCCGTTGGTTGGTTATTTTATTTCCCATTTCATCAGGGTTCTACTTACCTTCAATAAACACATACATATGTATATGTATTACTAAAAAAATTGGCCCCTTTCATTAGTTTTCTAAAGAGAGAGAGCTGTGTATCTTCTATACCTAGACTATAGGAATAACAAACCAACCCTCTTGAATCCTGCACGGAAATCACAACAACAGTTTTTCAATTAATAAACTGATAAATTTCTAAAGAGAAAAAACTTCAGTATATTCAGATTTTCAATAACAATATCGTAGACTTATAACACCCTATTGATTCGCACTCACAGATAAGTGTAGATATCCTTCCTGATCCTGTTGGCACTTAACATTTTAAATGACAATGGAAAGATCTACGTACAATAATCAAGAGGGTGAAATCCTTGATAGTAAAAAAAAGAAAAACTTTAATCTCTAACCAAAATTGAGAAATAGTTAGTTTAAATCTGCCTTTTCAAGTGAATAAGACCCTTTTTAAAAAAAAAATTAAAGGACATATTATACGGTAATGCCACAAATGTTATTGAGTTTATTCTTTTCGTAATTTAACAACGACAGTTCAAGCTTAGTCCTCTTTTTATTTATTTACGTATGAAAACAAGTATCTAGAAAAGACGAGCAGGGCTGGACTCACGCCCGTAGCCAGGATTTTGTTTCGGAGGGGGCTTGGTTTAAAATCTGATGAACAATTTTGTTACAACAAAGACTGCCTGTATACTACATGCAAAATGTAAGAAGAACCAATATGATTATATGATTTTTATTTATTGATGTTTGGGCTTAAATGATCAGTTTTGTGGATGCAATTAATTAAATAAAAAATTAATTCATATTTTACCCAACGTTTCGCTAGTATTTTCCAGCTTCTTCAGGGGTTAATATTTATTATCTTTAAAAACAAATTATAAAAATTGTGGTTTTAGTAGTGAATGAATTTTGAAATTTACATTATTTTAAATAAATTAACATTTAATAAACAACACATTAATAAATTAACACTTATTGAACAACAAAACTTAAGCCTAATATCACTTTTTATCACACATCAATTGTTGCTACTTATGGCAACACTATATATCGAGCTGATATTGTCTAGGTCTTCTTTATGATTCATTGTTGTTGTTGATTTTTGTTGTATTCGCAGACTTTCAAAAAAGTAAGTGCAATAGACCAAATAATTAATAATTTAAATAATTAAAATATAAAATTTTTTTCAATTGATTGTATAACAATAGACAATAGACATAGTACTAAAACCACAATTTTTATAATTTGTTTTTAAAGATAATAAATATTAACCCCTGAAGAAGCTGGAAAATACTAGCGAAACGTTGGATAAAATATGAATTATTTTTTTATTTAATTAATTGCATCCACAAAACTGATCATTTAAGCCCAAACATCAATAAATATAACGTATAATATATGATCAAATAAATAAACTAACAATATGATTTTTGTTTCCCATAAAACCATCCCCCGACGGTTAAAATCAAAATTCAAGTTAAAAAATTAAAATTAAATTAAAAATTCAGGGAATTGTCTTGGTTTTAGTTCCACGAGATTGAGAATCGAAAAATACCCTAAGATGATGTGCCATTAAGAATATTTTTTAATGCTGCACTGAACCAAATTTGGTAGTCATATTGATGAAAAAGCAAGTAGATTTGAAGAAAGGGTGATCAATATACGGTCAACACCCCCTATCCGTCAATTAGACGAATATATTTTTATATTCAAGAAACTCTGTCATTTTGAAGAAATGAATAAAATTCTTCGTTGCGGAGTGAAATCTAAAAAAATTTGTCGAATTGAATAATATTCATCGTTTCTTCATGAAATTAAATGAATAATAATTTTTCAAATTAACTTATATAGTCGAGCGGCTTCGCATTAAAAAATAGCTCAATTGCGCACTTTGTGATAAAAGCATGAAATTTACGGTGCAGTGCAATAACACCCGAGGCAAAAAGTGGCAATAACACCCACTTCGAAAAGGCATTAAGTCCCACGGTTGTTTTTTTCATTCTGAATGTTAATAATAAGCACTTTCACTTGTAATAGGGCATTTAAAATTTGAGGAAGGTATGGGGGGGCATGCTGCCCTCTGCAACCCCCCTGCTTGAGCTCACAATAGGATTTGGAGTGGGAACAAGGTTGGGTATGTACAAAATTTCTTTTGGATTGCAAGAAACTTTTAAATTTTGAAGAAAATTTGCCTACACCAAACCTCGAACCCACCCAAAATCCTATAGTGCCAAGCAGTGGTGTTGCAGGGGGGCAGCATGCCCCCCATACCTTCCTCAAAGTGTATGGCACGTAGCATTGCAATTTTTTTGTTTTTCTATCTTATAAAGTGGGTCAGTTGAAACTGGAAAAAAAATAAGAAAAGGATATAACACCCACAGGTGTTATTGCCATATTATAAAGAGGAAATAAAGCCTGCAGGGGTTTCATTTGGGTAATAACACCTGCAGGGGATATTACCGCGGGTGTTATTGCACTGCACCGAAATTTACATTGTTGGTAGTACTCAATATAAGAGTTATTTTGAGATATTGGGACACCTTGTATTCCATCAGGAAGGGTAGTAGAAATGGGTAGTTCCGGAGCCAAATAGTTCCTGAAACTAGTTCCTCACTCGGAACTAGTTCCACTCGTTCCACAAAATTAATTTAAACAGTTCCATCGTTCCGACACAGCCACACACAAAAGAAAGAAAATAGAAGAGGAACAACAAACAAAACGAAAGCGAACATGTCTCTGTCTCTGTTTTAAATACACAATACACACACGCATGTCATAGAATTCTTATCCAAAGCCAACACACATAGATGCGAACGAGTTGAGCGTCAAAAATTCACAAACCAAAACCGCAACTACACTCTTATGGATCATGCTCATGGACATGGAACTACATTAATAGTTCCAGTTTCATGTCTTCCATCAAAAAAAAAATTCTTGATAGTCCGCGGAACTAGTTCCAGGAACTAGAAGGAAAAAATATTCAATATTGTAACGATGAATTACTGAACTACTTTTAAGATAAAAGTCTGAACACACTACCTACTACTGCAAAGGTAGAAATGTGAACGGACCTTTAGTAATTAAGAAACTACCCTCTGAACACATCCCAAAATATCCCACTAGACTGGAAGTATGAAGCGCCCCTCCTGGAAAGGAAGTTTCCAGAAGCAAAGACGAGAACCTTCGAAGATATTCTCGAATCTCGAAATTCCGGTATAAAAGGGCAGCGTAGACACCGACCGGACAGTTTAATCTTGAAAGTGAAAGAGTACAGTACAAAGTGAAATAAAGTGTTGCGAATTGTTAGAAGTAAATAAAGTGATTTAAAAGTGTGTTTGTTTGAGCGAATAATTAAAGTAAATTGAGTTGAAATAAAGTGTGTTCTTATTTGAACGGAAATATAAGTGGAAATTAAATAAGTTTTATTGTGAACCCGGAATAAAACATTACAATATCATACTATTTCTTTTTTTGGTGCATTTTCCTAAAAAAAAAACTCAAATTCTTGATAGTTCCGTGGAACTAACTCCAGGAACTAGAAGGAAAAAATATTCAATTTCATACTATTTCTTTTTTTGATACATTTTCTTAAAAAAAACTCAAATTCTTGATAGTTCCGCGGAACTAGTTCCGACCGAAAAAAGAACCGTTCCATGTTCGTTCCGGCTTTGGAACTGTTTTGCGCATCTCTAAAGGGTAGATATAATAGTTTTTCTGTTTAGCACTCGCTTAGTTGGATATCAAAGTATAGGTAATGAAACATTTTTATTAATAAGAAGAAGAAAACTTATGTTTTATGGACTTTATGAAATAAATTCAATTTGATGTTTTGTTTGACCTGTAGTCCAAAATAATGCGTTCCGCCCAGCTACAACAGTTGGGCTCATCAGTAAGATGCTGTTTTACCCTTCTTATACGCAAAATTTGTAGTTGATGATTACCAACATTTACATATTTTAAAGTGAAAACTCACTGTGAACTATATTATTTTAGGGGAATTTGATTTAATTCGTGCACCTTTTTAGATCATTGAAAACAAGCGATAAAATTTGGTATGGTCGTTTCATATTACATACAAAAAATAATAAAATATGCCCATACAAATATTTTGGGTTAAAGGATGTTTTTTTAGGGCGAAAGAACGCTTTTGGAATGGTACCATTGCACACCATTAAAAATGTATGAATTTTTTTAACTGCATGCAAATGTTATATATACTATGGGAATCAAAAATAAAACAAAACTTAAGTATATTTACGATGGAATATTTAGTTTTAATGACAAACTTAGACATTGAATTTTCATACAAATAAATGTTTTGAAGGAGTGAGGTGCATAAGAAAAAGTATAAAAAATAATTGTACAGTTTGTGGTAAAGGGATCAAATTAATAGGATTGTTAATAAAATACAAAACCCTCATTTAAAGATATTGGGCCACTTAAAATTTTATCTAGAAGGGTGTTTATAACGATGCATAGAAAGGAGATTAAATGAATTTATGTAATTTGTTATTATAAGAAGGCCCATATATGTCATCTTAGGCAAAATGTTAAGTGGCCAAATATCTGTAAATTGAGGTTATTTATTGTTTTAATAATCCTATTAAATTGATCCCTTTATCACAAACTGTACAATTATTTTTCATACTTTTACTTTTGCACCTCACTCCTTCTGAACTTTAAGTTGTATGAAAATTTAATGAAAACAAAAGCATTAAAACTAAACATTCCATGGTAAATATACTTAATTTTTTTTTATTTTTGGTTCCCATACTATTTATGACATCACAATGCATTTAAAAAAATGCATACATTTTCCATGTGGTGCAATGGTACCATTTCAAAAGTGTTCTTTCTCGATAAAAAAGACACCCTTTAACCCGAGATGTTTTGATGCACATATTTTCTTATTTTTTTCTAAGGTTTATGAAACGTCCATACAAAATTTTATCAGCATACCACTTTTTTCAAAGAGCAATTGGTAATATTCTGATTCTTGCACAGAGAAAAATAGACCACATAAAATAGAACAAAAACAATAAGAATTCTCTATGGTTTTCATCCAAGAAGGAAACCTTATTAAAACAATCGGGTTTTCCTTATTGTTTTAAAATCTGCAAAAAAAAAAAAAAAAAAACGATGACCAGGCTGGGAATCGAACTGGAGACTTCAAATCGTTAGTCGCCCACCTTACCACCTGAACCAACCTGCCATGAAAATATTGATTGCAATTTTTGTTCTAGTGCTAAGTTGCAAAAAAAAAAATCAACTTTTCAGTCAAATTTTAATAAGATTTTCTCTATAAAAATAATAAGAAATCTCCTTAAAATAATCATTTTTAGCAAAAAAACAGAACCGACTTCCATGGCTCAAAACTGGGTTTTATGATTTTTAAAATAGCTCCTATGGATAAATGTAGATGAAATTGAAATGGGACCACACTGCAGCCACCAGCTTTCCAATACAAAAAGATTTATCAAAATTGGTTCACTCAGTCCAAAGTTATGCGGTAACAAACATAAAAAAAAAAAAAAAAAAAAAAAAAATACATACGAATTGAATACCTCCTCCTTTTTGGAAGTCGGTAAAAACCTTATTAATCGTTGATTTTAATAAGATTTCCTTATGAAATGTATGGACGGTAAAACAATATGGCAATCTGTTAGTTTTTAGCGGGTCATATTTTTCTCTGTGTGCTCTTTAAGTAAGAGACTATTCATAAAGAGTCCAATAAGTTTTTACATGATGGTTCAGACATTTTGATACAAATTTTATTCGACCGAGCGTTAAAAAGTACCTCGAAATCATGTATCCTATTAATAAAAACGATTCATTACATATACTTTGATATGCAACTAAGCGAGTGCTGTATCTACCCTTCCGGATGGAATACAAGGTGGCCCAATATCTCAAAATAACTTTTATATTGAGTACTGCCAACGATGTAAATTTCATGCTCTTATCTCAAAGTGCTCGATTTTGTTGCTAAGCCGCCGCACTAATATAATTCTTCATTTGATTCTTTATAATAAAGAAATTTCTTCCAATTGACGGATCAAGTTTTTTAAGTCAATGAATATTTATTCATTTGAACTTTTTAATTTCTTTGAATTGAATAAGAGCCCCCGCACACCAGGGGCGGATCCAGGATTTTTTTCTGGGGGGGCACAAGGGACGGATTGGCAAAAAAAAAAAACAGCAATAACAGTTAGAAATAAAGTGAAGTACCATACGACTGACTAACAAGCAGAAAATTTTAAAGACCCACAGTGGTCTAAAACCTGGCCAAAAATATTTAGACACATTTCCCACATCAAATAGGTACCAAATGACCAAAAAGTTATTCGGAAGGAAAAATTTTCATTTTCTTGTTACAGTAAAAGCCACTTAAGTGCTAACCCTCTTACTCCTGGAAGAAAAAAAATATAAAAAATCAGAAAATGCACGTACAATTCTGTGCTATATTAAAGTTAGTAATCTATTTTTTATTTAATTTTTTGACTTAAGTTGTTTCAACAAATAGTTTTTGAGAAATTAAGTTTTAAAGATGAAATTTTGAAAAAAAAAATGTTTACGTTTTTTAATTGATTTTGTATAAAATTTTGCAATATTATGGACATAATTATACCATTAGTTAATGACCTAGTAGTTTTTAGTCAAATACTAAAGACTTCATTCTAATAAATATTAAAGTTCCTAAGAATAACAAAAAAAAACTGAATCATACTTTTTTGCCGGGAAACCCAGTTTTGTTTTTTTTTATTTGCATTAACCTTTTGTAACCCAAGGTCGTAAATTTAAAAATTAATAAGTCAATCGATTGGCCTTTATCTTTAATAAAACACGTATTTTTTAAAAATTCAACAAAGTCATTATTTACTTAGTTATTTCGATATTTTGGGAGTAAAAAAAAAGTTTAAATAATTTATTTTTATATAAAAATGCAAAAATTCAAGCAAAAAACTATCAAATATTAATTTTTAGGCACTTTCCTAAAATCCAAAAATAAAACCCCGTGGGGTTTACTAACAAAAACTATTTTTTTTCTGAATTTCGTAGTTTTTACACAAATTTGCTTATTTTCAAAAAAAGCCCAACTTTCAACATTAACTGTCAATTGAAAACTATTGGTGCTATTTATTAGAAATTTGAAGTACTATTTCGATAAAGCAATACTTAAAGATTATAAAATTAGAAGCTTCAAAAGAAAAAAAAATAGTTTGTAGAGCTTTTATGCAATCTTTTTCGGTTTGTTACAGAAATTTCACATGGGGCTACCAGGGGTTAAATTGTTTTATACCTCAAGAATATTGTGTTCAAATTGTAGGTCTCTTGTTATGAGTATTTTAATACTTCCCTTAGGAACGTTTTAGTCTTTTAGTCCAGAGTTCAAAACTTTAAACCGTTATCCCCACAACTAAATTTTTCAACGCCGGTGCTCCTCATAACTTCAAAACTACTGCACCGATTCTTTTGAAATTTGGAACACTATTTTTTTACATATTTTTAGAGGTATCCCTGGAAAAATTTTCTCAATAAAATAATATTTATAAAAATCTATAAGTAAGGGTCGCTTTTGAGGAGTTTTTTTCAAGGGGTCTTTATTTGCGGGGTGCAAACTTGGGCAAACTTCTGAAATGCAAGTTTGTTCTACATATCCAGCAGTTCTATAATATATAGTTTATGCAATTTTGTGACGTGTTCCGCTATTTTAAAAACACTAATGTTAAAAAAAAACAACGAAAAAAGTGCAAATTTTTTAAACCCTCTGTATGAAAAAATAGAGTTGCATATACAATTATTTTTTTTATATCATTCAATGTCATTCGATGTCCATATCAAAATTTTTCACCAAAATCACTTTGAAAATTCACTTTTTTTTTAAATCGAAAAAAAAAATTCGTGTGTACCCAACAAATAGCCGTTTATTTATTTGTGAGGTGGAGCTTTTCATGGGAAAGGGATGCAACAATCAACAAAATTCGCATTTTCAGCCAGAAATAGACAAGAGTTTCACTCAAGTTCTTTCTGTTATTATTCATATATTTTTAAAACTCTTATAGTTTGATTTCCTTTAAGTATGAACTTTAAGTTCTGGGGGGGGGGGGGGCACGTGCCCCCGTGAAACTTCAATATAAAGCATAATTCGCTTTCAAGCTGAAAATATTTTTCTCCTTTTAACAAATTTATTTCCTGAAAACTAATTTAAAATAATAAAAATAAATAACCAAAACAAACAAACAAATAGTATTTTCTAAATGTGTACAAGAATATTTTTTTATTTATTATCTCTTGACCTATGTATTAAATACTTAACTTAAGGATTTTTTGCTAATATTTATGAGTGAGTTTACTTTTGGATGGTACCTACTTTTAATAATTACTCTCAATTATATAAAAAAAAGTTTTGAGTAAAGTAAAGGCCCATACTAAACTTGAACAAGAAGGGTTTATTCCAAACTAAATCGATTAAACATTTTGAAACATAAATCGATTTCCAAAATAATTGATTTTGTTTGAACTCTATACCATTGTCCCCGGAGAATCTATTCGCCGCATGCTGCTAGAGTTGATCCAACTAAAAGAAAGCGAGCTTGGGAGCCCCGAATAGAAAAACGAGTAATGGTCTTCTCTGATCCACTTCCAGTGATGAGTTTAGCCGTTGTTATAAGAATGGTGTGGATTAAATAAAAAATGCTACAGATATCTACGACCATCTGGAAAAAAATTTTAAAAAACATCAATCTTTAAGGTGGGTCAAAGGAAATTCGAAATTCGTAGATAAGTTTTGCCCGTTATTGATCATTTCGAATACTTGCAAAAGTTATATAGAATACCAAGTGATGTAGGTACATAGATGCGCAGAAAGATAGAAAAATTCAACACTGAATATCATACCATTTTTTTCTTCATAAATATACCTACCATGACTCTTGCACATAGAGTAAAACCAAAGGAAAACGAAAACACAAGTGAATTCGGTTGCGCAAAGCAAAACCGCAATATACACTTGCAAGGCTTGCAAGTTGCAACCCTTTTTTTTTTGCTATTTCCTTGATGCTGATTTGTTTTTTCTACCTAAATAGACTTTAATTGTATGACTTTGGTTCTCTAGAAAGGGAAAGAGAATGCAAATAAAGATACCGAGAGAGAACTGAGTTGAGATGACGTTGAACGTGAGAGATGTATGGCGAAGAAAGGTCACTAATACACACAAACTCATTTACATGAAGTCTGAGTTCGTCATTCGGGGACACTCACTCTTAAGGTCTGGCGACAAGTTGGGTCTTTTGTTTCGTCTTCAAAAATAGGTGTTTAGAAACATCGGATTCTGTTCCCATGTTCTGTAACTTTTATCACTGGCGATAAAATATTTGAATGGCTTTAAAATCCATTAAATCTCATCAAAATAAAAGAAATTTTGTTCCAGATCATACTTTCTTAATTCATACATTCTGTATTTGAAAGAAATTTTGCTTTATTTATGGAAGAAAATGAATTTTAGAGACATTGAAAAACGTTTATTGCCAGTGATAAAGTTACAGAACAGGGGCCCTGGTTCTTCTATATTGTCATCGTCAGGAAAAAATCATTTTTTAATCATATTACCACAGTTAAAAAGTCATTTGACCGGTGGAATTGGAGATAAGGCCTTTTTTGTAAAATACCACTCTTGTTGAGAAGTCGTATAGAAATGTAATATTATTTATCATAGATCTTCCCTTGAGGCTCTTTAATGGTTTTCTTATCATATACTCCGTCTTAAAAAGGTTTTCAATTGTTTCTGCTATTTGTTTAGCAATTCCAAACTCCATTCGTATTTCTTTTTGAAGCATGTAGGTACCTACTTAATAATGAGGCTAATAACAAAAATGTTCGTGAACCTTCATTCAGATTTTGACTGCTTTTATACAGACTTAAAAGAGATTTTCTTTGACATGATGCTTTTAAAATTTGGTCTACATATATTTTTACATCACATGGGTTTGAATTACTAGATATTGGGGAGTCAACCCTTTCAATATCATTTTCCATCAAGTTGCTTACATTTGGCTCAGAACACTCTCCAGAAATCATTGAAAATGTATTTATGAAATTTCTTACATGTTTATTGAAGGTATTAAACTCCAAAACGACAAAATAATCCTCATTTATTAATATGTACATATAATATTAATTTGCAATTTTTCCACGACTAGAGGCGATCAAACTTGGCGGAGGCTTTCTATGGTGAACTGGGTTTCCTTTAAATGAAATCAAACAAATATGTAGTTGGATATTGCACAGATGGCTGCACCGGCAGCCACAGGCTAAAAAAAATTGTAGATATTACATAAACTATAAAATCATATTATTTTCAAAAGCATAATGCTTTATCATTCATCATACCATCTACATAAATCACCAACGGTATCTAAATCTGTGGGTGTTTAGAAGGCAAAAAAATGTTGAAAAGGTGAAATAAAATTGATTGAATACGTTGTTTACATTTTCGACATTGACATGTAAACAATGATGAATTGTCTACGTTGAATTGTATACACATATTCTGAGGCGGAGCGGATTCGTACCGAGGTCGGACTCGTTAAATCAAAATACCAAGACTGGAAACTTTCGTACGTCTTTCCCCCAAAACCCTTTTGTGTACAGTGCTGTCTGTGAATATGTATGAAAGCCACCACGTTGGTAAATGACGTTAACACGCACACATTTATAGATTCACGACATTCACCACACATCGGACACGAACACAACGATAGGTTCACGACATTCACCACACCTCGCAGCTTGTAGGCAAACGTCAGTTGACCGCCGAGTTTCCAGTCTTGGTATTTTTTGTTTATGAGGGCGCCCATCGACAAACTATACCAAGACTGGAAACTTTCGTACGTCTTACCCCCCAAAACCCTTTTGTGTACAGTGTTGTCTGTGAATATATATGAAAGCCACCACGTTGGTAAATGACGTTAACACGCACACATTTATAGATTCACGACATTCACCACACATCGGACACGAACACAACGATAGGTTCACGACATTCACCACACCTCGCAGCTTGTAGGCAAACGTCATTCGACCGCTCAGTTTCCAGTCTTGGTATTTTTTTTTTTAAATAATTTTCGAATATAATAATGATGAAAAATAGCACTTGTACGGAAGTCTCTCACGAGACCAGTTACATTTCTGTTGGCGCCCCTTGAGTGAACAATACACTGTCGGACAAAATAAAGTGCAAAGTCAAATTCTTATTCATATTTGTTTATTTTTCGAATGTTTTAATTCATTTTCAGTCGAACAAACAATTAATTTTTAATCTTAAGCATATTTTACGATCTTATCAGTAGTAATGAAAGGTTATATACAAAATTAAAATAAGAAATGAAAAGATATCACAACATCATGAACACATAAAGAAGACAAAATAAAGTGTAAATTCAAAAAATAACAACAAAAAATCAAAAATTCAAAAAATAACATTACAAATGTAAAAAACTTAGTAGCTAGTGGCTCCTCCTCTATTTTGTATAACTGCCGCAAGGCGTTTGGGCATGCTATTCACTAATTTTTTTAAGATGTCAGCTGGAATATTTTCCCATTCATGTTGTAGGCTTTCCCAAAAAGATGTCAAATTTCGACGCTCATTAAATGGAATTCTGTCGTCTAAAATGAACCAAAGGTGTTCAATTGGGTTTAGGTCTGGGGATTGTGGTGGCCATTCCAGTACGTCAATATTGTTTTCGGAAAAAAATTCCTTGGCTACTCTGCTCGTATGTTTGGGGTCGTTGTCTTGTTGTAAAATATAATTATCCAAAGACATTTTACGAGCAGAAGTAGGTAGGTTTTCCCTAACAATATTGACGTTACCAGCGCCCGTCATTTTGGTGTCGATTTTGACGATATTTCTGACGCCACTGAAGGAGAAACAACCCCAGACCATAACCGACCCACCTCCGTGTTTTACGGTTTTTTGAATACACCTTTGGCTGAGTCTTTCGTTTGGCCTGCACCAAACGCGCTTTCTGGCTTTTGAGTTTTTGAGTTCAAATTTGGACTCATCTGACCAAATAACACTTTCCCAGAATGATTACGGCTTTGAGAAAAACTTTCTAGCAAAAGCTAGTCTTTTTCGAATATTGACTGCTCCAAGCAGTGGCTTTTTCTTTGCAAAATAGTTTTTTAAACCGCTTTCATGGATTCGCCTTTGAACTGTCCTTTGAGTAATGTTTAACTGGAGGTCATCCTTAATATTTCTGGCTGATGATAAGGGGTTTCTTCTAGCTTCAAGCTTGATCCTGCGGTCATCAACTGCTGTGGTCTTCCTCTTTCTTCCGCAAGAACTCTTAAAACTGGCAACAGTTCCTCGTTTAACGAAGTTAAGGCAGATTTTTCTTGCTCCAGAAATTGATATTCCGTATTTTTCTGCCAGTTTATGGAATGTCAACCCATGTTGACGGTCCAAAACTAGCAATTCCTTCACTTCCAGCGTCAGCGGTTTCATCCTAAAGTCTTTCACATATTAATTGAAACTATTCACTCAAATAATTATAAATTTGTATAAATGCTTCTACCTTTGAATATCTCTTCGATTTGAAGTTTTTTTCTTAAAAATTATTATTTTCTTATCAATAAATAAGAGAAAAAACTGAAACTGCACTTTATTTTGTCGCGTTTCAACTTCATGTGTTTCAATATTCAAGCAATTCATAACAAATAGACAAAGCAATTAACGGGATAATTTTTACAGATCGTCAATAAATGACATTATGTGACGTCAGATCATGAAAAGGAGCGATAAATGATCTTTACTCTTAAATAACAGTGATAAGAAAAAGAGAAAACTAATTTTGCACTTTATTTTGTCCGACAGTGTATATCTGCGCTCCGACCCTTATATTTCCCTTATTTTCAAGAGATTTATTGTAGTCAAACCGTGCAACCAAATTCAACAGAACAAAATCAAACAACAAGAACAAGATCCAGCCACAAACGCTAGCTTACAAGTTGCATTTGAAAGATACAAACATTTTGCCATTCCTTTTCGTGTGCCAACTGCCAACACATTTTTTAATTGTTCAGGTAGTTTTTTTTTCTACATAATTTTGCCACGGACAACCAAGAACCAACCTTTTTTTTCTCTTTTAAAGCGGTTGAGCGAACGACTTATTTCATTGATGGGATGAGGATGGCTGGTGTGCGTGTGGTGATGGCTTTGTTTCGTCTTGTGTATACAATACATAAGGTATTAGCCCGGGAGCCAGCGTCATTAATTTTTGAAAGATTTGCTAATGGATGAATTTATTTTTTTCGGGTAGTTTTTAAGTTAGAAAATCATAAAATAGATGCCTGCAGGCGCACCCGTGGTGCATTAATTTACAGTTAATTTTCAAAGTTGCAAAAAAAAGGAGGTGTATGTAACATAACATGCTAACACCTGAAACCTGTCTAGAACGTTAGTTGGCATTGCCTTGAGAAAAAAACCATGCCTGCCACCTGTACAGTGGGGCGAAGATATCCTGCCGCTGACGTAAAGTTGTAAAAAAAACGTAAAATTGTTATATGTGCTAAAGGCTGAAATATGTTTAGATAGTTAGTTTGACATTTAAAACAGAGGAAAGACCATGCCTGCCGCTTGCGTCGCGGGGAGAAGTCGCCGGCAGGATGCAAAACAGGCGCACACCTCCAAACTGTATACAATACAAAAATATTTTGTTTTTGCGTAGAAATCTGGGAGACAAACAATGTTTTGATGAATTTCGTAGACTTTTTGATAAAGAATGGCGAAAAAATAATTTCAGCTCTAAAAGTCTCATATTACTGCAAAAAAGGAGCACAGGTGACCAAACACCCTTTTTAATCTATTTTATGTAAACATCTTTAACATGTAAAAGTACATATATTAAAATATACATATCTTCGCTAGTGCTGACTGGGTTGTGGGTTGGTTCTTCATCATCATCTTCTTCATCAGCTTCTTCATTGTCAATTTGGATATTTGCGTCTGTTTAAAGGAACATAAATTTCAAAAACTGTATGAATTGTCAAAGAAAGATGTAAAGTTGATGTATTTACCTGAATCATTAATGTTTGAATGATTCTTAATTAAAACTTCGCTGACCGAAGTTGGTAATTGGTCACCTTCAAACCAATTAAACTCTAATTTGTTGCTAATTTCTTGCCACCACAGTCAGAAGGAGAGAGGACGGTGGGATTTTGGCGGTAAGCATTACTCCATATACTTAAGATGTAAGCAGATCTCAAAATTTTCTAGCGCAGCTCCGACTTGCAGGGTGGCAAAATTGAGCCATCAAAGTTTTTTGTTTTTATTTTGAATGTCTGTTCAATGTCGTTGCATTTAAATGATTTGGCGAAAATTGAAAGCCGGGCCTCGTTGACGTCATAAAACTGTTTAAGTCCGTACATGAAGCAAACAAATCTTTCTAGTTTTCTTAAATATGTCTGCTTCGATGTCTGGATGGTTCTTCAGTTTTGAGAAGGCTTCGACAAAATCGGTTGAGTTTTGAAGAACTGAAAGTGGCCGCTTCTTGCCTTTTTTTGAAAAATGCAGGATTGAAGTCACATCCTGTGAAAGCATGGAATCCTGGAAGAGCTTGACATAAATCTGGTCCCAATGATTCGTAGAGCTTCGAAACGTTTATGAACCTTTCTGCATTACCAACGCCAACTTTCAGCCACTTTTTTACATTTTCTTTCAAATGCTGCATGTTTCCAAGTGCAATGACGAGAATGTCCGTATCGGAACAGCGAATAAGCACATAATCCGGCTCCACTTGACAGGCGTGGAAAATGACTTTAGTGTCGGCTTCTTCGTGTGCAGGACATGCTTTATTTTCATCTTCTGTCCTTACAACAGCTCCATCAACTTCCAAAAATTTGTAACAATTTTTATAGTTCACATAAACTGTTTTATTTTTGAAGAATGTCACCATCTCGTTATTTTTCCAGTCTTCGATCAAAAAAGACACCAAGCACTCCTTAAAGTTAATATTTTTCAGCTCGGATACAAAATCTGCAGGACGGACTTGATCGGGACCCTTTATTTGGTACATTTGACTACGGTTTGTACCTCGCAACGTGTGTTTCTTGTCCTTGATCGAGGGTGAGAAATACTCGTCAAAGGTTATTATCACCGTTCCTGCCGTGCATCTCGTAAACATCTGCAGTATTACGTCAGCGGCAGGATAACTTCGCCCTACTGTACAGGTGGCAGGCATGGTTTTTTTCTCAAGGCAATGCCAACTAACGTACTAGACAGGTTTCAGGTGTTAGCATGTTAGACAAGTGACCTTTTTTTTTTTGCAACTTAACAATTTTTTGCCACTTCTTGCACCACTGTTGAGGTGGCAGGCATCAATTTTGTTGATTAACTTTGCTATTACTACAGATAAAAAAATATTTCAAGTGTTAGCATCTCTAACATTGAATAATGACGCTGGCTCCCGGGCTATATCTTTGTTTTTTTTTTTTTTTTGGATGGATGGGTTGTGCTGTGGGCTGCGTTGTGGTCGCCGCACCAGGGGCGTATACAGGTTTACTTCTTGGGGGGGGTCATGCCAAAATTTTTGGCACAACAATTTTGATAGGTGGAAAATGTGATAGTTGAATCGAACAAAAACGGAATGTGATTCGTTTGCTTCCATTGAATAATTTGCCTAAAAGCAACTATGTATATATTTTTTCCGCTAGCCTAAAGTAATTTTAAAAGTTACAATAAAAAATAAAATCTTTTTTTATGTAATAAACAGTGGTAACTTTTGAATTAAAAGTCTTCTTAACCTCAGGCAAACGAATCGCATTTGAAAATAATTTTGTTTTTTAATTTTGTTTTAAAATTGAATGAAAAAATTTAGTTTGGAGTTTGATGCACCAAATCGAGCTAAGAAAAAACTTAAAAGAAAATAAAGTTTCTTCTTTGTTTTATATACTGATGAAAATGACACTCGGTTTCGTATCTACACGGTGCTATTACACCTTTAAGATAATTTTTGAATAAATTACCTCAGTACAGACAAAATTAAAAATTAATTGTCTAATTTTTGTTTTAAATAATTTTTTGTTGTATTGTTTTCGTATTAGAAGTGACACAAAAATGTAAAATTTTCGGGGTGGTCGTGAATTTTTTCTCGTTATAACTTAAACAGTTTTGGGCGTGCAAAAAAAAAAACATAATATAAAATGTAAATTTAGATTTGTACAAAAATTATGATAAGATTTTTTCGGTTAAATGAACCTTAATCGAGAAAAAAATGTAATATTGACGACTATCTCCGAAAATTTTACCTACATTTTTTCGTTGAAAACTTTTTATACGGAAACATTACAAAAAAAAAGTTTTTTAATTAAAAAAAAATAGAGAATGAGTTTTTCTACAAAACAAGACAAAACAATCTTTTCTACAGCAAACGGAAGCCGAGAAAATCACAAAAAGGCATTTTTCAAAATGGCGGCCAAAAATTTTTTTGTAAAAATGTACTTATTTATGAAATATCAAATTAGAATGCTTTCCGAATATTCTCAGATGATTCAATTATGTAGTTATAGTAAAAACTGAGATTTTTGCCAAAAATTCAACAAACCTCAAAAAACTTCAGTTCTGCAAGATTTCAGCCTGTCCCTATTTTTTCCATTTGCTTCATAGTAAAATGTCTCTATTCACTGGACTAAAATTATAGTTTGCCTTAAAACGCGATTGAAGATTGAGTAATGTATGAAAATCGATGAGTTCTTGAGGATTAATCCGTTTATTTTTATAGGGAAAGTTGCTCTAATGATGATTTTTTTTTTACATACCCAATTCAATTTTTTTTAAAGCTCTAAATATGTATTCTTGTTCGGATTTTAAATCTACACAAAACTCTACAGCAGAACTCAACTTAGTGTCTGTCAATTTGTAATATTATCGAACTAATGAAAATAATCCTAATCCAGCTAAAAATATGATCGCATCCCCAAAAAATGGTAAAATAGGTTGTTTGAATACCAAAAATTTTTTTCACTTTTCATTTTCGTTCATGTTCTAAAACTTCAATATTTTGAAAACGGTCTTTCTTTAAGGAATTGAGTATAACATAACAATTTCTTGTTTAAGTTTTGAGTTCTTGGGGGAGGTCATGACCCCGTGACCCCCCTCTTGTATACGCCGCACACTGGGGATTTTGCGGAAAAAAGTCAAAAATTTTAAAAACCTCGGAGAACATTTTTAATACTATTTCTAAATTTTAGAATAAAATCTGAATCAAAATCAGAAAGAATTACTAAAATCGGACTTGTAGCTTACTTTTTAGAACTTTGTAAAGGGACAAGTTGTTGAAAGTATAAAAAACGAAGTGAAAATACCCTGAAATTAAAGTTGTGTAATTTTTTTTTGCTTGAGCTGACTCATAAACTTTTATTTTTCCGTAAAGATGCCATAATTTGTCTATTGTTAATCGAATAAATTATTAATTTTAAAGATATTAATTATTTTATATAATTATTTAAAGAAAAGAGAAAAAAATGGCTTGATTTTTTCATATTTTTGTATATATAATTTTAGCTACACTTGCCTACAGTTAGAGACTATTAAAAACATTTTCCTTATGAAATTACCTTTTGATAGAAGCCAAATTTGGGTGCCACCAGGTGCCACTGCGTTTTTTACTGGCAATTGAAAACTTCATTTGGTCGCAAAAATGATTTTCTTAAAAATTACTTAAAATAACAAAAAACAGCATTCAAAATCAATGGTAACACTTACAGTTATAAATGATACCTTTTTTAAAAGCCAGAACATTACGCTTAATTTTAGGTTTTAAATTAAGTTCTTTAAGTTAATTGTTTTTGAAATAATCGATTTCAATGTCAAAATTTTGAAAAAAAAAAAAATAAAAAAAACACGTCCAATACTATTTTTGTCAAGACTGGGGATTTGAATACAAAATTGAATGATAAAGAAAACTGGCTTAATTGATTTCTTACCAAACTCTGAAAACCATATGTTTCTATGTCTTCTAGTTTTCGAGAAAATTGAAAAGTAGAAAATCTCCTTTTTGTCAGATTTTTATTATTTTTATGCAAGCTAGAGATCCTTATCCGAAAAGACAAATGGAGAAAGTAAAATTAATTCGCAACACTTTTTGAAGTGAAAACTTCTTTAGTATTGTAGTGATTTGAAACACGATGAAACGAAAAAGCGACAGGAAAAATCAATTGATTATAACTTTTTTGTTTTTATAGACATAGAAAATTTGATTTAACTTTAATACGCATGCTAATAATTTTACCTTTCGTGTAATATATATCACACATAACGGTATGTGTTCTACAAGTTACACAATATAAAATTGAAAAACTTGAAAAATACCTCAAACCACCTGTGGAGATCTGTTGCCGATGACCAGCCACCAGTGTAGGAAGTACCGTAATCTCAGTTTGGAATTTTGACATGGTTGGCTTTGGCTTTAAAAAATTCTTACTTTTTTTTTGTAGGTTTCGTAAAAATATGATTGAAGCGTTGAATAAAAGATACAATAATAAGATTGCAGATATAAAATTTATTATAAGTTGTCATTTAAAAAAATGGATTTAAAGGTGATGGGAAAAAAGTTAGATGTTTTCCATTTTGTTTTTCCAAGAAAAATGATTTTTTAAGGTTTCATTTCTACCACGTGTGAATTCCACACATGATTTTTTTTTTATAAATCTACTTTATAAAAATTAGGTACATTTGATTTGCTGACCTTGCTTCAGAAAAATGAATTTTCGTTATACATAGGTATGTAGCTTAAATGTTTTATAATAATGGCAGTTTTTAGCATTTCATACGAAGAATGTCACAGAATAGATGTCTTTACTAAAGAAGAATCAGAGTCATTTAAGTGAGTAATGGCTCTCTTAACAGAATAAACTCTTGAAAAATGTGTGATTCTAATATATTTTAAATTGTATAAAATGTGATAGAAGTGGTTTTTTGAGTATTTTTTAACTATAATTCGGGTTTTTCATTTTGCGTGGACGTGGACCTAGACAACAGTATAATGAGTTATTCGTTTCCATTTAATGTAATGTTCCAATAATACAAACAAATAAAAAAAATGCTTTAGGTACCAGTAAATTGTTAATAGCAGTTTTTAGATTTTCTAAGAACAATATCTGGATCCTTTATTGCTCTTACAATATTTTTAAAAGGGCGTGGCAGTGGGTGCAAATGAATAATAATGATTTCTTACGACTTAAGCTGTCATTCCTGAAAATTTCATCCAAATCGATTCAGTGGTTCAGTTTTTATTGAGTTTTTTCCGCACTCCCATACAAATTTCCCCAGTGTGCGCCGTTGCGCCGCACAGTGGCCCATTTAGGCAAAAGTGCTTGCAATATTCATTTTTCGGGTGGGTCTATAATGAAAAACTTTTTAGATCAGTGAATTCACAAATGTTTGGAGCTTGAGTATTCGAAAAAAATTTTCAATTTGGGTTATTGGTGTGCCTTATAGAGCAGGCCAAAGTTAATAATTTTTTATTATGAAAAAAAAATGTGTTTTTTTATTTTTTTTCTTAACTTTGAGTGTTTAAACTAGGAAGAGGACTTCTAAAACGTTTTGATTTTTATTTTTTTTCATATGCTGTGTAATTATTTAAACCAACAATTAAAAAAAAAAAATAAAAAAATTATTTTTTAGTTGTTTAATTTAATGTTTTTTGAAACACCGTTTTTTGCACACTTTTTCGACTTCAAATTGCATAGAAAAAAAAGATTCTTACGTAATCAAACCAAGCTCAGCTGATTCAAAATCCTTATATATTTCTTAATAAATATCCAAAAGCTCATCTGCGTCATTTTGCATCCAACTGAGCTAGAGCGATTTGATTTGATAAAGTCAGTCATTTTTTCGACTTTTTTTTCTCATGGTGTAAAAATAAAATTTTGGAAAATTAGAGTTCTTTGTTTTGTATGTGATGGATTCCAATAACATGACTTTTATTTAAAAGGAAAAACATATTTTATGTATATTTAATACCTAATTTGTTTGAAAGGGTTTTATAGCTTATTTCTTTTAAACCTCTAATAAAACTTTTAATTAATATAATTAAATTCCATTCAGGTACTTTAATTTGATAAGAGCTTTTTACCGGATTAACGAATTTTCTAATTCGTTAATCCGGTAATTTCTACAGACAGGTAGTTTTCATGGGATGTCATAAAATTATAAGTAATAAAAGGATTAGAATATTTGTTGGGGCTGGTATTTATTTTTAAGGTATAAAAAGATGAAACACTAAGATGAAATTATCATTTAAAGTTTAAAAGAGCAGTCGCATAGTTCAACAAAAATATTTAAAATGGATATATCGCATAATAATTTGTTTGAAATTTTTGTCAACATTAGGACTTGTGAAGAATACCAACTACCAGATGCAAATTTGTTGGAAATTGAACATACATTAAAAGTATTTTATTACAACATTAGAAAAAAATGGATCGCAGCCAATAGATCGAAACATAACTTCAGAAAGAAAGAAAAATGGCTTTCTTTATCTCTGCATATTAATACCGGACAAACTGAAGAAACGGGTGATCTTCCAACTACATCAAGGTTATCAGTAGGAAGGCCAAGGAAACCAGTCGATGAGTGCTCAACATTCACAAAAAAAAAAACAAAAACTAATCAAAGCTATACTCTGTCCGATAAAAATTGGCAGTACAGGGAAGATAGGACATTTGCATCTCACTCTGCTTCACGCCTTCTGGATATGTCTATCACATAAAAAAGCTCACACAGCGATGCCGTATTATCCGAAAAAATGTTTCGAAAAGGTACCAGCGTTACCATTTTATGGGTAAAATTTCACAAAAACGAAAAAAAAAATTAATTTTTCGTTTAACACCAAAATAACAAAACAAAAAATTCACTCATTTAAAACACAGCCCGACCCCAAGCAAGGGTAAACTATTTTTCTTGTTGAAATGTTAAAATGCAGGACAAAATGTTGACATTAACTGTTTTCCTTCATACACAAAATAAAAAACAAACAGCCACCAACACCACGACAACACATAATGCTTTTTTTTATTTTAAAAGCTTGAAAAAGCATTAATCCTGAAAGCTCTTTCATAAAAATAATAGAAAAAGGAGTAGTTTATGAAGGAAGTTTACCAATGGTAACTCTTATGTATTGTAAATACTTTAAAAAAAAAAGTTTTGTCATTGAGTTTCATTCTGCCACAGATCGTGTGGCAGATCGGTCATAGGAGGGTGTACTTCGTTTAGTAAAGAAATTACAACAACAATGCCATGGCGTGTCTGTGGTTTTCTTGTGTGTTTCAGGGGCATATTATTCGTGAATTGCTTTTTGGCAGTCGTTAGGTCCCACTGATTTTGAAAAAGCTCTCCCATAAGGCCTGTACTGCCAATTTTTATCAGACAGAGTATACAAGGGAGATAAGTACTGAACATCTCTCTGGTGCTTTAAG
Organism: Episyrphus balteatus; assembly: GCF_945859705.1. Classification (NCBI taxonomy): domain Eukaryota; kingdom Metazoa; phylum Arthropoda; class Insecta; order Diptera; family Syrphidae; genus Episyrphus; species Episyrphus balteatus. The sequence goes on from NC_079136.1 coordinate 107,835,305, forward strand.
TATTAGATATAATAAGGACCATCAGAAGGCGAAGAGTGATATAATTACGGCAACATCTACTGCAAGTCCACTTCGTGTTAAAAGAGTCAAAGAAAGCTTTCCCACTCCACAACAAAATCCCATTAAATATACTAATGAGAACGCGTTAGCTTTGTTTATGGATTTGGGTCTCCCCAAAGAAAAATACAAAATCCTGCGAACTTCGTTGAGACACCACAACATAGATGTTTTGCCATCCTATAGTGCAATAACAGCTGCGAAAAAAGAAGCTGTTCCAGATAACTGCGAAGTCACGGAAATATCAGCCTATTTAACATGCTTGCAACCTCATCGGATCCACTTATTTCTTCCTTAACGCATGTAAGAACCCAAAAAGATCTGAAAGAACAATACTCTCCAGAAATGATGAGTTTATTACAAATTTCCCCGGACTGAGATGATAGTTTTCAAGGAATCTAGTGTTGTTTATATGTTAATTTGTTACTTTTACCCTTTCCACTATTTGACTTGTAATATATCACTGAAATACACTATAAATGTACTCTTGTATAAAGAAAAATATTATTATTATTATTATAGGTATACATAGTACTTCGTACATGAATGTACGAACTACTGACACTTATCAGCGCGGCAACTGAGGCCATTTGGCAGACAACACCAGACAATGACAAAGAGAAGGACAGATAGACACAAAGAAAGAACATATAACATAGAACTACGTGGCACAGAGGAGGAGACATAGTTGAAAATTGTCTCATATTATCGCACAGGTGGCTTCAGTTAAGCTGGCGATTTAGAAAAAACTTCTGAGCCGACCGTTGGGCTCGAACCCACGATGTCTGGCTGCTGGCCCTGAAGTCATCTACTTATTCCTCTGTGCCATGGCCACCTGCATAAAGAAAAATAAAAAATTGCATACAAATTAAAAAAAAAAAAATACTTTTTTCCCCACTGTTTCACTCGAATTGGTTCTTTTCCTTTTTCCCCACTGAGTCAGTTCACTCAGATTACTTCAGAAATTGATTTTGACGATTGTATATCAATATACCATAGTGTTTATCACCTTATCTTAAACTTCTTACTTTAACCCTTGTATATAAAAACTATAGTACTATCATGGGTTCCAACGACTGAAGCGCCGTCTGGTTCAAGAGAGCGGACCTATTCATGGAATGATTTTGGCAGGAGTGGGGACTAAGAATAATCAGATAATAGGCGTGTTTTTTTGGCACCGCTATCCCTATCTGCAGTGGGAGCTTCCATGTATTACAAATACAACACCCAGCTGCGGATAAAACTTAAACTTAAATCTAGCTGCGGATAAGAAATTGACATTTTTTCGAGTATCGATACTCGATCGGAGAACATTTCGGATAATCGGATAAATCAAGAGTCTCGAAGCTATGTTCGCAGAGTGCAATCTGCAACGCACTTAAAGTGCGTTCTTTTATTTAAGTTTATTTTGAATTAATATTGGAACGCACACATAAAATTATTTCTACATTTCATTTATATACATATTTACCATTGATGGAAACTTAACCTACTCTAATCTTTAAATGCTTTTTAGTGAAATAAAATCAAGGAACAAGTCGCACATAATTATTATACGGTGTTTAATATTTTTCTTCTGTAATGTCGTTTTTATTTGCGAGATTTAAGGTATAACTACAACGGCCACTTTTTGCAAAACGTGGGAAATTTACAAAAGTATTTTTTTTTTCTTTCTAGCGCCATATTAAAAAAAAAAACTAAAAAAAATGTTTTTGACATCAAGAAATAAGTTGTCTGCATCATTGCTTTTAATTTTGGTATGCAGAAACTGTCACAAAATGAGTTTGGATATGTCCACTTTTTTCAAATTTATGAATCTGACAGCTAGAAGTGGATGTAAAGTGAGGAAAAAGGGGAAAAATCTCAGATTTCATGATCTATTTGAGACTTTGAACACATATAAGTACAAGCACTTCAAACACACTTCTCTGTTTCACATTTTGCTGAACATTGTTATTGTTTTATTTTAAAAAGTTAAGTTTATATGAACACATTTCGAGTGTAATTAGATACAAAACTAGATTTCATTTACTATTTACCAGAAAAAATATGAGATTTTTACACAAAAATTTTAAAAGCAATAATTAGAAAACGACATTTCTAATTACTTTTTTAAAGTTTTTCTGGCCACAAAATTAAAAACCAGGATTCAAAAAGCTTATTTCTTGATGTCGAAAAATTTTGTAGATTTTTTCAATATAAATGGCGCTAGAAAGAAAAAAAAATACTTTTGTAAATTTCCCACTTTTGCTAAAAGCGGCCGTTGTAGTTAAGTAAAGCCTTAACTACAATGACCTAAAAAGTGGGAAATTTACAAATGTAAAAATTTTGTATTTCTTTCTAGCGCTATTTGTTTTTGGAAAAAACTACAAAAATTGTTTTTTGAACCAAAAAATAAGCTTTCTTATTATTTTAAAGTTTGTGGTCGAAAAAACTGTCACAAAATGAGTTTGAAAATTTTCACTTTTTGACTTTTTGCAAAACGTGGCCGTTGTAGTTATACCTTAAAGTTAAGTAAAAGTTATTTATACAAATTTTGACCCTTATTGTCAAAATTAAAATAAGTCTTCCACATTTCACATACGAATTTCAATTTCGATCTTTCGACCCTACATATAAACGGGCCACCTATAAAAACTCCAATTTCATGAACGACGACTGTACCCCAATCTACGAACATATCCCAATATGTCAAAAACTTATCCGAAAGCAAAACCAAAATAAAAAATCAAACTTTGAACAAATGCAGATGGATATACAAATGGAAAATCAGGAAAATCCATTTTTAGCAATTTCATTTGGTTTGTTTTATTTCTACGTTTCAAAAATAAATTAATTATGCGTTAAAACTACCCAAAAATGATCTTCAATAAAATTCGATTTTTTTGTTTTTGTTTTATTATCTGACAGCTAGACAGCTGCGGATGGGCAACTGCGAATACGTTTTTTTGGGAAATCGAATTTGGCTTCAGATAGCGATGCCAAAAAAACACGCCTAATGAAGGAGTCGTCAAAATATTGGAATATTATTTAAGATATTGGAATAGGTATTATTTCAAATTTCAATTCGGGGGAAAGTGACTGTATATTTAGCTTTGTAGATAGAGGGAGATAGAAAGATGCATAAGTAGAAATATAAGTTGTTTATTAAAAATTGAAAAAAAAAAAACTAAAACGTACAACCACGGTTGCCCATAAGTAAAAATTTTTTGTTTTCAAATAAATTAAAAAATTTGGAAATAAATACATAGTAAATACTTTTTTTTAAACAAGACAAATAGAAAAAGTCTTATGATAAATAGTAATCGCAAAAATATTTAAGTTTCATAAAACACAGAGTTATAAAATTCCTCCATCAAAATAATGATGTCCAGAAACATTTAATATTTTTGAATTTCATTTAGATTCATTTTTTTGACAGCGAAAATAACAAAACGTAAATTCTATAGAATATTTGTTTGAATCTTCTCTCTTTAATAAGTGAGAAGCATTTTTAACTTGTTAGAAAGTAATGAAACATTAAATTTCAAACATGGTCTCGAAAAAATTCGTCAATAATTGCAGTGAATTTGGCATGAGATGATTGTATTTAAGTGTATGTATTTCGCGTTTGTAATAATGTGCTTAAATATTTTAGTTCAATTTGACTAATGTGGCAATCACGTTTGAAATAAAATTTAAAATTGTATTCTTCTTTGGAAATGTTTTTTTTTTGTTTTTGTTTGTATTCTTCTTTTTGAAATATTTTTTTCTTGTTGCCTAGGTGATTGCTGTCGAATAGAATATTTTGTTTTGAAAACTTGAATATATTTTTGTTTTTGAATTTTTGTTTGATATTTTCTTACGCAATGTTGCAACATTTAACTTAACTCTAATTTATTCATTAATGAAATAAAGCGAGTAATGCTATAATTATGTACTTTAATACTTAAAAACAAAAGCTTTTGCTTTCTTATTACAGGGCGCTCTACAACTGATTATTCTAGAGAAGTAGATTTTTTTAATTAAAAATACAATGTAATTTTGAACTTTTTTTTTATTTTAAGATTTTTGTTCAATGTTTCAGGTTTTTATTAATTAATACAAACTTGACAAAAATCATAAAAATTTAGCATTTTGTTATGTCAAAAACTAATAACCTTCCTTTGAATTTCATGTGCCTCGATGACGCTCCCCTTTATTATTTAGTTTTTAACTTTATTTACTTTATAATTCAAAATGATGCAGTTTAAAACTTGTTTTAATATTATCAATTTGAACTATAAAGTAAAAACTATACCTACAAAATAATAAGCAATACAAGATAAGTTAAATGTTGCAACATTGCCTTAGAATATTGTGAAATATTATGCAGGTTCCCAAAAGAAGAATGTTCTTAATAAAAAGAATATTTATTATATAAACAGGAACAATGTTTATTGAGCAAAAGTATTTGATTGAATGAAAAATATTAATTACAAAATTAATAAAACATAATTATCAGAAACACTATACATAAATTTAGTACAGTAAATATATCAAAGTAAATAATTATTGTAAACGTATATATTGTTAAAGACCAATATTTAACACGCCCTCTCAATACAAACGTTAACAATAAAGAAATTAATTTAGTTTTCTTAATCCAAGTGCTTCAGTACATTTCGAGTGAACTTCACGACTCAACGGCTTGGTAAGAATATCTGCAGTCATCTGATCAGTTGGTATATGTTGCAACACAAACATCCCAGCAACAACAGATTCTCGAACAAAGTGATGTTTTATGTCGATATGTTTAGTGCGTGCATGAAAAACATGATCATTTGCCAAGCACAGTGCACCACGATTATCAACAAAAATTTTAGTTTTAGCAAAGTCCAAAAATCCAAGCTCCAGCAATATACTTCTCAAGTAAATTGCTTCCTTCGAAGCTTCAGATAAACTTACATATTCAGCCTCTGTAGTGGAAAGGGCCACAGTTTTTTGTTTTGTTGATTTCCAAGAAATTGCTGCACCACTGAGTAAGAACACATACCCAGTATACGATCGACGATCTATGACACAATTTCCCCAATCAGCATCAGTGTATCCACATAAGGCTTCTTTCTTTTTTGTATACACAAGCCCAAGACTTGCACTTCCAGCCAGATACCTTAGCACACGTTTCGCTGCTAACCAATGACATTTATTTGAATTGCAAGTAAATTGTCCCAATCTTGAGACGGTATTTGCAATATCTGGCCTTGTCGCCACAGATAGATACATCAAGGCACCAATAAGCTCTCGATACGGTAATGTTTCCTGTGAATCATTAACTGGTAAATTGTCAAAACTTACATTCTTTTCGGAAGGTGTCGTTACTGGATTGCACTTCTCCATTCCATATTGTTTGAGAAGACTTAGTGTATATCCCTTTTGACATAGTTCAATTTTTCCAGCTTCTTCTTGATTGATTTCCAGACCGAGACAATATTTCGCCAAACCAAGATCTTTAATTTCGAAATCTTCTTCCAAAAATTTCTTAAGTTGTGATGATCTTTTGGCATCTTTCGAAGCAACTAATATGTCGTCAACATATATTAGTACGAAGATTCTTTCGCTCTCAGAATCATCTTGAAAAAGACACGGCTCATTGACTGTAGGCTTCAATCCAAAACTCAGTAACTTTTCTGTGAGTTTGAGATACCATTGACGACCAGCCTGTTTAAGTCCATAAATAGCCTTTTTCAATCTACAAGCATTGCCTCCATTTTGAAAACGGTTCAGCATCTTCTTCGCTTGCTTTCCAAAGTTTGATTTTTCCCCTTGTTTAGAAATAATTCTTTGCAATATCTCATGCAACATTTCAGGTACTCTCATCGTCACTTCTTCATTTAATGTTGCATTTAAATATGCCGTCACAACATCAAATTGCCATACTTTTAGGTCAAACTGTACAGCAAGAGCCAATAGCAAACGTAAAGTTTCTAGTCGTGCAACTGGAGCAAATGTTTGATGATAGTTAACTCCATGCTTCTGACTATATCCTTTCGCTACGAGTCGAGCTTTTCGTCTTTCGACCTGACCATCAGAGTTATGTTTGTTGGTCAAAACCCAACGGCACCCAACGACATCACTTTTCTTGTTGACCTCAACTATTTCCATGGTATCATTTTTGAGCCAACTCATCACTTCGGATTCCATGGCATCCTTCCATTCCACGCTTTCGTCACTGCTCATAGCATCAGCGACACTAATCTCAACAACACCAGCGAACTCTTCACTTTCGTTTTCTGTTTCAGCTAGTATTTGAAGGTTTTCTTCTTCGTTTTCTTCCTTCGATTCTGTTGTTTGAAAAAGTTTTCTTGGACGCCCTCTGCTTCCAGTACGAAGTAAACGTGGCCTTCCAGGAGCTCTTTTAAGATCGGTAAGTGAATTTGGTTCGTTTGATTCAGGTTTTTCTTCAGAAATAATTTCATCTATCAATTGACTCTGCTCTGCCTCAACTTGGCTTCGTTCGGGCTTTCCATTTTGCCACAAAATGAACAACTCATCTACTTCAGCAGGACAATCATTCGGAAGTTCTTGTGATTTCTCTTCAACGAATTTCAGATCACGACTATGCACAATTTGTCGTTTACTCGGTACCCATACGCGATATCCTTTACTTTCTCGCGGATACCCAACAAAAATTCCTTCAACAGATCTTGCCGCTAGCTTATCCTTGCCTGGATTTTTGTTCAAAATGTGCACCTTCGAGCCAAATGTCTTCAGATATTTTAATCGAGGAATCTCTTTATTCCACTTAGCAAAAGGAATTTCACCATTAAGACCACTAGTAGGACAACGATTTCGGATATGAGTTGCTGTTGCTACTGCTTCGGACCAAAATCCAGCACTCAGACCAGACTGTATCATCAAGCATCTAGCCATGTCCATGAGGGTTCGGTTCATCCTCTCGGCTAAACCATTTTGTTGTGGAGTATGAGGAATCGTCAACCTTCTCTTAATGCCTTTATCTGAAAGATATCGATCAAAATTAGCATTACAATACTCACCACCATTATCTGATTGTAGATATTTTATTTTTGCACCAGTTTGCCTTTCAACATAATTTTGATACATTTTGAATGCATCAAAAACGCCACTTTTTTGTTTTAGAAAGTAAACCTCGCACCATCTAGTACTTTCATCGATAAATGTGACAAAATATTTTGCACCACAGATTGATTCCTTTCGAAATGGACCAACAACATCAGAATGGATTACTTTTAAAATCTCTTCGCAAGATTCTCGAGATTTTGGAAATGGTGTTGCCACCATCTTTCCTTTAAAGCACACATCGCACTCAAGTTTTTCATGGTTTTTCGTATTAATAGCAGGAATTCCACCGATTTGAATCAGCTTTAAAATGTCTTTGCTGTTCAAATGACCCAACCTTTCATGCCACTTCAACAGTTCGGAGCAATCAGGTCGGACAACCACTTTTGCGCAATTGAGCTGTTCTCTTACTATGTAAAGATCACCTCTTCTATCGGCAATCATAGAAATAGTACCGTCTTTAGCTTGAACAATAGCTAATTCCTTACCAAACTTTACTTCATGTCCCTTATTAGTAAGTCTTGCTACTGAAATTAAATTTATTCGCAACTCCGGGACAAATAAAGTGTCCTTGAACTCAATCAAGCGAGGACCTTTATCGCTAGCCACAGTTATATGCACAATACCTCTGCCTTTGACTTCGGCTGTTGCATTGCTAGCAAGGTTCAGCTTTACCTTAGGTGACTCATGTAAGGATTGAAAAAGAACTTCATCACCGCACAAATGAGATGTGCAACCACTATCAAGAATCCATTCCCTATTCGATTTTGCATAGCACATATTACTTTCGTGAGCATTCGTAAGATAATTTACAGCAAACGAATCATCAGTATTATGCGCATATTGCTTTGACTTCTTTTTAGGGAATTCAGACTTCTTAGTTTGACACACATTCGCCTTGTGACCTGTAATACCACATTTAAAACATTTTACCTTTTTATCGAGAGGTTTCTGCGATAATTCTCCAGACCTATGTTGAGTCTTAAACGCACCTCTTGAATTCTTTACTGACATTGCAATAACTGCACCCTCAGTTGATTGCTTTCTTGCTTCGCATTCTTCAATAATCTTGACTTTCAATGCTTCAGCAGAAGGAACATCATCGCGAGATTCGATCGCACATCGGAAATTTTCGAAAGAAGATGGAAGGCTATACAAAAGCATTATTGACAATAAGTCACCATTTATGGTCACTTTCATGCTTTCAAGCTTATCCACCGCATCGAAAAAATTTGCCATATGCTCCCTCACATCACCGCTATCGTCTAGCTTTTGAAGCATTAACTGTTTCAACAGCGATGCTTTCCTAGCAGGACCCTTTGAAGCGTAAATTGACTCTAACTTGAGCCATACACTTCGTGATGTTTCGCATCCACGAATCTGCTTAAGTTCCAAAGGATGAATGGACAAAATCAGGTCAGCTCTGGCCTTTCGATCTTGTTTACACCATTCTTGAACTGCAGCAGGAGGTTCAGTTGGCTTTACAGATGCCCCCGAGACGTATTCCCACAAATCATTTTTTGTAAGGAGTGCTTCAGCTTGCATGCTCCACGTATCATAATTTTCTTTTGAAAGTAATTCCAGCCTTGAGGAACTATACGTGGGAATATTACCAGCCATTTCAAAAGTATGCAAATTTTCAAATCGAATTCAAATAATTGAAAATTCTTGCACTAAAATTCTTCTATTGGAAATAATCGCTATAATTTTATTTCAATGGAACTCTTGGTCCTGGGCCCATAACCTGTGAAATATTATGCAGGTTCCCAAAAGAAGAATGTTCTTAATAAAAAGAATATTTATTATATAAACAGGAACAATGTTTATTGAGCAAAAGTATTTGATTGAATGAAAAATATTAATTACAAAATTAATAAAACATAATTATCAGAAACACTATACATAAATTTAGTACAGTAAATATATCAAAGTAAATAATTATTGTAAACGTATATATTGTTAAAGACCAATATTTAACAAATATAACAAATAAATGTCCCAAAACAAAAATCTATTCAAATTCGCAAAAATAAATTATTTGATTCAAAAATACTCAAATTACTATCACCTAGGAAACAAGAAATAAACAAAGCGTTGTAAACAAAAAATATTTTGTTTACATTTCTCCTTCCCTATTCCCAAGCAGTCGAAATTCAAATTTCAAACATATGATTTCGGTTTTTTCTCTTTATCCTTTTAAAAAGATGAAAGTATTTTTCTCTTTCTTACACACGTATTTTATTCCTTCATTCTACTTTCCAAAACTTGGAAAAAAGCTACCGCAGCGCACCCTAGTTAAAGGAAGCGGACCTAATAAATTCACTTTCATGATAGTACTATAGTTTCTATATACAAGGCTTTAACACCAAATTCTGAAACACACTGTAAAGTTTTTTTTTGAAACTCACAATTTTCATAGCCTTGGAAATTTCCTTCAATTAAAAAAAAATTGTGGCGATATCTTTATTTGTTTTGAAGATATTAATTTTGCAAGCAAAAAAGTCAAAACGGGCCACTGTGCGCCGCTTCAGCGGCTGCACGATCGGTTGTTCTGGTTTCTTCTTTTTATTTTAAAGTTACTTTGCCCTCGACTTTAGGTATACTCTAGACCTATGAATAAATGTAATCTGAACATGCCTAATAGACCAGTGCCAATAATTTGTTTAAATAAAAAAATTATTAGCAGCATATGGGTGATGGAAAATTTAAAGGGAAAGGGGGTGCGTGGGCGAAAAAGTGGGGTGGATGTCAAAAATCCTGGACCTATCGAATAAAGTTAAATGCAAAAGTTGTAGATAGTATAAAAATGTCCACAGCTTTTACTCAAAACAATTTTTCATATAACCTCAAAAATATTGAAAAAAAATTCAAAAGTACGATCTTATGATTTTTTATTTTTATCTTTTAGAAAAATGATTGGTTTTTTACAAAACTTGGTTAAAAGTTACTTTGTTATGTTTTCTATCTATTTAAACTATTTTTTGAGCAAAAAGTTAATTTTTGGATTTTTGACGAATTAAATTTGAAAAAAATAGCCTATTTTTCAATCAAAAAAGTTACCGACAAAATTTTTGATTTCGGTTTGGAATGCAGTTATTTAGATTAAAACCTTTTATTTAAGATTGTCTGGAAAAACTATACTTTTGTTTAAGAAAATATTGAAAAAAAAAAATTGAAAAAAAAAACAAAAAAAAAACGATTTTCTTAATTTGAATCTAGAATTAAAATAGCTCTAACGTGCAAAGTTTTTGAGATATTGAATTTTGGACGTCGAAAACACTATTTTTGTGATGTTTTGGCATGGTAATATCTCAAAAACGTGTTGTGATACAATTTTTCTGACTTCGGATTCGAACTCAGCGCACAAAAAACCATTAGAAAAATATACTATGATTTCTATAAACTTTTTGACTGCACAGAGAAAAATATGACCCGCTAAAAACTAACAGATTGCCATATTGTTTTACCGTCCATACATTTCATAAGGAAATCTTATTAAAATCAACGATTAATAAGGTTTTTTTAAGGAGATTTCTTATTATTTTTATAGAGAAAATCTTATTAAAATTTGACTGAAAAGTTGATTTTTTTTTTGCAACTTAGCACTAGAACAAAAATTGCAATCAATATTTTCATGGCAGGTTGGTTCATCGTTTTTTTTTTTTTTTTGCAGATTTTAAAACAATAAGGAAAACCCGATTGTTTTAATAAGGTTTCCTTCTTGGATGAAAACCATAGAGAAATCTTATTGTTTTTGTTCTATTTTATGTGGTCTATTTTTCTCTGTGTGGTGAAATCGAACAGGGCAGAAAAATCGAAGGCCTTGGTCGATTTCACTATTCATCTCCGTTTTTTCTACATTTGCCAGAAATCGTAAAGAACAACGATTTTTCACACCCACCTCACTTTTTCGCCCACCCACCCCCTTCCTCCAATTTGTTTTTGGGCAATTTATTTTCCCCTTTCATATACCATTTATCCAAAAATTTTCAACCACCCTTATGCTGCTTATAATTTTTTTCAACTTTTGCCCTCTGAAAACCCTCTGATTGGCACTGGTCTATAACTGCATTAATGAAAAATAATTTTTTAATAATAATAAATTAATATTAATAAATTTTATGCACAAAAAAACATTAGAAAAATATACTTTGATTTCTATAAACTTTTTGACTTTTTGACTGGTGAAATCGAACAGGGCAGAAAAATCGAAGGCCTTGATCGATTTCACTAGTCAAAAAGTTTTTTTTTTTATAGAAATCAAAATATATTTTTCTAATGGTTTTTTGGTGCTTTTTGCTCAAATAACATTTAAAGAAGATAGAAAACATAACAAACTAATTTTTAACCAAGTTTTGTTAAAATCCAATCATTTTTGTAAAAGATAAAAATAAAAACTCAAAAAATCGTATTTTGCACTTTTTTCAATATTTATTTTTCCCTTTCATATACCATTTATCCAAAAATGTTCAACCACCCTTATGCTGCTTATAATTTTTTTCAACTTTTGCCCTCTGAAAACCCGATTGGCACTGGTCTATAACTGCATTAATGAAAAATAATTTTTTTTGCCTCATTATTTTGTTCATAATTCAATAAAATTAACCACACCAAGTTGTACTGAAATCCTGTTAAAAACGTGCTGAATTTAAAGTTTTAAATTATATCTATGTACACAAATATTCATCTCCGTCCTAAATGTGAAACAGTTCATTGCGGTATTTTTTGTTTGTATCTGTTATCTGCAGGTTTGCACATAAGTAAATACACTCAAGAAATAATAATAAATCTACCAGTGGCGAGGCGTGAATGATTTCAAATGGTAAGTCGAATAAAAATTAGTGACCAAGAAATTCAATTCCAAATTTTTAATATATTTCTGCGTTTCAAGCCATGAAATTAAGCAATTCAAACCAATTGTCAAAAACATAAGATATATGTATATATATTTTTTTTAATAAAGTTTCCATTAAAAAGTGTGCAAAGTTCTACGTTTTTCTTTCATAAAACTCTGCAAGAACTTTTTCTTAAAAGTCAAGTCTACTTTTAGTAATTAGAATTTAGAAGAAGTTTTTTTCTACCTATAAATATAAGTGCTAGATCAATGCTAGATCTTCTATGCATGAAATCGCCTTAGAATTATAAAGATCTCTCGACGCCGCCGACATAAGCAACAATTATCTAGGTGTATACAAAACTTTAAGTAAGAGCGTCCTTTAACTACAATTTTGTTATCTTCATAAAACTAAACTGATTAAAATTATTTGAATCCTCTAAGAAATAATAATAATCAATTTTATCAAAAAAAACAAAACCGACTTCCATGATTCAAAACGGGGTTTTATGGTTTTTCTAATAGTTCCTATGGCTTAAACTGAACGAAATTGAAATGGGACCATATTGCAGCCACTAGGTTTCCAATACAAAAAGAATTATCAAAATTGATTCACTCTGTCCAAAGTTATGCGGTAACAAACATAAAAAAAAAAAAAAAAAAAAATACAGACGAATTGAATACCTCCTCCTTTTTGGAAGTCGGTAAAAATAATACCTATAAAGTTACAAAATAGAGCTTGAACAAAACCATACTTTTCTAAAGGATTTTCCCGAAGTGAAAATTGCATTGGACCGTCACGTTTTTGAAATACTTGAATATTAACTGGTAGAAAACGTTATTTTTCGGTACTTTTTTAGAAAACTAATTCTTGAATGTCAAAAAGTCATACTAGTATTTTATTGTATAAAATATATTTATATCTTTTCAAAGATTATTGCAAATAAAAATTTATATTTCAAAATCTTAGAGGTTAGCAAATGACAATTTGTGACTTCTGAATTCAGAACACTAAATTAAAAAAAATCGCATAGCAAAGTTCTTGCTCTCGACTTTTTTGTTAGTCGAACAATCATATTAAATTCATAATCAAAACAACAATTCTTACTATCTAAAAACTTTTCACAATTTTTGCATCATCTAAATTTTTATTATTTTCAAAATTTCACTGCGTTCTGCTTGGGACTTGCTGAATTCAATTGGGGCAGTTGTGCCACTTTATGGAAATTGCATTTATTTTATGCACTTTCTGCCAACAAAAATGCCTTATGACATTAAATATAACATCCACGCATATTTCTTATCATAGTGGAAACCTTTGACACAGCAGCCCAGTGGAGAGATACATAAAAATTCAGATAATAAGTCGAAAAGGAGCGTGTTATTTTCTTGTTCTATACCTTTTATATGTTCCTAACTGATTTTCTTCAAATAAAACTTAACTCACCCACAACCTGCGCAACATAATTTGGCTCATCAGCTCAGCGATTGCAAGATACACACAAATTCCCCAAATAAGTCGAAGGAAACCGTCTTATTCTACCTTTTTTTCTTCCTATGAAAAATGAAACTTACCTCAAGCAGACACTGACATGCGCACTGAGCATTCATTAACCCAGAGCGAAAATTATGAGAGATACATAAAAATTCACCAAAAAGTAAGACGAAGAATATCGTCTTATTTTCTTCCATAAGAAAGCGTGTATTAAACAGAGAGGTCACAAGGGCAGTAATAAGTAAATGAAAAAAGAGGAAAAAAAACAAATTTGTTCTATTGTTTATAAGACGGCATTTTTCGGGTTACCTTTTTTTTGCACTAGTTTTGTGTTTGTTTATGGAATGAGTTGAAAAGCAGATAGGTGTGTAGAGTAGAACTGAAAGAAGAGTATTTGAAATAATGTTGACAGCGTGTGCAGATGTTGATTGAAATTATATTCATGTTGCCAGAAGTTATTGTTGTTGAGTTTGAGAATTTCAAAAGGTAAGACGGAAATAATCGAGTTATATGAACCCTTCGCCACTGAAATCTACACAATTTAAAGAAAAAACAACAAAAAAGACCAAGAAGTTAAAAAAAAAGAAAACACAACAAGCAACTTGACCAACCTATTAGGCGGATAAAACTTAAACTTAAATCTAGCTGCGGATAAGAAATTGACATTTTTTCCAGTATCGATACTCGATCGGAGAAAATTTCGGATAATCGGATAAATCAAGAGTCTCGAAGCTATGTTCGCAGAGTGCAATCTGCAACGTACTTAAAGTGCGTTCTTTTATTTAAGTTTATTTTGAATTAGTATTGGAACGCACACATAAAATTATTTCTACATTTCATTTATATACATATTTACCATTGATGAAAACTTAACCTACTCTAAACTTTAAATGCTTTTTAGTGAAATAAAATCAAGGAACAAGTCGCACATAATTATTATACGGTGTTTAATATTTTTCTGTAATGTCGTTTTTATTTGCAAAAGTATTTTTTTTTTCTTTCTAGCGCCATATTAAAAAAAAACTAAAAAAATTGTTTTTGACATCAAGAAATAAGTTGTCTGCATCATTGCTTTTAATTTTGGTATGCAGAAACTTTCAAAAAATGAGTTTGGATATGTCCACTTTTTTCAAATTTATGAATCTGACAGCTAGAAGTGGATGTAAAGTGAGGAAAAAGGGGAAAAGTCTCAGATTTCATGATCTGTTTGAGACTTTAGCCATAACAACAATGACCTAAAAAGTGAAAAAGTGGGAAATTTACAAAAGTAAAAATTTTTCTTTTATTTCTAGCGCTATTTGTTTTAGGAAAAAACTACAAAAATTGTTTTTTAAAACAAAAAATAAGCTTTCTGCATCATTATTTTTAATTTTGTGGACAGAAAAACTATCACAAAATGAGTTTGAAAATTTTCACTTTTTGACTTTTTGCAAAAAGTGGCCGTTGTAGTTATACCTTAAAGTTAAGTAAAAGTTATTTATACAAATTTTGACCCTTATTGTCAAAATTAAAAAAAGTCTTCCACATTTCACATATACGAATTTCAATTTCGATCTTTCGACCCTGCATATAAACGGGCCACCTATAAAAACTCCAAATTCATGAACGACGACTGTACCCAAATCTACGAACATATCCCAATATGTCAAAAACTTATCCGAAAGCAAAACCCAAATAAAAAATCAAACTTTGAACAAATGCAGATGGATGTACAAATGGAAAATAAGGAAAATCCATTTTTAGTAATTTAATTTGGTCTGTTTCATTTCTAACGTTTAAAAATCAATAAATTATGCGTAAAAACTACTCAAAAATAATCTTGAATAAAATTCGGTTTTGTTGTTTTTGTTTTATTATCTGACAGCTAGACAGCTGCGGATGGGCAACTGCGGATACGTTTTTTTGGGAAATACAATTTGGCTGCAGATAGCGATGCCAAAAAAACACGCCTAATACAATACAAATAAGAAGCAACATAAAGTCTGAGTATGATTCACGCTAGTTTGATCGAACTGGGACGTAGTGGTACGTCCCAAGGAATTGAAAAAGGTTTTTTTTTCCTCTGCGTGCGATATCTATGTAACTACATATATTATCTGTGCCTATAGTTATAAAAGCAAAACTAATCAAAATGATGTACTTGTACATATCTATATTCTTTTTTAAAGAGAAGTAATAATAAAACCAGTTTACCACATCATTAAATTACACAGGTCAACACGGGTTGTAACTTTGAAATTATGATACATACATTTATATTGATACTCATCTGGAAAACATTTTTTTTATTTGCTTTTGTAGTCTGCAGAGCAATTTCCAGCACCCAAGTAAATCTGTCTTTTACGAAAATTGTCGTGCGTAAGTTTCACAAAAACTCGAGAACGATTTGGCTGATTTTTATTTTCTTCATTTTAATGCTGTTTTCATTTATAAAACATATTCAGAAAAACCCTAAAAAAACAGGAAATTTAGGAAGAAAAAGAAAAATTAAATCGAAATTTTAGTTTTATTTGATTTTTTGTCATTGGGATGAAATTTTTTTTAATAATAATATTTAGGGCCGATTTTTCAATAGTCAGTTAAACAGTCAGTTAGTACCTATTCCTAAGGATAGAGAAAAAATCAATTTTTCAACAGGCAGATATAAAATAGAACAAAAACAATAAGATTTCTCTATGGTTTTCATCCAAGAAGGAAACCTTATTAAAACAATCGGGTTTTCCTTATTGTTTTAAAATCTGCAAGAAAAAAAAAAAAAACCATGACCAGGCTGGGAATCGAACTGGAGACTTCAAATCGTTAGTCGCCCACCTTACCACCTGAACCAACCTGCCATGAAAATATTGATTGCAATTTTTGTTCTAGTGCTAAGTTGCAAAAAAAAAATCAACTTTTCAGTCAAATTTTAATAAGATTTTCTCTATAAAAATAATAAGAAATCTCCTTAAAAAAACCTTATTAATCGTTGATTTTAATAAGATTTCCTTATGAAATGTATGGACGGTAAAACAATATGGCAATCTGTTAGTTTTTAGCGGGTCATATTTTTCTCTGTGTATTTATTGAAAAATTAAATTTATTTATTTAAGAGCCAAATTTTCAATCTTCTAATAAACAGTCAGTTTACTGTATGAATAAAGTTATTAGGCTCATAAACAATCAGATAAAAACATTGAATTTTTCAATCAAGAATAATTTATTCTACAGAATAAAAAAAAAATTGTCAAATTCAAAAATATTTAAAATTAAACGTCATTTTTATTCATGATTGTTTTTGTTTTCTTGTGTTCCACTGTATTTTTTTTTTCAAAATTCTTTCAAAACAGCTTTGACAACTGACACAATATTTTTAATGAGATAATTCCTTAGAATAATTTAATTGTCTCTGAAAGAAGCAGATAGTTTTATTCTTAGGAATAAGCTATATCTGCCTGTTGAAAAATTGATTTTTTCTCTATCCTTAGGAATAAGTACTAACTGACTGTTTAACTGACTATTGAAAAATTGGCCCTAAGAGCCAATTTTTCAATCTTCTTATAAACAGTCAGTTGACTGTTCGACGAATAAAGTTATTAGGCTCATAAACAATCAGTTAAAAACATTGAATTTTTCAATCAAATTCAAAAATATTCAAAATTAAACGTCATTTTTATTCATGATTGTTTTTTTTTTGTGTTCCGCTGTATTTTTTCAAAATTCTTTTAAAACAGCTTTGACATCTAACAGCTTTGTTGAGAATATTCCTTAGAATAATTTTTATTCGTCTCTGAAAGAAGCAGATAGTTTTATTCCTAGGAATAAGCTAATCTTCCTGTTGAAAAAATGATTTTTTCTCTATCCTTAGGAATAAGTACGAAATGGCTGTTTAACTGACTATTGAAAAATTGGCCCTAAATAGTATTTTTATTACATATTTTGTATCTTCATTATATACTTAGGTACATAGGCAAAATATATATATATTAACTTTAAACTTCTGAGAAAAAGCCTCTTAAAGTTCAGAAGAATCCACAAATTTCAAATAATTTTTTGTTTATGTTATCATATATTTAATTGGCAATCTGGAAGCAAAAAAAAGCAATCTGAAAGCGTTCAATTGGGCAAAACTGACAGTTCTGATTCTGAAAAAAAGGGAATTTCTCTTCTGGTTTTAAAAACAGAATCAGAAGCAGAATCACTCACACATTCATAGATTTAAATGTGAGATGTCACACTTGACCAAAAAACAAAAACAAATGAAATTTGGCGCGAATGCACATATGTGACACATTTCAAACCCAACCAATACATTCGCACCAAACTTCAGATTCTTCGGATTAAAAAAAAATTGTTCAATTGGGATTCCGAATCGAAGAACAATTCCGGATTGCCAATTAAAAACGCCATAAGTTAATTTGAAGTTGGAAAAAAATGATAAAATTTTTTTTTTTTAATTTGTACAAAATGCATTAATATGAGTTTTTATGAACAATTTTTGAAATTGGCGATTTTTGGCTCCAAGATTTCTAAAATTCGGCTCCTTGTCTCTAAAATTCTCGACAACGAAACGGGCTCCACGGCTCACAGTGCGTTGACCAGTGGACAAAAATAAAAAAATCAAAATAGGGCTTATATTCAACAATAATAAAACACAGTTGTTCACTGCTATATAAGATTCAAAAAGATTAGTGGTGTTTTTCATGATATTTTGATTATTCAAGCTAAGGTTCAAATTGATGTTTATAGTTTTTTTTAAGTGAAAACAAATGTTCTTGACTTTTTTTTGTTAATTATCAAAATGATTATCTGAAGATCAGGTGTGTATGTCAATTTGTTTTTGTAAAGTGAAATTAGTATTTAAAAAATATAACCAAAAAAAAGTTTGGATGGTTATTCCGTAATTTTGAAAACGATAATCGAATCGATGATAATCGTTTTACAGTTTGAGAATCTTTAAAGGTATTTTAAGTCAATTCTGATTCAATATTTCCAAAATAGTTTATATAAATAAAAGTTTTCGTATCCTTAGAAGTCGTATTAGTCTAGGTGATTAAGTAGTTCTCAATAATAATCGTCAATAAATAAACGATAGCTAAATAGGTCTCGTTTTTGGATGCAATATTTGTTTTTTGAAAAGTGTATATTAATTTTTTCCAATCATCGATTAGATTAATTTGCAAACTCCACTAACAAAAAAAAATATTAATGATTAATTTCTACGAATAACTATAATGTTAGAGTAAATTATTTTAATATGTGTAACAAAACAGTTTATGCATTTTCCAAAATTATATTCAATGTATGTAAGTTTTAACTTTTGGGTCATTAAACAATTCATATCGCATTAATTTTGGAAAATGAAAATTTTCAAAAATTATATAGGTACGATACGATTAAGAAGGCAACATAGAAAGAAATCAAATCCTTTGTCTCTTCCAATCCAAAGAAGCGTTCGTTTTAGTATTAGAAACTATTAATTTAAACAACGGCCGCCGTTCAATATACATTCCGGCTATATCTTGTATTAAAAAACAAATAGTTTTTCGCTACACATATTAAAATAATTTACTCTAACATTATGGTTATTTGTAGAAATTAATCATTAATATTTTTTTGTTTGTGGAGTTTGCAAATTAATCGGTGATTGGAATAAATTAATAAACACTTTTCAAAAATCAAATATTGCATCCAAAAACGAATAAATTCTCCAAAAACGAGACCTATTTAGCTATCGTTTATTTATTGACGATTATTGAGAAAATAAAAAAAAAAAAAAACAATTTCAATTTCTGGATTTGAACCTGGGTCACCCGAGTAAGAGGCAACTACTAAATCACCTAGACTAATACGACTTCTAAGGATACGAAAACTTTTATTTATATAAACTATTTTGGAAATATTGAATCAGAATTGACTTAAAATACCTTTAAAGATTCTCAAACTGTAAAACGATTATCATCGATTCGATTATCGTTTTCAAAATTACCGAATGACCCCCCTGTTTTTTGTGACTCAAAAATTAAATTTATATCAGAATATAGCAAGCTGTAGCAGAATCTTGTATGTCACAAGGTTCCCTTATATTTCTACTTTCTTATTTTGCTCACCTTTTTTGCTCATACTTGCTCATCTTCAAAATATTTACATTTTCGTAGACTCATTTTCAGTACTAAAAAATAAGAACTTTTTCGAAAAATTGGCTTAAATTGTAAAATTTTCAAACATAAAGATGCTTCATGAGTTTGTTTTTAGAAAACAAAAAGCTGTGGATACTAAAGCGCCTTTCAAAATATTTTGTTCCAAAATATCGGGGAATTTAATTGGACTTTTGTCATTTTTTGGATAATTTTGGATAATAGAAAATCTGAAATGTCGTTTTTTAACAGTTTTTGAGGTTATGTTCTTGAACGTGGTGATTTATTTTAAATAAATTTGTGACAGTTTCTAAAAGAACTAAATGTTTTCTTTTAAAGCCCGTTTTAATCTTTTCAATATCTTCTTTCTACTTTGAGAAATCTTAAGTTGAAGTCAACTTGTTTTGTTTATCTTCTCTATACAAAAAAATCGTATGTTTATTTGCGTTTCATAGAAAATCTCGAATAGTTTTTTGTCAATCGCTTTCAAATTTTGAAATAACGTTTTATTTGCATTTTCGTAAATTCTTATATCGATAAGGTTGGTAAGAACGCTATAATACACAGTAGAGCGTGGCTGGGTCAAGTAATTATATTAAAAATTTAGTATGCAGAAAAATATAATTTTTTTCTTGTTGAAAACAACATTTAAAATATTTTTAATTACATAAACAGCTTTTTGTTACTTGTGTATGGCTAAAAATTATTAAAAACATCGATTTTTCCATTTTTGTGATCCCCTTGAAGATGTTTCTCAAAAAATGAATTATTTTGAGTACTTGACTCGTAGCACATAAATGTGAATATCTCTGGTAATCGCAAACAGAAGCAGACCAAACTTTGCCAATATTAAGTATAGGCCTAAGGCAAAATAATATAAAAAATTATCGATATGATTTTATATGTTTTTTTTTTTAAATTAAGTTTAAAAATTAAACTTTTTTTTTTGGCCATTTATCAAAGAAATTTTAATAACTCATATATAATTTTATAAATTTAATTTTTTTTTGTTATACGTTTTATAACAACACTCAAATAAACAAAATAACATTAACAAAATTTTTCAAACAATTACCAAACGTGAAATATACACTCTCAAAGATTCCCATAAATTCCTAAAAAAAATATTTTCGATTTCCGAGGTACTCATGTTTCGGAGCTTATTTTGAATACATAACCTGGGTTATTTTCTAAGATAAATATGTTTTCATATGAGTTGACACTTCTAAATTATATTTTAATAGCAAAAATATTAATTTTTAACAAAAAAAAGTGATTTATCATAAGGGGACGACACACTGTGCGGCGGCTCAAATTAGTATGGAAATTATAATCACCGTGGAGCCGATTGCATATGTATTGGTGTGGTGAAAATCTCCACTCCGAAAAAACGGAGCCGAAGTCGTACCCGAGTCGGAGCAGCGAAAACCTACCAGAAAAAGGAACAAAAAAAAGAAATGACTATTCGCATTTGCGACCAAAAAAAGAACAAGATTTTTTTTCGCTGAAATTGTTTTATTTTATTTTTTAACTTTCACAAACAAAATTTTTTTTATTATTTTCAAGCAAGCGGCAGGTGATGTTGATGTTATCCCACAAATTTTCTCTGTTGTTGTTCGTGGGTGGTGGTGGTGTCAGGCTGCAGGAGAAGATGATTTCCTACGAAAACACACAAAGTTTTTAATTAATAAAATTGCTGCGGAAGCACACTAACCAACATTTCAGCGATGCATACCTTTGGTGCGTTCTTTTATTCGACAATGTTAACTATTGTTAACAATAGTTAACTTTCATCGTTCCTAAATGAGAAAAAAGTTACAAAGTGTAACATCGTGACGTCACAACATCGTTCCTAAATCCAGTGTTGAAGTGTCAAATAGTTACATTTTGTTACTTTTTCCAACTCAGCTCCTGGACTTGAGTTTCAATGTTAATCTGTCAAACACAACTAAATGCGGAAGAGAGGGGACGATGTGAGAAGAGAATTTCGTTTGTTTCCATATTTGAAATTATTGAATGCATATTTTTGTTTCAATTTGCTAAGAATTCAATTAAAAAGAATTATTTCAGTACCAAATTAATTCTTTCTTGTTTATTCATTCATAAAATTAATCTCAAAAAATTTTGTTTTGACAGATCAACAAAATGTAACATTAGTCGTTCCTAAATCAAAGTTAACATTTTGTAACAAAATCTAACAAAAACAAATACAACGATTTTTTAGACATAACAACAATAGTTAACTTTATTCAATAAAAGAACAGACCACTTTTTTTGGGTTAAAATATTATTTAAAATAATTAAATAAAACTAAGAGACACGACATAACAGACTTTGCAAAAAAATAAAATGAAGCTTTTGTTATTCTGTTGCCTTTGTCTTTCCTTCGTCAATTTTCACCACACGTTTCTCCTTCGATTTTGTGTTCATACACAAAAAATTATCTATGTGCGAGTAAAATGGCGTGCCCAAATCGAGAAATCAAACAGAACTCCGTTTTCTTGCTTGAAGGGAGGTTTACAGGTTACACAGATTTCGTATGGTCAAAATCGACGACAAAGCGTGATTGTGTTTCTGCTTTAATTCTTCCACATTTTTTTTGATATATAAAAAACTTTTCACCACACTATTCTTTAGTACGAATGTGATATTACTCGCGACTAGTAAATAAATAAATCAAATATAATTTATAAACGAACTTGATAACGTCATTACGATAAGCTGTTATTATTATTTAGGAATTATTTGCTAGTTTAAACATGACAACCAAAGCCAGAGTATGGGGAACATTATGCAACGGTAGGCTGCTATAAATATTGTTTACCTTACCTTTTTCATTTCATTAATTTTTTTACATTAATTTGTTTACATTAAAAAACCTTTGCTCTTTTTGGGGATTCCATTAAAGGTGAATACGAAATTATAACTTTGGAAGATGATGACGTTGATGAAGCATTGCAAGTAAGTATTTCAAAATAATTGCACCAAACCAACTACAAAACAATATCTATTTGTGTGTATTTTTTTGTTTAATTTTTTATTGTACTATCATAAAAACTGTATAATGACGATACACATATAACATAATATATGTACCTATATGTACATATAATAAAATCTTTTAGGCTATGATATAATATTTGTATGTGTGAAGTAGATCTAGAGTAGAGCCCACAGCAAATTTTTGAAGCATACCAAAATGTAAATATGTACTAAGTTCTATAGCTATACAGTTTGTCCCAAAAGTAATGGATCAAACGAAACCAACTTAAGGGCTATCAGAATTGGTAACTTGTTCATCCCAAATCCTTACGATTTTCGATTCGATGCATTTCTTGTGGAATTTCGAAAAATCTCTACTCTGCAATAGTATTTTGCTGACTCCGCCCATAATTGATTTTTTGTTTTTTACAATTCCTTCACAAAAACATTGCCTAATAATAAGAGAGTAATTCCATGTGAAAAGAATATACGAAAAATATCTATGTCATAAAATCTTTTTGTGTCATTTTTTACCGGTTCCTTAGCTCAAAATATGAACTTCTGTATATAAATAATCCCCCAAAAAAATTAGCAAGTGAGTAGAATGAATTAATTCCCTAAGTCACTCAATTTTTGAGAGTAAAAAAAAACATGATCTTAAATTACTTTTTTGCATATTTCTTGCGACTTTATACATAATTGAATGAATGTTTTTTTCGCATTTGTAGGGTGATATTTAGACCTTTCCAAAACCGTTATTAAAAATGAAATTAGTCCATTTTAAGCTGATCTATTACAAAAAAGGTGAAAAACCATTTTTTTATTTTTTTTTTCAAAACTGTTTTTGAAGTAAAAAATTATGATCTTTTCAATAAAAATAGTTTCGTGATGATTTTTTCACTTTTAAGCTGTTTTTTTGCAATTTTTTATTTTGACGATTCAAATTTTTACATAAGACGATAATGAGGCTCGGCACGAGTACGATAACTTAGGCGGCAAGAATTGATAACGGTATTTTGTAGAGGAGTTCAATACAATTACTTTTTTTCTATGGGAGGTGGGGTCTATCTCCCCTCGTTTAGGCGGGAGGGGCAATTTTCTAAAATATGACGTAAAATACTAAAAAAATTATTAAAAACCAACGGCAATACTTACAGTTATAATTGATATTGTAATGTTTTATTCCGGGTTCACAATAAAACTTATTTAATTTCCACTTATATTTCCGTTCAAATAAGAACACTTTTTATTTCAACTCAATTTACTTTTATTATTCGCTCAAACAAACACACTTTTAAATCACTTTATTTACTACTAACAATTCGCAACACCTTATTTCATTTTGTACTGTACTCTTTCACTTTCAAGATTAAACTGTCTCCGGTCGGTGTCTACGTTGCCCTTTTATACCGGAATCCCTGCCTCTCGAAACTTCCTTTCCAGGAAGGGGCACTTCATACTTCCAGTCTAGTGGGATATTTTTAGATGTGTTCAGTGGGATATTTTTAGATGTGTTCAGTGGGATATTTTGAGATGTGTTCAGTGGAATATTTTCTTAATTACTAAAGGTCCGTTCAAATTTCTACCTTTGCAGTAGTAGGTAGTGTGTTCAGACTTTTATCTTAAAAGTAGTTCAGTAATTCATCGTTACAATATCTTTCTGAAAAGCCAGAATTGTACACTTAATTCTAGTTTTTAAATCAAAAATTATTTCAATTAATTTTTCTCGAAATAATCAACTTCAAAGTCAAAATTTGCACAAAAAAGTTTTAAAAAAACACATTACATACTATTTTTGCCAAGACTGTCATTTTAAATATGAAATTAATCAATGAAATAAACTGCATCAATCAATTTCTTATCAAATACTGAAAACCAGATGCTTCTATGCCTTCTAGTTTTTGAGAAAATTGAAAATAAGAAAATTATCTTTTTATTTCATTGATTAATTTCATATTTAAAATGACAGTCTTGGCAAAAATAGTATGTAATGTGTTTTTTTAAAACTTTTTTCCCCAAATTTTGACTTTGAAGTTGATTATTTCGAGAAAAATTAATTGAAATAATTTGATTTAAAAACTAGAATTAAGTGTACAATTCTGGCTTTTCAGAAAGATATCAATTATAACTTTAAGTATTGCCGTTGGTTTTTAATAATTTTTTTAGTATTTTACGTCATATTTTAGAAAATTGCCCCTCCCGCCTAAACGAGGGGAGATAGACCCCACCTCCCATAGAAAAAAAAATAATTGTATTGAACTCCTCTACAATTCCGTTATCAATTCTTGTCGCCTAAGTTATCGTACTCGTGCCGAGCCTCATTATCGTTTTATGTAAAAATTTGAATCATCAAAATAAAAAATTGCAAAAAAAACAGCTTAAAAGTGAAAAAATCATCACGAAACTATTTTTATTGAAAAGATCATAATTTTTTACTTCAAAAACAGTTTTGAAAAAAAATTAAAAAATGGTTTTTTTTGAAAAAAAAATAAAATGTGTTTTTCACCTTTTTTGTAATAGATCAGCTTAAAATGGACTAATTTCATTTTTAATAACGGTTTTGGAAAGGTCTAAATATCACCCTACAAATGCAAAAAACATTCATTCAATTATGTATAAAGTCGCAAGAAATATGCAAAAAAGTAATTTAAGATCATGTTTTTTTTTACTCTCGAAAATTGAGTGACTTAGGGAATTAATTCATTCTACTCACTTGCTAATTTTTCTGGGGGATTATTTATACAGGGTGTCCCAAAAGTTGACGTCGAAATGAAAACAGGTGATAGGGTAGGTGGTGACCGTTATCAGAAAAATAAAAAAATCTTAGTCGAGTATTTTAGAAGTTATAGGCATTTGAAAAAAAATCGAAAAAATGGTGACCCTGTGACAGTTTTTTAAGTGCCGTGATTACAAATCTTAATTTTTCTCAATTATTTTTTTTCTTACGTAATCTTGAATAACCCTGCTAATAATTGCGTTCAAAAATTTTAACACAGCAACATCAGTTTTAAAGCAATTAGCGCTTTTTTGCCCAACTATGTACTCAAAATTTTTACATGACCCTAATTCAATGTGCTGTAGTGTAAAAAAAATGTACTAAGAAAATTTGGCAAGTTATCTTAAAAGTTGGCGTGTTCAATTCTCTTTTCAAAATGGTACAACATTATTGAGAATATTCCATAAATAACGGAAAAAAAATTTTTTTCTTAAGAAACCCGATTTTTTTTAACTAGCTAATTTTTCCATTTTATTTTTTTTTACCCTTTCAAAGCTGAATTTATGTTTTTCGCAGAAGTAAAGTGCTGATTTTTCAAAAGATAAAATTATTTTAATGAATTCTCAGAAAAGTAATTGTTGGTAGGCTACGTTTGACTATGGGTTTATGAATGAAAATAATGGAAAAACCAATCCTTTCCGTCATTTGACCGGAAATGGCGGCCGTAAAAGACACGCGTACCCAAAGCAGGTAGGTACGCAATAAAACTTTCTTAAAAGGGTTAAAATTTGGGATACCTACAAAAATATGATATTGTTGTGGTATTTAATGATTGCATGAACTTTTGACTTCTCTAGAAAGGCGTTAGACCGAATAGTTCTTTATTGCTTTCTTTTTACTTCATTCAAATTTGTATGTTGTTGGTACAACATTTGGCGTGATTTTTCTAACTGTGTTGGATACTTTAAAGACGAACACTTGCATTTTTATTCAATTGAGTTTTGGTAGCCTTCTCGTTTAGTAAAACCGATTCGATCCTTGAATAATTTTGCTATCCTTTGGACTTATGTACATTCTGGCTAATATCATCATTCATCACCATGCCACGGTATTACACTGCGCAAGAATATGCGAACATGCACCTTATTTATGGAGAATGCAGAGGTAGTGCTTGCGCTGCAGCTAGACTTTACCGTGAGAAATATCCAAATGCTGAGCGTTATCCGGATCATCGGGTGTTTGTGAATTTACATCAGTCACTCACAGAAGGTCGATTTCCGTACCAAAGAATTAGTGACGGCAGGCCCCTCATGCCCTACGAGGACGAAGTTCTTCTGTACGTGGAATTCAAACAAGAACAGGAATATCCAAAAGTACATCACACCGAATTCTGAAGAAAAATCAGCTGCATCCATACCATGTTCAACGAGTGCAAAGTTTACTACCCCGAGATTACCCTGAAAGAGTTGCATTTTGTCGAACGATGTTACAATGGTACAGGGAAGATCCACTATTCTTAGACAAAATTCTGTGGTCCGATGAATCAACCTTTAAAAAGGATGGATACATGACCCTGCACAATCTGCACGAGTGGCATGTAGAAAATCCACATTTGATACGAGAAGACAAGTCGCAGTATCGCTTCAAAATTAATATGTGGACTGGAATTTTGAATGGTAAAATTATTGGACCATTTGAGCTTCCAGAAAACTTGAACGGCGAGGTTTATTTAGACTTTTTACAAAACCACTTACCAAATTTATTGGAAGATGTGCCACTTCACATTTATGGAGATATGTGGTTTCAACAAGACGGCTGCCCAGCGCATTATGCTCGCTCAGTGAGACAATTCCTTGATGGAGAATACCCAGGCAGGTGGATAGGGCGGTCTGGTGCAATTTCTTGGCCAGCCCGTTCACCTGACTTAAACCCTCTGGATTTTTTTCTTTGGGGGGCAGTAAAAGAGAAAGTCTACTCAAAACCGATCCAAAACTTAGCTGAACTGCGCCAAAAAATCACGGAGGCTATAGCAGACGTTAACTCAAGAAGATTCGCTCGTCTTATTAAGCGATCTTTTTTAAGAAGATGTAGGTCTTGCATTGCCGTTGAAGGCAAACAATTTGAACACTTGTTATAGCTAGTCTAAATAAAGGTTTGATGTAATTTTTGTTGAAAAATTTAGTTTTACTATCGCCATTTCCGGTCAGACGTTGCTTGCCAACAATTACTTTTCTGAGAATTCATTAAAATAATTTTATCTTTCGAAAAATCAGCACTTTACTACTGCGAAAAACATAAATTCAGCTTTGAAAGGGTAAAAAAAAATAAAATGGAAAAATTAGCTAGTTAAAAAAAATTGTGTTTCTTAAGAAAAAAAAAATTTTTTCCGTTATTTATGGAATATTCTCAATAATGTTGTACCATTTTGAAAAGAGAATTGAACACGCCAACTTTTAAGATAACTTGCCAAATTTTCTTAGTACATTTTTTTTACACATTGAATTTTTTTTGCACATTGAATTAGGGTCATGTAAAAATTTTGAGTACATAGTTGGGCAAAAAAGCGCTAATTGCTTTAAAACTGATGTTTTTGAACGCAATTATTAGCAGGGTTATTCAAGATTACGTAAGAAAAAAAATAATTGAGAAAAATTAAGATTTGTAATCACAGCACTTAAAAAACTGTCACAGGGTCACCATTTTTTCGATTTTTTTTCAAATGCCTATAACTTCTAAAATACTCGACTAAGATTTTTTTTATTATTTTTCTGATAACGGTCACCACCTACCCTATCACCTGTTTTCATTTCGACGTCAACTTTTGGGACACCCTGTATACAGAAGTTCATATTTTGAGCTAAGGAACCGGTAAAAAATGACAAAAAGATTTTATGACATAGGTATTTTTCGTATATTCTTTTCACATGGAATTACTCAAGAAAGAATTATTTTTAATTAATCCAAATATTTTTTATTTCATTCGCCATTTCGCTGCAAATTAATTAACAGTTCCAAGTTTTATAAAAACTCAATTTAATACTTTTATTTCAAAGCAGCACGCCGAAAAAAATTTGTATAGTGTGACACTTTAGTTCATTTCAGTTTCAGTGATCAATAAATTAAGTTCATAACACGCTACTGAGCTAGTTCTAAACTATATAGTTCATTTTAGTCCAATTTAGTTTAATAAGTCCATTCTTCTAAAAATTAAAAAAAAACATTACTAGACTTTGACACAGCCTATCAAGCTTTTTTTTTAACTAAAACACTTCAATAGTTCAGTTCAATAAGTTTCATTTCATGGTACACATGTTTCTTTTTGGAATATATTTCGGAAAATATTGAATCAAACTAATCGAAAATTTGTGAAGATGTGCAATGGTTTATTAGTTTCGTGTTTTGAATGTTTTGCAGTGGTTATTCGTTTCTGAAAAAAAAGTTTTATATCAAAAGGTGCTAGGGTCAATGTGGGTAAATGTAAACAATTTCATGTCTTTTTTTTTCTTTTGACTTTAGATTTTAATATGTTTTCACGGAACAACTTGACATGTATCTTCAAATGCAAATATGAAATGATGGCAATTCTTCTTTATAAATATAAACAAATATTTCCCAAATTGTTTAAATTACTGTCAAATATGGCATCGGCATGTTTACAAATACCCTACCATGTTTCTGTTTTTTTACAAATTCGGGGTAAATGTAAACGGTGGTTTAAAATTTAGAATTTCCTCTTTATCATTGAAAAATGTTCAAGAAGGTATTTGACAAAAACTTTTTCAAATTCCAATAAAATTTTTTGTTTTCTTCCTTTCAGTCTTTATATAAGCACCCAATATGCATCCTGAGCAGCTCTGAACGTCATATATTTTTTTTTTGTCAAAGACCGATTTTGAAACATTATCCACTGAAAATGATTGTGTTAGCTGCTTTAAAATGTGACTCCGCGGCACTTTAGCAATAGTAATTGACTAAAAATACTTTATTTTTATTAAAACCAATAATTTCAGCAAAAATATATGTTTATATTTACCCCCAGAATACGTTGTTTACATTTACCCATTATGAAAAATATTCTGGGGTAAATGTTACACATGCAAATCGACATAAATGTCCTGTATTTTAAAATTTGTTTGTTTCATATAGAATCTACATCAAAATTAAAAACTAAAAAGTATTTGCAAATTATACTGGCTTAATTGAATCAGCAAAAATATTTAATTTTTCTGAAAGACTTGTTTGGCACTTTAAAAAATTATCTTTCACGGAAAATACGCTCGTCGAATGAATTCTCTCTTGACAGCAATGAGCTTGACGTATTAGTTAAAAGATACATGCGTCCGCGATTTGTTCTTATGTATGCATCAAAGAGATTTAACTGAAGATTGTTATGAGCCATGTTTTCATTTACCCCTGTTTACATTTACCCACATTGACCCTATGACCTCGAAAATGCCACATTTGGAAAGTGGAGGGTAATGTGGTACACATAGGTCTGCTAATGTGGTTTACTTTTTTCCAATACAATATTATATATTTTATGAGTGTCTTAATTTTTTAAATAACCAATAAAGATATTTTTATTTGTTTTTATTAAGAATGAAAGAAAAAACAACAGAAGATTAAAAATTACTTGTGTTTTTGTTAAATTTAAGATAAAATATTTATTTCATTGATGGCATATTCTAAAGGAGTTTACTATACCACATTAGAGTATTGTTAGTATACCACATAAGCGAAAATAGTGATATTGTACAAAAAACTAAAAAAATATATTAAAAGTTAGATTTGAACCAAACTCATATCGAAATCACGTAAATCAATAGCAAACTGTTCTATTTAAAAAAAATATTTTTGTAAATATTGCTTTGCAAACGCTTGGAAACGCATTTTGCAAAGCTCCCAAAAAAAGTCCACGTAACCGTTTATTAAGATTTAACAATTTTTTGAAAAGTATGGAATATTTTCGTGCATTTTTCGTTAAACAAAAGTTGTCACCTATTGCTTCAAAAGACGTCCTTCTATTATCTTTAGTTTCTTAGAAAACAATGTGTACCACATTACCAACCTATACCACATTACCAGAACTTACTCTAGTACTCTTTCCTTGTCTTAAGACAAATTTGCTGATTAAATCTTCCATAGCTGAACAAGATCAAGATTTTCTGCTTCTATTTATAAAATCGATAAGTCCGATAACCGTCAATGTCCCATAGATGTTGTGAGATATTTTTTAATATTTTGGCTTGAAATTGTTCTTTCAGCTTTCCTGGTAAACGGAAGGGTCAACAAACCTTAGACAAATTTTAACCAAGAATATACAATTCGATAACCATTAACTCAACTTTATGGCGGAATAAAAAAAAATCCCAGAAATTTTAGCTAGTAAAATGAGAGTTTGTTTTGTTAATAAAAGTTAGCTCAAAAGACACCTTTCAATATCAAAAATATCTATGCGAAATTAAAAAAAAATTGTTTTGGTAAAAATTTAAAGCTGCCGGGACTCTGATGAATTGCTAAAACCTCGATTTTGCTGCTCGATTAGTTTTCTACTAAACCGGGGATGAAAGCGATTCATCTCGGTCTAGGTTACTTCAAAATCTGCAGAAAAATTTTAGAATTTTGCATTTTTGCATATTTTGAAAACTTACTTGATAAGAAGCAATTCTTGCGTGCGTGTAATTAATTTTCAAGAATAGAAGATACCTACAGTTTACCGCCGAATCCGAACTTCTAAGCAGAGATGCACTTTTTCAAGACAATGGCCGTTTTTTATTATCACTTGATCCATATATATCATTAATTAAAATGTATTACAACAACTACATGAGATCTTGCTTTTCATCAGGATCACACAGAAAAAAATATGACCCGCTAAAAACTAACAGATTGCCATATTGTTTTACCGTCCATACATTTCATAAGGAAATCTTATTAAAATCAACGATTAATAAGGTTTTTTTAAGAAGATTTCTTATTATTTTTATAGAGAAAATCTTATTAAAATTTGACTGAAAAGTTGATTTTTTTTTGTAACTTAGCACTAGAACAAAAATCGCGATCAATATTTTCATGGCAGGTTGGTTCAGGTGGTAAGGTGGGCGACTAATGATTTGAAGTCTCCAGTTCGATTCCCAGCCGGCTCATCGTTTTTTTTATTTTTTTGCAGATTTTAAAACAATAAGGAAAACCCGATTGTTTTAATAAGGTTTCCTTCTTGGATGAAAACCATAGAGAAATCTTATTGTTTTTGTTCTATTTTATGTGGTCTTTTTTTCTCTGTGCACGAATCGTGATCTTGCTTTTCATCAGGATCACGAATCGTGATCTTGCAAGATCTCATGTAGTTGTTGTAATACATTTTATCTTGCTTTTATCAGGATCACGAATCGTGATCTTGCTTTTCATCAGGATCACGAATTGTGATCTTGCAAGATCTCATGTAGTTGTTGTAATACATTTTAATTAATGATCTATATGGATCAAGTGATAATAAAAAACGGCTAATGATACTCTTGGAAGCTTTGTCAATGCTACGAAAGAGGTAGTATCCCTGAAAAAAAAAAACTTTTTAGTTTTTGGTTATGAAGGCTGAGAATCGAACTCACTACCTCAGGCGCCATAACCTTAAATATTTCAAAAAGAGTTGAGCTACAAAATTGGGGTTTGCACCGTTTTTTTTTTCTACCAGTTTTATTGGTCCTTGTTTTATTGCATCAACGGAAATAGTTTATCTGTTTCTAATGTGTCGAAGATACTATTGAGAACATGAAAGCACTAAAATCCTTGTTGATTTTGACCCATCGAAATATCCAGGCTGCAATAGTAAACGTTGACTTCAAAGTACGATTCTGGATTTAAAATTATTACTTAATTACTTCTGCCAATTCATGTTATGTTCCTGCTTTTATTTTTGAAAACATGTCTCACTTCCCAAAAAGAAAATGCTTTCTTTCTCTAAGACATTTTGTTCATGCTGAAAGAGTTTGGAAACAGGATTTATACAATTTCAAACACAATAATCTCAGGTCTCTAAAATGTTTCATTTTTTTTTTACATTCGTTTCGTTGAGACACAAACAAAAACCTATCAAAAAGACACATGTACAAAAAATGGTTATCAGAAAATTTTTATTACTCAATTTTTTTAGGGGCCCCCTATATCTCGGGGGCCCTGTTACATGGATACAGCTGGTTCAGCGGAAGCTACGCCCCTGCATTCTACATATAAAATAAACATCAAGTGAAGCGTGGGTGTTATGCTTGGGGGTGTGTGGGTGCAAATGCGTAAATGCGTGAATGTGCGTGTGTGAGAATGCAGTGGATGTGCGTGAATGTGAATGCAGTGGATGTGCGTGAGTAAAAACCTGTTTTGTACTGGCGACGCACAGTGTGTAATTTTGCCAATCTAGCGGAACTTTAATCAAAAATAAATGTCTCTCAAATGCGACAAAATTGGTATCATATGAAAGGTAAAACCTCTGGCAATAGAGTGTTAAAAAAAAAAAACAAGAAAACAACTGTATTTACCGTTCCACAGAATCACAAACATCAGCTTGGTTCAAGAGAAAAAAAAATTGAAGCTCATTGCTTTTCTTGTGTCAAGCTGATAACAGCGTGGTCAAGTGGAAAATAAGTTGTGTAAATTAAATTTATTTTATTTATTTTTGGTAATATATTATAACTTCTCAGGGTAAGTAATTTTTTTGTGCACTTACAAATAAAAAAAAAAAGTCGTTTGTTTGAAGTCCTTAAAAGTGATGTTTTTTAATTGTGTTCTGTAACTTTGTGAAGCGTTTTAAAAATGTATCCTCGTGTATATTTCGTGTTATTGGGTTTAAAATCTCCGTTGGTATATTCTGTGTTAGAATTCGTTTACTTTCCATGCTTTAGACTGCTGACCCCATACAAAATTTTTTTTTTTGTTCAGGTACATAGGCCAAAAACCAATTTTTTGATCTTTTGAAAAATCGCACATCACATTTTTACAAATTGAAAATGACTTTTTTAGATTCTTGTTGGCAAAATAAGACAAAAAGATTAAATAAAATTTTTCGATATTTTGCTTCGTTTTCGAAATAGAGACAGTTTAAGAACCAACTCCCAAAATCGTTTGCTCGATGTCGGCTCTTCCCCACCCATTGTGGTACATTTTGTACTCGTATACCACATATTGGACATATAGTTAGATATATAATTTTGAAAATCAATAAAACCCTTGTAGAAATACAATACTAAACAAAATTAAGCTGGTTTGCATCAAAAAAATTAAGTTTACTTGGAATTAGAATTAAGTACTGCTAGATTGGCAAAATTGCACACTGTGCGACGATAACAGAGCCAGGCAACCGTCAGAGACGTTTAGCCTGTCTACAGTCTTATGTGACGAAGAATATATATAGAGGTGAAGAGCCAGGCGACCAAAGAATTGTTCAGCCTGTCTACTTATCTCTACGATGATTAGCGAAAGCTAAAATACTCAAATTCTATCAAAATAAAAAAACAATAGTAACTCCAACGAAAAGTTGTATGTTTACCATTAAGCTTTATTAGACAGAATGCGACTTCTACTGATTTGCTGCGGCCTTTTATACTGTACAAGGCGGCAGCACATTACAATGGTTATGTTTTATAAAATGTGTTGTTTTTGTGTTTCTGTTTTTCTTTTGTTAGCACTTTTAAATTTACATGGTTTGTCAAAATGTGTTTGTTAAAATTAACAAAAAAAAAATGATTAAAGAATTTAAGTAATTAATTTTAAATGTATACATGTTTAAATGTTTTTTATATTATTTATGTTGTTAATGTTGATGTGTTTTAAGGATGACTGTTACAATCTCCCCCTCTGCCTCATGGAACGTCTCGGAAATGTGGCAGGATCATTTGTATTTGTGGTCTCAGGTGGAGTCATCCTTCTATTGGATTTTGGATCGATCATCTTTGCCTCGAAAATGGTTTGGGGTGTTGCAGATCTTTCTTCTCTCTTTCTTTTAGACTTTGAATCGGTCATTTTAGGCTCATCGTTAGGATTAGGGTTCACAGGTCGTCCTCTTTTTCTTCTCTTGCTTCCTTCAGAGTATCGGCTAGTTTAATTAAGTGTGGAGTGATCTGGGGTATGAAGTTTTCTGTTTGGACAATCGCTTTTAGATCATGATTGACGTCATCCGGCGTTCGTAATTCCCTTCCAAATGTCAAAAAGGCAGGTGAGAATCCAGTGCTTTCACATTTAACTGTATTCATCGCAAATCGTATAGCTGGGAGCTTGAGATTCCACATTGTGTGTTGATTTCCAACTAGGATTGAAAGTTGGGTTTTTAGATCTCGATTTTTTCTCTCGACTGGGTTTGCTTCTGGATGATATACAGGAGTGAACGATTGTTTTATATCCAGACAATAAGTTAACTTTTGCATCAATGCAGATATAAATTGTGTTCCGTTGTCACTGTGCAATCTTCGTGGAACTCCATACCGCAGGAAAATTTCATTTAACAGAGTTAGGGCACAATTTTCAGCAGTACCTTCTTTCAAGGGGAATAGCTCAACCCAACGACTACATAAGTCTTCGACAATTAAAATCCATTGATGTCCACTAGGAGTGGTGGGTAGCGGTCCAAAAAGATCTACTGCTATAACTTCAAATCTTTTCCTACTTGGGGTTGTTTGCAATAGACCGGCTGGTTTTAAATTTGAGGTTTTATAGCGTTGACATTCGACACAAACTTTGATATGTTTAGCAACATCAGATCTCATTCCATGCCAGTAATAGCGACTTGATATACGAGCCAATGTCTAATCCACACCATAATGTCCAGCAGTACAGTCATCGTGATACTTCTTCAGTATCATAGCTATCATTGACTTTGGTATGACGAGTTGGCCGTTTTCCGAATCTTCCTCAGAATAATACCGGTATAAAACACCATCCACAAGCATGTACCCTCTACTGGTCCAACGAAATAGGTTTTCATCATTGTTTTCGAATGAATCGATTATGAGTTTAAGATCAAAATCGGCAAGTTGGTTATCTCTTATCTCCTTCGAACCTGTTCTTGGTATATCAACAATAAATGAGCAAATTATACAATCCTCTGTATGCTCATTGTCGGGACATGGCGGTCGGGATAGAGTGTCGGCTACAGCATTGTTTCTACCGGGATTGTAACCTATTTCAATGTTATAAGGTTGTAACTGAAGTGCCCATCTGGCGAGTCTACCGGTCGGAGATTTCAGGCTCATAAGCCATTTTAAGGGTTGATGATCGGTAAGAATCTTCACTTCAGATCCTTCGATATATCCTCGAAATTTTTCGACTGCCCATACTACTGCGAGTGCTTCACGTTCCGTTGTCGAGTAATTTCGTTCTGCAGGTAGGAGTAAACGGCTTGCAAATTCAACAGGGTGTTCCATCTCGTTCTCCCCCTGGAGTAAAACAGCTCCGATAGCATAGCTACTGGCATAGGTTTTGAGAATGAATGGAATATCATCTTTTACTTGCTGCAAAATTGGAGAAGTTGTCAGAAGTTTCTTAAGATTATTAAACGCGTTTTGCTCATCGATTCCCCATTTCCAAACAACATTCTTTTTCGTCAAATTCGATAGTGGTTTCGATATATCTGCGAAATTTGGGATAAATCTTCTGTACCAGGAAAAAGTTTGCAAAAAGGATAACACTTGTTTTTGATTCTTGGGACTTGGGCGAAGTAGTATGGCATCAGTTTTTTCGGGATCAACCTTGAAACCATCGGGTGTCAAAATGTGACCAGCAATATCTGCATTTGTCTCGGTTAAGTTTGAACCCAAATTGCTTCAGACGTGCGAAAACTTTTTGTAGATCGTTAAGATGTGTTGAAAAGTTCTCGGAGCAGATAATTATATCATCCAGATATGCAAGGATCAGAATTTGTGGCAGTCCATTTCGAAATTGGCAATAAGGCGTTGGAACGTTGCTGGTGCGTTTCGCAATCCAAATGGCATTCGTTTGAAAACATAAGATCCAAATGGTGTTATAAAAGCAGTTTTAAGTTGATCTTCTTCTGCTACTTTAATTTGCCAATACCCAGAACGTAAGTCCAGTGTTGACATGTATGGCGTACTCTTCGCTGCGTGCAGAAGATCATCCATTCTAGGCAACGGATAGCGATCTGGTATGGTTATAGCGTTCAATTTGCGATAGTCGACGCATACTCTTATTTGTCCATCTTTTTTCGGGACCATGACCACAGGAAAGGCCCATGGGGAGTGTTTCTCTTCAATAATGCCTTTTTCAAGCATATCGTCAATCTCGGCTTTCAACTGTATTTTCCTTGCTGGTGATATTCGGTACGGTGGATTTGATATGGGTTTATGTGTTCCCGTATTGATTTGGTGTTCTATATTGGAAATAGGTGTTGTTATCTCTCCAAAAATTTCTTCTTGCTCGCTTAACATCTTTTCAAGGATTTTTCTATCACAACCATTGAGTGAATATCCTTCATCTGGGCTGAGTTGAATGTCTATCGAATTTAGGATGAACCAGTCATCAACATTTGAATCGGCTTTCTTAGGTGCACTAAAAAGATCATTTCCTCTTTCAGGTGTTTTCATCTGCTGAGGCAGCGCGTCAGAGAAGATTGCTTGGATGCTGTGCGGTGAGTAAGCATTGGATCGTTTGCGTTTTGGTGTACTTGGAATAGGGCTTATAATTTCATGGCTTTCAAGCCAAATATGCTGAAACTTGTTTGAGCTTTTCATCCTTTTCCAATATTTTGTGGTAATTTACTTTTGGAGTAGGTTTTGGAGTTTTAAAGGGGTTTTCTCGAGGTTCGATTTGAACCTTGTAATTACTTTTAGCCAATTTAAAATCAAACGTAGTTGCTCGGTCGTCAATGAAATAGTATGCTCTTTGAGCAATATTTAAAACAAGCCCACATTGTTCGAGAAAATCGATGCCTAATAACGTGCGATTTCCTTTGGCCTTTGGAAGGGCTATAAAACGAATTTTGAGTAGTCTTTTCTCAATAATGATATCTACTATAGTTGAATGAACGGTTTCTTTTTTCGTTATTCCATCAGCCAAAGTTATCTCTGCATTGACTTTTTGAAAAGGGCAACCCTTTTGGACAAGTTGTTGGTAAAGACGTGACCCTGCGACACTCGTTCGAGCTGCGGTATCAATATATGCTTCACCTCTCAGTCCATTAATATTAACATCTACAGTAGGCACATTTCTGCCTATAACAGTTGACTCGATGAGTCAAGCATTGCTTGGCTGTTTGCATTTTTGTTACTGCATGTTGGACAGTTTGTTCTGTGTAGGTTTCTTGGCCTCATTTTGATTGTTTGCGGCTTTTTTAAAGCATTGTTCAGCGGAATGTCCTTGCTTTCTGCAAAAGGTGCATCTTACTTTTTTAAATTCCTCGACAGGTTTCCCTGGAGGGCGGCTTTCTCTGAGAACGATTTCGGCTTCTCGAGCTTCCTTTAAAAGTTCTTGAAATGTGTTGACTGAGGTTCTTGGAACCTTTTCTCTGATACTCAAAAGAAGCTGACCATAAATCATATTAATCATGATCTGTTCGGATATCTCATCTTTTAGCTGCGAAAACAGTACTCTCTTTTTACAAATAAATTCGTCAGTTGATTGGTTTGGCTTTTGTTTATCCTCGAAAATTTCTACATAAACTCGCCAGGAAGGTTTTGGTGGAGCAAACGATGAGCGAAGTAACTTTAATGCATCTTCAAACGATTTTGCTTCGTTTTTTACTCCTTGCCACCAGTTTGAAGCGAAACCTTCCAACAAGAGTGGGAATCCTACCAGAGCATTTTTATCCGAAACGTTTTCAGAATCTTTGTACACACTTATTGTGGCAATGAAGTCTTCTAGCTTGGAGGTATTTCTTTCACCATTATAACGAGCGGTGCATCGGCTAAAGGTACCTTGGAGTTCTTTAACGCCTATGGCAGCTACCAAGCGGGTAAGTTGGTCTTCGGATAGAGCGATCGAGGCTGATTGGTCGTCTGGCATATTTGTAAATTGTAGGTTTGACTGTAGGGGTTCTTTAAATGTGTTTTCGTTTATAATTGTAGTCTCTGTTTCACTCTCTGGGGATTCGAATTCAGACGTATACTCAATATCGGAGATATAGTTGGAGGAGTCTGATGACGAAGAACTTCTTTCAATATATTGAACCTTCGGTTTTTCAGATAACCGGTGACTTTTTCTCATACCGTGATGAGAAAAAAAAAAAAATTGCGCAGCACCTTTCTTGTGCGATTATTGTTTGTATATCAAAATATGTAAACACGATACCTAGTGTAAAATAGAATTGATA
Source organism: Episyrphus balteatus (assembly GCF_945859705.1). Classification (NCBI taxonomy): domain Eukaryota; kingdom Metazoa; phylum Arthropoda; class Insecta; order Diptera; family Syrphidae; genus Episyrphus; species Episyrphus balteatus. The sequence goes on from NC_079136.1 coordinate 107,873,867, forward strand.
AAAAATTCTTTTGCTTACTTAAGCGGGTTCGACTGTAATATTGTCGTTAATTTTGATTATCTTTTGATTCGTCGATTAGTACAAAAAAAAAAAAAAATTTGTACGCAGTTAATCAGGTTTGACTGTATTTTTCGGGTTGTACTGTACCGTCCGAAAAAATCTCAGCTTTTCCTTTATATATGGAGAAAAAAATTTTTTTTTTTTTGTTATCCACTTAAGCGGGTTTTACTTTGATAGGACTTAACTGGGTCCTACTGTACTGTCCACCGACTGACAGTCTGACATACGTAGCTCCACGTTGGGCGCCAATTGAAGCGTGGGTGTTATGCTTGGGGGTGTGTGGGTGCAAATGCGTAAATGCGTGAATGTGCGTGTGTGAGAATGCAGTGGATGTGCGTGAATGTGAATGCAGTGGATGTGCGTGAGTAAAAACCTGTTTTGTACTGGCGACGATAACAGAGCCAGGCAACCGTCAGAGACATTTAGCCTGTCTACAGTCTTATGTGACGAAGATTATATATAGAGGTGAAGAGCCAGGCGACCAAAGAATTGTTCAGCCTGTCTACTTATGTAGCAACGATGATTAGCGAAAGCTAAAATACCCAAATTCTATCAAAATAAAAAAACAATAGTAACTCCAACGAAAAGTTGTATGTTTACCATTAAGCTTTATTAGACAGAATGCGACTTCTACTGATTTGCTGCGGCCTTTTATACTGTACAAGGCGGCAGCACATTACAATGGTTATGTTTTATAAAATGTGTTGTTTTTGTGTTTCTGTTTTTCTTTTGTTAGCACTTTTAAATTTACATGGTTTGTCAAAATGTGTTTGTTAAAATTAATGAATTATATAAACAAAAAAAAAAATGATTAAAGAATTTAAGTACTTAATTTTAAATGTATACATGTTTAAATGTTTTTTATATTATTTATGTTGTTAATGTTGATGTGTTTTAAGGATGACTGTTACACAAGTTAATAAAAATAAATATTTTATTTATATTAACTTACTTTTTGGGAGTTCACAGTTCAAATAGTAACTATACTCCGTCCAACAAAAATTGTCAGTACGGGTAAGATAGGACGTTTGTATCTCACTCTGTATCATGTTTAACTCATAAGTCTATCAGAACAAAAAGTTCACACAGCGAACCCGCATTATGCATAAAAATGTTTAAAGTTTGATCGAAAAAGTACCAGCGTTACCCCTTTGTGGGGAGGATTTCACAGTAACAAATTTTTAAAAGAAAGAAAAATAGATTTATCTTTTTCCACACCACCAAGATGTAAAAGTAACTTTTTGCAACTTAGGTACTTATTCAAGAAACATCCCGATGCGACACGCCCGCCAAATAATTTTCCCTGAAAGTTCATTACGGCGCACGTTAAAATGTTAACATTATTGTTTTTCAAATAAACGAAAAACAGAAAGCCACCAACCACACGACAACACTTGTGTCTTTTTTTCGTTTTAAAAGCTTGAAAAAAGCATTAATCTTAAAAGCTCTTTCACAAAAACAATAGAAAAATGGAATTTTCTTTGAGGAGTATTTTAAATGGAGGAGTATGGAAAGTTAAAAATTTGATTTTTTTATTATTTACATAATAATGCTTACAAATTGTGCTAAATACAAAATTAATTTTAATAAAAGATTTAGAGCCGAATTCACAATCGTTACTCAAGTTGAGATTTTTCTCATCTTAAGCATTCCCTCAAGTAATGTCATTATTCGCAGCAACAATAGAGAGATCCACTTGAGAAAGGTAAAATCTGGACTTGAGGAAAAAATGTTTTCAAACCAGCTGTCATCTGAAAATAAATATTTTGTTTTTAATAATTATTCTTCGATTTATTGGTTTTGTTTATATTGCGATAGACGATATTTAATATTAAAAAAATGGGTTGGTGATGAATGACCAAAACCCATAATCCCAAAGAGAAAATCCCCAAAGCCAAAATCCCCAAGACAGACCTGGGTATAGACAAAATCTCCAGGAAAAAATCTAAAAAAAAAAAAAATCTCCGAGCGAAAATCCCAAAATTTCAGATGCGCAAGTTGTGTATCAAGCAATCAAATAGCGCACGAGGTACAAAGGTACCCATTCCCATGGCCACACCACAGTTGGTACATATCCAGATACCAATGCCCCAGACTAAACAATAACAACCTAATTAAGAAATCGTAGACTAAACAAAGGATAAGCAAAACAGCATCTCCTTTCAACATAAACTTAATCCAATATAATTTAAACACAAATACAAAGACAATCAATTCGGCACCGTAGGTTAAGTTATGAAATGTATATTAGTTTTAAGTCAGTTCTAATCTTACAGATCGCTTTGATCTCATTCCTAAAATTAAAAGTTGTGTTTGCGTTTTCATTTTTCCTCCACGTTAGGAGAAGATAAATTTATATTTTTTTAAGATCCCGGAGGATCTCGAACTTAACTGGCGCAGTCGGTAGGATACCCAGCATCCGCTCGAATACAAATAATATAGGTTAAAACAAATCCGATCTAATAAAAGTGAAACAAATGTTTTGATCTTAAATTGAGTAAATTGGGGTTGTGTGACCTTATAAATAAGGGAAAGTCATATAAACACACTCTTAAAACGCCTACTGAGACTGGTAGGTTTGACCCAAAAACTCTGATCACATAATATAAATCACACATGACCAACAGCAACATGACCAACAGCAGCAACAACAGCAACAAGACCAACAGCAACAACAGCAAGAACAACTACCTGATATCAAACCTGTTTCAATTGTTCTACCAGAAATGGAAATTGTAAAAATAATTCAAAGAGTTAAACCGTTTAATGCAGAAGGACCAAGAGACGTGGCATCCTCATATATGACATAGATATTAACTTACAATATCTATATATGTAGTCAGAGGACTAATACAGGGAAGAGCTCAACAACCAATTCGAATGCTAGGACCATATGCAACATGGACATCAATTAAAGAGAAACACTTATCAAAAACTTTGGACCCCAGGAAAGTTACATCAATATATATCAAAAAGCCGTAAGTTTACGAAATTATTATTTAGAAACATATTATTTTAAGTTGTGTGAATTAATGGATAGAATTAATATTAAGCATAATTTTGAATTGGTTAAATGTAATCAATTTTCACCCGAAAATGTTAGGGGTATGTTTTTTCGAATTTTCTGCTCTCAATTAAATACAAATCAGGAAAGTTTCGTACTTAGTCGAAACATAAATTGCATGCAAAAAGCATACGAACTATTAAACAATTATAGAAAGTCGAATCCACAGTTTTTCAGGTACAACAACAGTAACCGAACAGATCAAAACATCCTTTCCAAAAGAATTTAACGCACCTAAAAACAATAAAATGATGTGGAAAATTTTAAATTTTTCCGGAAAAAGTTTCAAGGCCATAATAGGACAGAATATTCTGTACCCTTTAAATGCCATCTTCAATCTAGGGCAGGGATGGCGAACCAATGGCACGCGTGCCATTGGTGGCACGCCATAAAATATTTCCGGCACGCCACCAATTAAGTAATTCAATTGGCATTTGAGCGACGTTCAACGATTTTCCCAGTAAAATTTTTCTTGAGATTGAAAAACTGTAAAAATCTCTTTTTCTCAGAAGAAGATACTCATACTCACGTTCTGAAGAACGGATTGAATTTACATGAAAAACCAGACGAAGTAAAATTAACTGAACAGTTTTTTATCGGTTAGGTAATTAGGTTTGACAAACTTAACATGTCTAAATTTTACTGGCAGGAAATTGAAATGTAGCTGAACGAATTTGTCCGATATCGACTCAAAAATTAGTCGAAACGAGGAAAGAGTTGGAATCAATCAAAGTAGAGAGGGTCGAGGTCAATACGACGAACAATTCCAAACTAATGGAAACATGAAATTGGAAAAGTTGGAGATCTTGATAATATTTTTACCTACTTACGCCTGTGAGTCATAATTTGTCTAAATGAATAACATTAAAGATTCGCTTAGAAGTATATTGTCAGATGATTCCAACTTTATCTTTCAGTTCAGCCTGCATTTTGCTTAAAGTGACGAAACGTAGCCCTGATATAAACAACTTGGCATCGAGTTCACAACAAGAGAACTCATACTACAATATTTCTTTAACTTTTTATTTTTTGTTTCTTTGCTTTATTTTGTTGAGGAGGTACATCTAAAAATTGAAAAGTGAAAAATTTCAAATTCATTCTTTTCAAACTCAGTTTTTCCGAACGTAAAATTTGAAACAATGATGCAGAAAGCTTATTTTTTGGTTCCAAAAACAATTTTTGTAGTGTTTTTCATAAATAAATAGCGCTATAAAGAAATAATAATTTTGTAAATCTCCCACTTTTTGCAAAAAATGGCCATTTAGTTATACCTTTAATCTGAAATTTTGTTTTTTTTTTTATTTAAACGAATTACAATAATAATCTGTTAGTTTAAAATTAATTATTTTTGCTTCTAGTGGTCACAAAAAAAAACTTGATCAAAACTGTATGGCACGCCGAAGGCACCTCAAATAAATATTTTTTTTTAAATGGCACGAGGCTCTAAAAAGGTTCGCCATCCCTGATCTAGGGGAAGGTTCGATTAAAATTTTTAAAGAAACACTCTTAGTTAAACTATGCCTGTCCACAGGAAATCAATTGTTTCGAAGAACTTAAAGAAACAAATAATTTAGATTGCTTATACAAAGATACAAAGAAGAAAACGATTCCCTCAGAAAAGTTTTAAAACACAATAGTGACTTATTCTATAGAGAAGGCACTGATTTAAGTTGCACTATAAACACAACACATATTATAACCACTACAGACGATAGACCCATATTTTCAAAAATTTATCGCTTCCCAAAAATACACGAAGAAGAGGTGGAAAGACAAGTTCAGGATATGCTGAAACAAGGCATCATACAAAAGTCAAATTCCCCTTACAATGCACCTGTTTGGGTAGTACCCAAAAAGCAAGACAATTCGAGAGTTAATAAATGGGGAATAGTTGTAGACTATCGCAAATTAAACGAAAAGACTCACGAGGACAAGTTCCCTCTTCCAAACATCGAGTCAATTTTCGATAAACTCGGTAAAGCCCAGTGTTTTACAACACTAGACCTGGCTAAAGGTTTTCACCAAATTATGGTCGATAAAAAAGACCAACATAAAACTGCCTTCAGCACCCCTCAAGGTCATTACGAGTTTGTAAGAATGCCGTTCGGTTTAAAAAATGCCCCGGCTACATTCCAAAGAATGATGAACGAAATCCTTGGAGAATATATTAACAAAATATGCGTCGTGTACCTTGACGACATTTTAATATTTGCAACTTCCTTACAAGAAATGGGAGTAAATATAAAACTTATTTTTAAAGAACTAAGAAAGAGCAACCTTAAAATACAAATTGATAAATGCAAATTCTTTTCTAAAAACACTGAATATTTAGGTCACATTTTGACGGATAAAGGTATAAAACCAAATCCAAACAAAATAGCAGCCATAGAAAAACTACGTCCACCAAAAACTGTAAAAAAAAATAAAACCGTTCTTAGGAATAACCGGTTATTATAGAAAATTCATCGAGAATTATTCTAAAATTGCCATTCCATTAACAGAATGTTTGAAAAAAGGAAGAAGGATCAATGAAAAAGATCCAGCTTTTCTTAAAGCCTTCGAAGAGTTAAAATCCTTGATTACCAGTCATCCGATATTAAGATATCCTGACTTCAAGAAAACATTTACTCTAACAACTGATGCCTCACATAAAGCCATAGGTGCTGTACTGTCGCAAGATAATCACCCCATTTCTTTCGCATCTAGGACCCTCAATGAACATGAGATTAACTATGCAACAATTGAAAAGGAACTGTTATCTATAGTATGGGCAACTAAGTACTTCCCACCTTATCTTTATGGAGTGAAGTTCAACATAAAAACGGATCATAGACCATTAGTTTGGTTAAGTAATCTTAAAGATCCTGATTCACGAACGATAAGATGGAAAACAAGATTGAATGAATATAATCATAATATAGAATACGTTAAAGGTAAAGAAAATAAAGTGGCAGATTTTCTGTCGAGAATTAATGTTAACAAAAATGAAATATATATTAACGAAATTAATAATGATGAGAAAAGGAACAAACTTATAAGAAAGTACATAGTAAGAAAAAGATCTTCATTACAGATGAAGAAATAAATAACAGTGAAATGATTAAAATATTAAAAGAATACTTACCTGATAAAGGAGTATTAGGAATTTATTCAGAATTAGAAGATAACTTATTTGAATTATTTAAAAGTAAAATGTTTACAAATTTTACAACGTCACATTATAAGTTAATAAAATGTGCCTTATTAGCAGAAGATTTACTTAACAAAACCCAATGCTTTGAAAAGATAAAACAAATTCATGAGGAGACTAACCATAGAGGCATCCATGAAAACTTCACAGAACTAAAATTAAAATATTATTTCAATAAACTTCAAGAAGTAATAACAGAATATATTAATAATTGCGAAGTCTGTAACTTAGCAAAATATGATATGAAACCCCTAAACCAAAATTTAAACATACGGTAACGCCAAACAATAAAAACGAAATAATTCATTTAGACATATTTCACACTGAAAAGAAATATTATTTTACAGTAATTGATAAATTTTCAAAACATTTATACGTCAAAGAAACTGCAGAAAAAGGCTCAACTACCTTAGTTGAAATGATAAAAGAATACATTCAAAATTTTGATAGACCCAAATTAATTGTGGCAGATAACGAATTCAATACAGCTAATGTAATAGAATTTATAGAGCAAGAAAATCTATCAATTCATTTTTATTCTCCAAATAGCCATACAGGTAATGCTGACATGAGTAGATGTCATTCTTCTCTCCTTGAACACATAAGAATACTTAATATCACGGAACCGAATCTTGAAATCACAGAAAAGATTCTTAAAGCAGCTACGTATTATAACAATACAATACATTCAACCATAGGTAAGAAACCAATAGAAGTACAATTTGGAAATTTAGATATTAATGAAATTTTAAAATTATTATAATCAAAGAAAAATCAATGCTTAGATTATCATAATAAAAACAGAGAAACAAATAAAAAATACCCCTACGATAAAGCTTATATTAAAAATTATGGTCAAGTAAGACATAAAGAAAAACCAAAATTTAGAAAAGTAGATATTAAACCAGACGATGAAGGAAATATTAGACATAATAAAGGCAACAGAAAATTAAAAGTCCATCCTACACGGATTAAAAGACAGAAAAAGTATTTTAAAGGACCAAATAAAGATAAACCCACAAATCAACAAAACCAAAATCAATAAAATTCTTTTATTACAGATTTTCAATCAACTCAACAGAAAAACAATCTTTATAATTGTAACATTGTTAACTATGAGTCAAATAACAAGCATAAATGCTGATATCCAAATAGAAAACATAGAAGATGAAGGAATCATCCTAATAAAAGATGGAGACATACCAATAATAAGTGATTATTATCGAATTTATCACAGAATTAATTTACAAGAATATTTAGACACTATTTATAACTTAACTTTATATATACACCAAAACGCAAATATTATCAAGGGGCACGGTAGTGCCCAGCCAAGTTCTCTAGCAACTTTGGCACTACACCCTTATTTACAGGAAACAACTCAGGCCATTTTCGACCCCCTCTAACTTCCACACCAAAGATGCCAGAAATTTCAAACTCGCTACATTTGTTGAACTCGCCGAACCCAAATTCCTCACAAAAAGTACTGAGATGTAAAAGTTTACCAAGTTCTAAAGTTTGGGTTCAAATTCGTATCAATAAAATTTTGATTGTTCTCTTGACAATTTTTCTTTTAATTACCGATTTTTAAAGTTATTTCAAAAATTGCCAAGTAAACAATCAAAATTTTATTGATACGAATTTGAACCCAAACTTTAGAACTTGGTAAATTTTTACATCTCAGTACTTTTTGTGCCAGCATAATTTCAACATAGGAGAACTTGGCTCTTTTTTTAACAGTAATGTTTTTGTTGTGATTTCATTACTTTTTGCAAGGTATGGCTGTAGAATTGAAAATCTCTATATTTGATGAAAATTCAGTGAAAATGGGCGGTTGCCACGCCCCCTGGCTGAAATTCTCAAACCTTAAATTTTTTCCTTTGTATAATCTACCAGCTCTACCATTCTACCAAATTTCAAGATTCTACGATAATCAGAAGTGCTCTATAATATTTGATGAAAATTCAGCGAAAATGGGCGCTTGCCACGCCCCCTGGCTGAAATTCTCAAATTTTAAACTTTTTCCTTTGTATAATCTACCAGCTCTACCATTCTACCAAATTTCAAGATTCTACTACAATCAAAAGTGCTCTATAATATTTTATGAAAATTCAGCGGAAATGGGCGGTTGCCACGCCCCCTGGCTAAAATTCTCAAACTTTAAATTTTTTCCTTTGTATAAACTACTAGCTCTACCATTCTACTGAATTTCAAGATTCTACGATAATCAGAAGTGCTCTAAAGTATTTGATGAAAATTCAGCGGAAATGGGCGGATGCCACGCCCCCTGAATTGAAAATCTCAAATTTTCGATTTTTTCCTTTGTATACACCACAAGTCCTACCTTCGTGTAAAATTTCAAGTTTCTACGATATCGGGAAGTTCTCCATAATTTTGATGATCTGTCAGTGAGTCAGTGAATCAGTGAGTCAGTGAGTCAGTTACGGTTTTTGCGATTTTTGAAGCCCTATATCTCAGAAACTACTCATCGTAGGAGGCTGAAATTTTGTGAGGTGTTTGGTTTTGACCAGCTCAACAAATGTAGCGAGTTTGAAATTTCTAGCATCTTTGGTGTGGAAGTTAGAGGGGGGTCGAAAATGGCCTGAGTTGTTTCCTGTAAATAAGGGTGTAGTGCCAAAGTTGCTAGAGAACTTGGCTGGGCACTACCGTGCCCCTTGATATGGAAAGTGACTCAAAAAAATGTGTTTGAAAAATTTACGTAAACAAAAATCAAACTCATCCCGTGATTTTTATCATGACACCATTAAACCTTAAATCAAAGAGTATCTGTACCATCCTTATGCCTTAAATTAAGAACCTTACAAATTATAATCATTTATAAAATACTTTTCTAATTTTTCAAACCGTTTCTTTGTTTTTCTATTTTTTTTTCAGGTTCTTGAAGCTTTTTTCGCCAACGAATGTGTTTGCATTGGTACTGAAATAAATCTCCCAGAAAATGCTCAAGCTCGTAAGGATCTTACCGAACTATGTAAAATCGTAAACGAAGATAATGTATCCTTGGTTGCCAGACATGTGCCTTCAAATAAAATTGCAGGGGTTTCATTTAACAAACTTCAAGTAAGAAAAAAAAAATCAAATTATATTTGTATTTTGGCGGGTGAGCGAGGCTCATTTGCGTTTTCAAATATAAGCATTTCTTTTGTTGTGCTTCGTTGAAAACGAATTTTTCAAACTTTTTACTCTCTTTTGAACGATGTTTACGTTTTACTTCATAGAGGAGGTAATATAGTACAGGTAAAATAGTACATAAAATCAAGAAATACAAAAAAATTGTTACACTCATGAAACATGGCAAAAAGTTTGCTTTTGGGATAAGAACTGGGAAATTTCTCGTCTTTCGCTTCTAGAAATTTCCTTTCCAAGAGGTGGCGCTGTATACTTCCCCTCCAGTGGCGATATTCAGCATTCAAAAGGGAGGTTCATGTTTCTGACAGGTGCGTTCAGGTGTCTACCTTCGCAGTAGTAGGTAGTGGGTTCAGATATGTATTTATCTTCAAAGTGGTTCAGTAATTCATCGTCACATTGCCCCTCTTTTAGAATTTATCGCCCCGAACAACTCCATCGCTTCTTTCACCATTATAACGATTTAAACGTTCACAATGAACTACTTTTAGTTTGCCTCTTACCCCTCTCTGTATACGGTAAACCACGTCGTTGATTCTGGTTGTTACTGAGTAAGGGCCTTCCCAGTTTTGTTGTAGCTTCGGTGATAGTCCCTTTTGTCGATGGGAATTGTAAAACCACAAAAGTTCTAGTTCTTGAAACCCTGTTGATGACACTCGGGCGTCATATCATGTTCTCAGCCTGTTACTAGATGCTTTTGCATTTGTCCATGTCCGTTTGTGAATGTCAACCGGTGTTGCATTCACGTTATCTTCATACTCATATAATTTCATGTGGCTTGTTTGGAACACATCCGAATTTTATCTCACTTGGCAGACGTATTGTTTAGCCAAATAGGACTTCCGATGGAGTATTTTCAGTGGAATTATGTATGGCACTCCTATATGCCATCAAAAATAATGGAATATGAAATATGTAATTAAAGGTGGCCGGCTACTGGAGACGGCCGGAATTAGGGAACTCTATACTGTACATTTCGTAGAAAACGGAGAATATTTTGTTCGAATCGGTTACGAGAATAGGGCTGTTAGTACCTACAGGTAAAATATGCAATTAAAAAAAAAATGGTACCAATTACAAATTTTACTGTCTCTTCAAAAAAAAACACCCTTTCACCTAATTTTTTCTTATGAAAACTCTTTATTCTTGCTTTCTATTCCAAATTCAATGTTTTCACCAAATTTCATTAGGGTGACCCATCATTTTTGTTTTCACTCAAAGAAACACCCTTTTAAATATGATATTTTTATAGACACTTTAGATTCTTGTTTCTTATCTTAAAAGCAACCTAATTGCTGAATTTCAATAGGGTAGCACTAATATTACACTAGTTGCTGAATTTCAATAGGGTAGCACTAATATTACACTAGTATTACACACTTTTTCAAATACATATATCCGAATTTTCTCTACACCTAAAAAAAACACCCTTACAGATGAAAAAAAATATAGTTTTACTTTATTCGTAATTCCCCTGGAAAAGACAACATTTTTAATAAATTTCGTAAGGGTAACTTTTATACCATTGATTTTATCGGACTTATTGCGAGTTTTCCCTATTTCCCAAAAAAAAAACACCCTTTAACCTTAAATATTCTTATAGACTACATAGATTCTTGTTTTCTGTTATAAATCAAACATTTGTAGGTACCAATTTTCATTGGTGTAGTAATTTTTTCCCAGTTTTTGTGGTACTAATTCCGAATTTCATCACATCTTTAAAAAAAAACACCCTTTCACTCAGGATAATTTTGTACCCTTTATAGATTCTTAATTCTTATACCAAACAAAACTTTTTCACCAAGTTTTAAAAATTAATTAAATTTAAGTCATCTGTTATGATACCTTTCTCACACATAACTCAACCCATCAAAAAAAACACCATTTCTTCAAAAATATTTTTAAGAACTTTTTTAATTCTTTTGTCCCTGCTTTATCTAAAACCTTCATCCCCAATTTTATCAGTGAAGCATGTTTTTCACATGGGTTTCGGTTATATTTTACCTGTTGAAGTCAAAAAACAAGCACCTAGTTTTTAATCGGCAATAATTTTTTTTATAGCACTCTTATTGACTTTATTTTTATGTCATTAGATTCAGCTTTCAGCATCAAAAAATACTTTGAAAACATGTGCCATATGATGATATTCGACAAACAATTTTTTTCAGTATATTTTTGACGTTCACCCCCTCCCTCTTGTCTGCGAAAAAACACCCAACTTTTTTTTATAGACATTTTTTGTCCTTGGTTATTATCCCAAAAGCAAACTTTTTGGCAAGTTTCATGAGTGTAACAATTTTTTTTTATTTCTTGATTTTATGGATGTAGGTACTATTTTGCCTGTAGTATGTGTGTTAATCAATTTATGGAACTGATTTACAAAGCATTATCTATACAAAATCTCAAAAAAAAAAATGATTCTCTTGGATGTAATTAAAGTGTTTGCTTACTTTGTTTCATAGAGGAGATATATCTATATTAGCCCAGTCGAATTAAACATTTCAAATGGAAAAAATTAGATCGTGCAATTTTTTTTCATAGGATGGAAGAGGGGATCACTGAGAGCTTAAAACCAGTTTTTCGGGAAAATCGATCTTGTGCTTAAGTCGCCATCTTGGATTAAAGGTAAACCACGTTTTAGTGAATAACTCGGCCATTTTTGATTTTTGACAAAAATTATATATATAAAACTTGTCGAAAATTTAATTTTCTATATGACCCATATTTTTCGAGTTAATTTGAAAAAACTATACCCCACTCAGCTTAAACTTTATACCCGCTTTGATTATAGATTTTAAGATCAACGCAATATGGGAGTGTTTTTATATGTTTTTGGTGATGATAAATCTAGCTGCAATGTTAGTTTTTGCAAATTCCTGAAATTTTATAAACAAAAGGAACTATCTCAAAATCGGTAAGGGTCGTTTTAAACAAAATTAGTAAATATTATAATTGATGTCTAGCAAGACAATTAAATCTTTGAATTTTTCAAATCGGTTCATTAATGATATGACCAATTGTTTATAACTCACTCTCTCGTTTAAGCTTTTATTATACACAATTGGTCATATCTCAGGCATTAATGAACCGATTTGAATTTGGAATTTGCAAAAACTAACATTGCAGCTAGATTTATCATCACCAAAAACATGTAAAAACACTCCCATATTGCGTTGATCTTAAAATCTATAATCAAAGCGGGTATAAAGTTTAAGCTGAGTGGGGTATAGTTTTTTTCAAATTAACTCGAATATTATGGGTCATATAGAAAAATTTATTAAGATAAAAGTTATAGAAAATAAAAATTTCGACAGGTTTTATATATATAATTTCTGTCAAAAATCAAAAATGGCCGAGTTATTCACTAAAACGTGGTTTACCTTTAATCCAAGATGGTGGCTTAAGCACAAGGTCGATTTTCCCGAAAAACTGGTTTAAGCTCTCAGTGATCCCCTCTACCATCCTATGAAAAAATTGCACGATCTAATTTTTTCCATTTCAGCTTAATTTTTTGTACATCCCGACTGGTTGGGAGCTTAATCGAACACTTTGTTCTCTTTCAGTCTTAAAATTATCATTCTGATTATTATTCTGATTGTAATTTTTATTAAAATTCCTATTTTGATCAAATTGTAAACCTTTGCATTCGCTGTGGAGTTACTTGTCAAAGATGTTGCTGCATTTAACATGTAAATTGTTTAGCCCCGACTGCGTTTTTATTGATAATGTCCAGTTCAGCCGGGTTGTAATAAATCGCTGGCTGAGAACTATAATGTTCTATGTTTTATGGAAAACCCTGCAGACATACAGCATTATAGTTCTCAGCCAGCGAAATGTTTTTGTTGAGACACCTTTTTTATTTATAATTTTAGTTCATTGACGAGACAGTGGAAGTTCCATTTTTTGTTGAGTTCCGAGACAACAGCTGTGCATCGGAAAACGCCAAAGCTCTAATGTCATACATGATAGAGATGGATGAAGAAATCGATCCATTTGAACTGTTCAAAATCGATTGTCTCTTGGAGTTAATGTTTCTTGTTGTCCTGCCAGAGTTCGGAAGGAAAGGCCTAGGAAGTGCTCTTACCAAACACTCAATAGATCTAGCTCGGGAGCTCAACCAGAATATTGGTGTGAATAAGATTGCCAAACATCTACAAAACAAAAGACCAAAGGCTGTAACTGCACTATTTACTTCTAATTTTTCGCAAAAATGTGGTAAAGCCAATAATTTTCAAGTCCTTAATCGTGTTCCGTACAAGAGATTTATTTTTGATGGGAAACCATTTAGTCATCGCATTGGTCCAATGCACCCTGATAGCGCACAAGTTGCATTACTTTTATAAGACATATGTATACAAAAATTAACACTTCTTTTTCGGCTATGGCCGACGATGGAGATCAAATCATTTTAATAAAGAAAGGTCACGAAATAAGGAAGAATTTAAAACAATTTATATAGGTTTCTTTCTAGAGCTCTAATTTTTGAAATATTTTATTTTTAATCAGTTTTATCACGAATTCTATTCGTATCAGAAATTTTCTACGATACGCGGAATCCGTTCGTAGAGACGATATAGTATTTGGGGTCAGTAAGCCTATAAATCACATTCGTTTCTTTCTAGGAGCTCTATTTTATTAATTATTTTAGTTTTTTCACATTTTGGGGGTAGTTTCGTACTTATTTTAAAGTTATGCTTATGGGTTCACTAAGCCTAAAAATTAGATTTGGGCACTTTAGTTAATTTGAGTGATCGATCAAATCACGCTACTGAACTAGTTCTGAACTAGTTAATTTTAGTTCAATTTATTTTAATCACTCCGTTTTTGTTAGAATTAAAAAAACAAAATTACTATGTTCAAACTGTATACAAATTTATGTTAAATTTAAGTATTCTACATATAAAACAACCATAAAGTTAAAAACAATAGATACAAATTTTATAAGTTTTTGGTGAACGGGCTTCAGGTCAAATGAAACAAACAGTTTCTTTTTGTCACATTTTTCATTCTCGGGTTTGGTAGTAACCGTGGGCGAAGGCAGTCGCAGCTCTTAGAGCTAGTAAAAGTTTAACGTAAAGTTATATTATCCGGACGAGTTACTTATGGGTCTGTGGGATTGCCCCAACCCATTCGTATGTCCAGCAAACACGTGTGACTTATAAGTCAACACCAGCAATAGATAATTAGCCACAGCTAATTAATTCAAATAGTGGGGGAGATCCGGACGAGTCACTTACGGGTCTGCGGGATGCCCCAACCCGTTCGTGTGTCCTGCAAAGAACGTGCGACTATGAAGTCGACATAAATCAACAACAGCAACAGCAATTAACCACAGCTAATAATAATACAAAAAGTGACTAGGATGGATATTTACATCGCCATAAACCATCAAGAAACCTAGTATGTACAAAAAGCTAAACTGTGCTAACAGTACAACATAACACACCACAACAGTAAATAGCGGCATTTCATCGAACGCTATATATATCCATACAAGTAAGCGGTATGAATCATAACGGCGCATCGAAACACCTGATGCTGTACCTGAAACCAATATACACAAACCAACGTCGTTGCAACGTAAAGAATCTTCTTCAATGACAAGTGTCTTATCAGTGTAAATCATTTTGTTTTGTTTTAAAGAAAAATCAAAAATAATATGCATGCATTCAATGTAACTTCCATTTATGTTTTTTTCATTTGCCTATCAATATATAAATATTATTTTGTCTAAATGATACATGAAAAAAAAATCTGTTTGTGTGCAATAATCGTAAATGTATGCCTATCTAATATACATGAAATTATAAATCGTATAGAGCGTTCTCGCTCTAAAAGTCTATTAAATTTGTCTCGTCACATTTTACAAGAAAAAGTAATGTACAGAGCTCTCGCTCTTATATACAATAAAAAGAATATTTATATATATCTGTAAATCTTTAACCATAGGCATTTTAGTATAGTTTTTTTTTATTATTTAGTTTTAAGTTTTTGTATATATGTAAATTTATAACGTTGCAACCATAAGCCAACAATGTAACAGATAACGACAAAACGTCACAGCAAAAGCATACACAACCCTCTGTCATGAGCAAGAGTAGGTAAAACATTTTACTGACAGCCATGAGGCAAACATTGTATTTTATTGCAAACTAATAGAAAGAGCAGGCCATACATTATAGCCGCCAGTTTAACTAATAAAAGTTGAGAAAGAATTGTTATTTTAGACTAAGACAGCAAATGTAACCTAAAAGACTCAATAAAAAAAATTCAATTCAAATTCAAATTTCTTTTTGTCACAACGTTTCGTCCATGTATATTAGGGTGGGTCAAAAAAATCGATATTCATTTTTTTGATTTTGTACTCCGAAAAATCGATTGCTAGACACCTCTTGAATGAACATACCAATTATGAAATCTTTATATTAATGGGAAGGTCCTCGGGCTCGCAATTTTCCAATTTTACATCAAGCTTCTACTTAAAAAGAAT
The DNA here is from genome assembly GCF_945859705.1 of Episyrphus balteatus. Taxonomy (NCBI): domain Eukaryota; kingdom Metazoa; phylum Arthropoda; class Insecta; order Diptera; family Syrphidae; genus Episyrphus; species Episyrphus balteatus. The sequence continues at coordinate 107,889,818 of NC_079136.1, forward strand.
CATTTTTGTATTAATTGACATTTCAGCAAATTTTACATATTCTTGTAGGGAATTGAACGCTCCACACAGATAAATTTTCCCAAAAACATGGCCAACATTATTTTTTGTGTTTATTCAATTTATAATTGCATTATTATATCAAAATAAGATAATTTTCATAAAATTCACCATTTTTAAGTAAATTTACACGAAAATTCATAAAAAAGAAGCAAAAAATGAAAAAAGCCGTTTTTTTACAATACGCCATAGGGTTTCTTTCATTTGACATTTGATAATACAATATTTATACATTCAATAGATTAAAAAAAAACAGTTGAACAGTCGTTATTATAAAAAATAAATAATGTAGGCATTAGAGTGACCGCAACTCCCATAGAAAAAAATTTTTGTCGAATTTTTTTTCGGGGGAACCCCATAAAATGTTTCGCCTTTGCAGATTTTTATATAGTCAAAATTTCAGCTCGATTGGATAACTCTAAATGGTGCCGACACTCGCTCAAAGTATCAAAAATCTCTGTTTTTTCACTGTTTTTCGAAGAAAATTAGCTCTACCTCCCAAACAAATCGGGATATTTTCACTTTTTATATATTAAATTAAAGGTAGTGTTGTTACACATAATTCAAATGCTAAATTTGTTTAGTTTTACTAAAAACGAAAAATATTGTCATCAATTTAAATTTTCAGTACTTACCTCAAAAAGAGCTGAAGTGCAAACTCGATTTAAAATTAAACTTTTTTTTACTGTTTTATTCTGCGGATTGGGATAGAATGGATGTTTCTCTATCTCTGGGCCCTCGGGTAGCAAAAGTATGAGGTATAGTCGTGGGGTGAAAGAGCTATTAACAATGAAACTTTCTATGTTATTGGATCGATGTAAGGCATCTGATAGAAATGCTTCTCGCATAATTATAGCTACAATAGAAGCACTAGGGCAAAATCCAATTGACTTTTCAAAATCTAACTTACATTCAACAAGAAAAAACTTTTGCTTGGTTTAATGCCCCAAGAGCTTATCTGGCTCCTGAACAAGATCTTGATCTTTTGCATAATTGCGTTGAATACCGCAAGATAGAAAAAGATATTTCAGAGAAGGCTCTTGCTAAATTCTCAAACCATTTATGGTATTTGAGTTCAGAGCTGGCAGGTCTGGCGTTCTTTGACCTAACTTTACGAGATGGCGAAAAATTAGAAACGGCCAACATAATTTTGAAAACCAGTGAAACGGAAACCAACAGAATAGTAAATCCAAAGCTACATACACATGAAGATGAACAATTTGTCACAGCAGGGTTAAAAAATATTGTGAACAAAGAAACATTGAACATTTTCAGCCGATTGAAATAGACACAAGTTTTCTCAAAGAACCTCCAAATCTTTGGCCCGAAAACCCGCATTTTAAAGAAGGCTTTAAAAAAGTGCAATAACTTAAAGTCGTAAATGACATGACAGAAAGAGGAGTCAAATTAATAACAGATTTTAATAACCTTTTAACTAAAGATGAGGAACAAAAACAATATGTACTTCAAGGTTCAAGTAGTCAGTGAGTGCCGAAAATTGTATCCTGATGCTTCCAAAACTACTTTGTAAATCTCTTGATTAAATTTTTTTAGTATTTACTTCATTAATTATGTATAAGAAATGTAACACGATGTTATTTTTTTTGTTTTTTAGGCCTTTTAGGCCGTGTGTGAATTGCGTAAAATAGTTAACATAGTGTAAAATTTTTGACACTATTGAGGTGAATAAAAAAATTTCAGCTGTTAAAAATTTATTGGGCTCTGGGACCTGGTTAAATTTGAGTTAAATTTTTTTTTGCAGATGGTTTTGTTTTTTTTTTTTTTATTAAAAAGGAGTTTCATAGCAGAAAAGAGGCAGAGAAAAATATTAAACAATAAGCCATACAGCTGAAATTTTTTTGTTCACCTCAATAGTGTCAAAAATTTTACACGTTGTTAACTATTTAACGCAATTCACACACAGCCTTAGAATTCTGTTAAATGTTTCGTTTTTTTAAATAAAACAGTTTAAAAAAAGTTTCATTTTAAATCGAGTTTGCACTTCAGCTCTTTTTGAGGTAAGTATACTGAAAATTTAAATTGATGACAAAATTTTTGTTTTTTAGTAAAACTAAACAAATTTAGCATCTGAATTATGTGTAGCAACACTACCCTTAATTTAATATATAAAAAGTGAAAATAACCCGATCTGTTTGGGAGCTAGAGCTAATTTTCTTCGAAAAACAGTGAAAAAACAGAGATTTTTGATACTTTGAGCGAGTGTCGGCACCATTTAGAGTTATCCAATCGAGCTGAAATTTTGGCTATCTAAAAATCTGCAAAGGCGGAACATTTTATGGGGTTCCCCCGACCAAATTTCGAAAATCGATTTCTTGCGGTCACTCTAATATATACAATGTTGTTGATGACAGCCATCAAATGAAAATAAAATGGAGGCATGCACTCATCGAAAATCTTAAAGTAACTAGAGCCCTCTATAAAAGCTTCATGGAACTAACAGCACAAGCACTCCATATATATATGTATATTAGGTGTGTTTTTTATTACCACCGGTCTTAACTGGACAAAAAAAACGTCTCGGGGCTTAACCTGAAATCTTGGCAGCACTGTATATTGAATGTTCCGAAAACAGCAGACACAACAAAAATTTAGAGTTGTCATATTTTTCGCTTTAGTCATTTTCTTGTATTTTTCATGTATGTTTTACAAAGAGATACAAAAATGTATGCTAGCAAAACTATTTTAATACATTTTGTCCTTCCAAACGTGAGTTTTCACGTTTTTTAACAAATTCTAAACAATTTATGAAAAAATTAGTTTGGTAGCACAGATTTAAAACTCTTCAAAAAGTTAAGCCCAGAGAATTCTCCGGGCTAAACAACTAAGCCCAAGGGGCTAAGGTGTTGTTGTATTTAACATGTAAATTGCTTAGCCCAGACTGCGTTTTTTTTGTCCAGTTAAGACCGGTTGTAATAAAAAACACACCTATTATATCCTTTAAGACCATGGTATAAAAAGAGAAGGTATGATCCATAAACAAAAAATACCAAGACTGAAAAACTTTAGTACGTCTTACCCCCCAAAACCCTTTTGTGTACAATGTTGTCTGTCAATATATGTGAAAGCCACCACGTTGGTAAATGACGTTAACACGCACACATTTATAGGTTCACGACATTCACCACACATCCAACACGAACACAACGATAGGTTCACGACATTCGACACACCTCGCAGCTTGTAGGCAAACGTCAGTTGACCGCCGAGTTTCCCTTCTTGGTATTTTTTGTTTATGGTATGATCATTAGAAAAAACTCCCCTTCAAGCAAACAGGTCCGACCTCGGTCCGAATCCGCTCCGCCTGAGGCGGAGCTGAGTCCGACTTCGGATCAGAAACTGGTCCGAAGGCGGCTCAAATTAGTATGGAAATTATAATCACCGCGAAGTCGATTGGATATGTATTGGTGTGGTGAAAATCTCCATTCCGAGAAAACGGAGCCGAAGGCGGACCTGAGTCGGAGCAGCGAAAACCTACCAGAAAGAGGAATAAGAAAGGGATGATATTTCGCATTTGCGACCAAAAAAAGAACAAGATTTATTTTTTTTTTCACTGAAACTGTTTTATTTTTTATTTTATTTTGGCAAACGAAATTTTCACAATAAATACAATATAAAATACAATACATTTTTATAAAATACAATTCATTTTATTTCATTTGATGCTGCTGCTGTTGTTGGTGTTTTTTTAGATACCCAATCGCATGTTTCACCTTCTAGATTTTTCTTCATCATTAGAGATTACATCTACAACACAAGAAGAAACAACATTTTAACCCAAACACTTTGAGCGATATATAAAACATACCTTTTTTGTTTTCCATATTGTTTATAATTTAATAAAATTGTTTATAATTAATAAACTAACATTATACAAACAACGACACGAGACACGACGCGACCAAACACTTCAACAAAAAATAACAAAATGCCCTTCAAGCAAACAAGTCCGACGTCGGTCCGAATCCGCTCCGCCTGAGGCGGAGCTGAGTCCGACTTCGGATCAGAAACTGGTCCGAAGGCGGCTCAAATTAGTATGGAAATTATTATCACCGCGAAGTCGATTGCATATGTATTGGCGTGGTGAAAACCTCCATTCCGAGAAAACGGAGCCGAAGTCGGACTCGAGGCGGATCAGCGAAAACCTACCAGAAAGAGGAACAAAAAAGGGATGACGTTTCTCATTTGCGACCAAAAAAAGAACAAGATTTTTTTTTTTTTTTTCACTGAAACTGGTTTTTTTTATTTAATTTTGGCAAACGAAATTTTCACAATATATACAATATAAAATATAATACATTTTTTTCATTTTATTTTATTTGTTGTTGCTGCTGTTGTTGGTGTTTCTTTAGATGCCCAATCGCATGTTTCACCTTCTGCCTTTTTCTTCATCATTAGAGATTACATCTTCAACACAAACAGAAACACATCACTTTAATCCAAACACTTTGAGCGATATATTTATACAACATTCCTTTTTTTGTTTCCATATTGTTAATAGTTTGATAATAATTGTTTATAATTATACTCATATTTTATTAACAACGACACGAGACACGACGCGACTAAACACTTCAACAAAAAATAACAAAATGACGCTTTTGCTCTTGTTGGCTATGTCTGTCTACTTTTTTTTCCTTTTCTCAGTTTTCACCACGATTCTCTTAGACTTTGTGTTCATACACAAAAAGTTGCAAGTGTGTGAGTGCAACCCCGCTTTTCTCGGTCGGAGGTCGGACTGTCTTTTCTGGACTCCGTTTTCTTGCTTGAAGGGTCGGTATCGAGAACTGTCAAAACTTGAAAATGGCTACTAAAGGTTTTGACAGCTGCCCATTGAAATTGTTGTAAACAAATTTGTCTTGGAAATTGTTGTTGCTTTTGACTTTGCGAAATTAAACGTCAAAAACTTATTACCCCATTTTGTAAGATAGCGGCTCTAATGATCATACCTTGTCTTTTTATACCATGTTCCTGTACTTCTTATTCTTAGGCCGTGTGTGAATTGCGTTAAATAGTTAACGCCGTGTAAAATTTTTGACACTATTGGGGTGAAGAAGCGGATTCGGACCGAGGTTGGACTTGTTTGCTTGAAGGGACGTCTTACCCAAAAACCGTTCGTTTACACTACCCTTCAAGCAAACAAGTCCGACCTCGGTCCGAATCCGCTCCACCTCAGGCGGAGCTGAGTCCGACTTCGGCTCAAAAACGGGTCCGAAGGCAGCTCAAATTAGTATGGAAATTATAATCACCGCGAAGCCGATTGCATATGTATAAGTGTGGTGAAAATCTCCACTCCAAGAAAATGGAGCCGAAGTCGTACCCGAGTCGGAGCTGCGAAAACAAAAACAAATATGACGCATTTGCGACCAAAAAAAGAACAATATATATTATTTTTTTTGTTGAATTTTTTTTATTTTGACAAACAAACTTTTATTTTAATCAGAATAAATACAATATAAAACTTTAAATACAATAAGTCTTTTAATTCATTTGTTGTTGCTGCTGGTTGTTGGTGTTGTGCAGAATTCTTTCATTTCGCTAATGATGTCGTCTCACGCCAAAATATTTTTTTTTCATTTTTCGTACTTCCACTTCTTGGTTGCACATTGAAAATCGCGACTTGCAAACACAATATTTTCATATTTCATTTTTAATAGTAAATTTTAAATATTTTTGTATTATTATTTAATATATTTTAAAAACAATTAACTATACAAGACACGACACGAGACACTTCACAAATGGAATAACAAAATGACTTTGTTTTTTTTGCCCTTGTCTTTAATACGTTCTTTTTTCCTTTACACTCTTTTTCACCACGCTTCTCCTTCGACTTTGTGTTCATGCACAAAAAGTTGCAAGTGTGTGAGTGCAACCCCGTTTTTCTCGGTCGGAGTGTCTTTTCTGAACTACGTTTTCTTGCTTGAAGGGTAGTTTACCGTGAATATAGCTGTGTTCACTGACACTGTGCTGGACTGTTCTGGCAGAAAAGTACAGCTTTTTGCTGTTCATTGAGTTTTTTTCTAAGGCTCAGAAACTGGTCCGAAGGCGGCTCAAATTAGTATGGAAATTATAATCACCGCGAAGTCGATTGCATATGTATTAGTGTGGTGAAAATCTCCATTCCGAGAAAACGGAGCCGAAGTCAGAACGAATGACGTCCGGCATTTTGACATCGATCGATACTCGAGTATCGAATATGTTTGACATTTCTAGCAAAACAAAAAACTCTGTTTATCTCTGTTCACTGAAAATGTTTTTTTTTTTAATTTTAATGTTTTTTTTAGCAAAAGAAATTACAATAAATACAATATTAAATCACATATTAAATAAAATAAATCTTTTTATTTGTTGTTGCTGCTGTTGTTTGTGCACTTTTGGATGTCCAGTATTCCCTCCACTTAGTGAATACACGGTGGATTCCTTTGTTGATATCTCCTACTAATTCGTTATTCTCTAGAAAGATATTGATTAAACAATGATCATGAGATATATTAATGTTATTAAATACATGCCGTCGATTCCCAGTCATTCGCATCACATCCGGGTGCATTGGTGCACAGTACACATAATAAGGTAATATATACCGAAAAATGTCAAAATTTGTTTGTCAAAAAATGGGCACCAATCTGTCAGGCCGGCCTTTAATTTTTATATTTCAATCGCAGTAAACAGGAAATTTGTTTTTGTTTTGATTTATAAAATGTCATTTGAAAAAATTATAAATTGAAAAATAACAAATTTTCTGCGTGTTTCGTCTCGGAAAAAGATAAATAAATGTTAAAAAATTAGTTGTGTGCGTGGTTTTACGGTTTTTGTGCGTTTTTCGTCGGTAATTTAAACAATTAAGAAATGCGGTAGTTGACATTGGTCGCCAAATTGTCATATTTTGACAATTTGGCGACCAACGTCAGTTCGGAATATATTACCTTTTTATGTGTACTGTGGCATTGGTGTACCTTCGGGTAAAGGAGTTGGTGAAATGTAGCAAGATCTGCATTCTAGACTAGACAAATCAACTTTTTTTTTTGTTTAATTAATTTTGACGTTTTTAACTAATAAAACGCCAGTTTAACTAATAAAAGTTGAGAAAGAATTGTTATTTTAGACTAAGACAGCAAATGTAACCTAAAAGACTCAATAAAAAAAATTCAATTCAAATTCAAATTTCTTTTTGTCACAACGTTTCGTCCATGTATATTAGGGTGGGTCAAAAAAATCGATATTCATTTTTTTGATTTTGTACTCCGAAAAATCGATTGCTAGACACCTCTTGAATGAACATACCAATTATGAAATCTTTATATTAATGGGAAGGTCCTCGGGCTCGCAATTTTCCAATTTTACATCAAGCTTCTACTTAAAAAGAATCATTTTTGTATTAATTGACATTTCAGCAAATTTTACATATTCTTGTAGGGAATTGAACGCTCCACACAGATAAATTTTCCCAAAAACATGGCCAACATTATTTTTTGTGTTTATTCAATTTATAATTGCATTATTATATCAAAATAAGATAATTTTCATAAAATTCACCATTTTTAAGTAAATTTACACGAAAATTCATAAAAAAGAAGCAAAAAATGAAAAAAGCCGTTTTTTTACAATACGCCATAGGGTTTCTTTCATTTGACATTTGATAATACAATATTTATACATTCAATAGATTAAAAAAAAACAGTTGAACAGTCGTTATTATAAAAAATAAATAATGTAGGCATTAGAGTGACCGCAACTCCCATAGAAAAAAATTTTTGTCGAATTTTTTTTCGGGGGAACCCCATAAAATGTTTCGCCTTTGCAGATTTTTATATAGTCAAAATTTCAGCTCGATTGGATAACTCTAAATGGTGCCGACACTCGCTCAAAGTATCAAAAATCTCTGTTTTTTCACTGTTTTTCGAAGAAAATTAGCTCTACCTCCCAAACAAATCGGGATATTTTCACTTTTTATATATTAAATTAAAGGTAGTGTTGTTACACATAATTCAAATGCTAAATTTGTTTAGTTTTACTAAAAACGAAAAATATTGTCATCAATTTAAATTTTCAGTACTTACCTCAAAAAGAGCTGAAGTGCAAACTCGATTTAAAATTAAACTTTTTTTTACTGTTTTATTCTGCGGATTGGGATAGAATGGATGTTTCTCTATCTCTGGGCCCTCGGGTAGCAAAAGTATGAGGTATAGTCGTGGGGTGAAAGAGCTATTAACAATGAAACTTTCTATGTTATTGGATCGATGTAAGGCATCTGATAGAAATGCTTCTCGCATAATTATAGCTACAATAGAAGCACTAGGGCAAAATCCAATTGACTTTTCAAAATCTAACTTACATTCAACAAGAAAAAACTTTTGCTTGGTTTAATGCCCCAAGAGCTTATCTGGCTCCTGAACAAGATCTTGATCTTTTGCATAATTGCGTTGAATACCGCAAGATAGAAAAAGATATTTCAGAGAAGGCTCTTGCTAAATTCTCAAACCATTTATGGTATTTGAGTTCAGAGCTGGCAGGTCTGGCGTTCTTTGACCTAACTTTACGAGATGGCGAAAAATTAGAAACGGCCAACATAATTTTGAAAACCAGTGAAACGGAAACCAACAGAATAGTAAATCCAAAGCTACATACACATGAAGATGAACAATTTGTCACAGCAGGGTTAAAAAATATTGTGAACAAAGAAACATTGAACATTTTCAGCCGATTGAAATAGACACAAGTTTTCTCAAAGAACCTCCAAATCTTTGGCCCGAAAACCCGCATTTTAAAGAAGGCTTTAAAAAAGTGCAATAACTTAAAGTCGTAAATGACATGACAGAAAGAGGAGTCAAATTAATAACAGATTTTAATAACCTTTTAACTAAAGATGAGGAACAAAAACAATATGTACTTCAAGGTTCAAGTAGTCAGTGAGTGCCGAAAATTGTATCCTGATGCTTCCAAAACTACTTTGTAAATCTCTTGATTAAATTTTTTTAGTATTTACTTCATTAATTATGTATAAGAAATGTAACACGATGTTATTTTTTTTGTTTTTTAGGCTGTGTGTGAATTGCGTTAAATAGTTAACACTGTGTAAAATTTTTGACACTATTGAGGTGAACAAAAAAATTTCAGCTGTTAAAAATTTATTGGGCTCTGGGACCTGGTTAAATTTGAGTTAAATTTTTTTTTGCAGATGGTTTTGTTTTTTTTTTTTTTATTAAAAAGGAGTTTCATAGCAGAAAAGAGGCAGAGAAAAATATTAAACAATAAGCCATACAGCTGAAATTTTTTTGTTCACCTCAATAGTGTCAAAAATTTTACACGTTGTTAACTATTTAACGCAATTCACACACAGCCTTAGAATTCTGTTAAATGTTTCGTTTTTTTAAATAAAACAGTTTAAAAAAAGTTTCATTTTAAATCGAGTTTGCACTTCAGCTCTTTTTGAGGTAAGTATACTGAAAATTTAAATTGATGACAAAATTTTTGTTTTTTAGTAAAACTAAACAAATTTAGCATCTGAATTATGTGTAGCAACACTACCCTTAATTTAATATATAAAAAGTGAAAATAACCCGATCTGTTTGGGAGCTAGAGCTAATTTTCTTCGAAAAACAGTGAAAAAACAGAGATTTTTGATACTTTGAGCGAGTGTCGGCACCATTTAGAGTTATCCAATCGAGCTGAAATTTTGGCTATCTAAAAATCTGCAAAGGCGGAACATTTTATGGGGTTCCCCCGACCAAATTTCGAAAATCGATTTCTTGCGGTCACTCTAATATATACAATGTTGTTGATGACAGCCATCAAATGAAAATAAAATGGAGGCATGCACTCATCGAAAATCTTAAAGTAACTAGAGCCCTCTATAAAAGCTTCATGGAACTAACAGCACAAGCACTCCATATATATATGTATATTAGGTGTGTTTTTTATTACCACCGGTCTTAACTGGACAAAAAAAACGTCTCGGGGCTTAACCTGAAATCTTGGCAGCACTGTATATTGAATGTTCCGAAAACAGCAGACACAACAAAAATTTAGAGTTGTCATATTTTTCGCTTTAGTCATTTTCTTGTATTTTTCATGTATGTTTTACAAAGAGATACAAAAATGTATGCTAGCAAAACTATTTTAATACATTTTGTCCTTCCAAACGTGAGTTTTCACGTTTTTTAACAAATTCTAAACAATTTATGAAAAAATTAGTTTGGTAGCACAGATTTAAAACTCTTCAAAAAGTTAAGCCCAGAGAATTCTCCGGGCTAAACAACTAAGCCCAAGGGGCTAAGGTGTTGTTGTATTTAACATGTAAATTGCTTAGCCCAGACTGCGTTTTTTTTGTCCAGTTAAGACCGGTTGTAATAAAAAACACACCTATTATATCCTTTAAGACCATGGTATAAAAAGAGAAGGTATGATCCATAAACAAAAAATACCAAGACTGAAAAACTTTAGTACGTCTTACCCCCCAAAACCCTTTTGTGTACAATGTTGTCTGTCAATATATGTGAAAGCCACCACGTTGGTAAATGACGTTAACACGCACACATTTATAGGTTCACGACATTCACCACACATCCAACACGAACACAACGATAGGTTCACGACATTCGACACACCTCGCAGCTTGTAGGCAAACGTCAGTTGACCGCCGAGTTTCCCTTCTTGGTATTTTTTGTTTATGGTATGATCATTAGAAAAAACTCCCCTTCAAGCAAACAGGTCCGACCTCGGTCCGAATCCGCTCCGCCTGAGGCGGAGCTGAGTCCGACTTCGGATCAGAAACTGGTCCGAAGGCGGCTCAAATTAGTATGGAAATTATAATCACCGCGAAGTCGATTGGATATGTATTGGTGTGGTGAAAATCTCCATTCCGAGAAAACGGAGCCGAAGGCGGACCTGAGTCGGAGCAGCGAAAACCTACCAGAAAGAGGAATAAGAAAGGGATGATATTTCGCATTTGCGACCAAAAAAAGAACAAGATTTATTTTTTTTTTCACTGAAACTGTTTTATTTTTTATTTTATTTTGGCAAACGAAATTTTCACAATAAATACAATATAAAATACAATACATTTTTATAAAATACAATTCATTTTATTTCATTTGATGCTGCTGCTGTTGTTGGTGTTTTTTTAGATACCCAATCGCATGTTTCACCTTCTAGATTTTTCTTCATCATTAGAGATTACATCTACAACACAAGAAGAAACAACATTTTAACCCAAACACTTTGAGCGATATATAAAACATACCTTTTTTGTTTTCCATATTGTTTATAATTTAATAAAATTGTTTATAATTAATAAACTAACATTATACAAACAACGACACGAGACACGACGCGACCAAACACTTCAACAAAAAATAACAAAATGCCCTTCAAGCAAACAAGTCCGACGTCGGTCCGAATCCGCTCCGCCTGAGGCGGAGCTGAGTCCGACTTCGGATCAGAAACTGGTCCGAAGGCGGCTCAAATTAGTATGGAAATTATTATCACCGCGAAGTCGATTGCATATGTATTGGCGTGGTGAAAACCTCCATTCCGAGAAAACGGAGCCGAAGTCGGACTCGAGGCGGATCAGCGAAAACCTACCAGAAAGAGGAACAAAAAAGGGATGACGTTTCTCATTTGCGACCAAAAAAAGAACAAGATTTTTTTTTTTTTTTTTCACTGAAACTGGTTTTTTTTATTTAATTTTGGCAAACGAAATTTTCACAATATATACAATATAAAATATAATACATTTTTTTCATTTTATTTTATTTGTTGTTGCTGCTGTTGTTGGTGTTTCTTTAGATGCCCAATCGCATGTTTCACCTTCTGCCTTTTTCTTCATCATTAGAGATTACATCTTCAACACAAACAGAAACACATCACTTTAATCCAAACACTTTGAGCGATATATTTATACAACATTCCTTTTTTTGTTTCCATATTGTTAATAGTTTGATAATAATTGTTTATAATTATACTCATATTTTATTAACAACGACACGAGACACGACGCGACTAAACACTTCAACAAAAAATAACAAAATGACGCTTTTGCTCTTGTTGGCTATGTCTGTCTACTTTTTTTTCCTTTTCTCAGTTTTCACCACGATTCTCTTAGACTTTGTGTTCATACACAAAAAGTTGCAAGTGTGTGAGTGCAACCCCGCTTTTCTCGGTCGGAGGTCGGACTGTCTTTTCTGGACTCCGTTTTCTTGCTTGAAGGGTCGGTATCGAGAACTGTCAAAACTTGAAAATGGCTACTAAAGGTTTTGACAGCTGCCCATTGAAATTGTTGTAAACAAATTTGTCTTGGAAATTGTTGTTGCTTTTGACTTTGCGAAATTAAACGTCAAAAACTTATTACCCCATTTTGTAAGATAGCGGCTCTAATGATCATACCTTGTCTTTTTATACCATGTTCCTGTACTTCTTATTCTTAGGCCGTGTGTGAATTGCGTTAAATAGTTAACGCCGTGTAAAATTTTTGACACTATTGGGGTGAAGAAGCGGATTCGGACCGAGGTTGGACTTGTTTGCTTGAAGGGACGTCTTACCCAAAAACCGTTCGTTTACACTACCCTTCAAGCAAACAAGTCCGACCTCGGTCCGAATCCGCTCCACCTCAGGCGGAGCTGAGTCCGACTTCGGCTCAAAAACGGGTCCGAAGGCAGCTCAAATTAGTATGGAAATTATAATCACCGCGAAGCCGATTGCATATGTATAAGTGTGGTGAAAATCTCCACTCCAAGAAAATGGAGCCGAAGTCGTACCCGAGTCGGAGCTGCGAAAACAAAAACAAATATGACGCATTTGCGACCAAAAAAAGAACAATATATATTATTTTTTTTGTTGAATTTTTTTTATTTTGACAAACAAACTTTTATTTTAATCAGAATAAATACAATATAAAACTTTAAATACAATAAGTCTTTTAATTCATTTGTTGTTGCTGCTGGTTGTTGGTGTTGTGCAGAATTCTTTCATTTCGCTAATGATGTCGTCTCACGCCAAAATATTTTTTTTTCATTTTTCGTACTTCCACTTCTTGGTTGCACATTGAAAATCGCGACTTGCAAACACAATATTTTCATATTTCATTTTTAATAGTAAATTTTAAATATTTTTGTATTATTATTTAATATATTTTAAAAACAATTAACTATACAAGACACGACACGAGACACTTCACAAATGGAATAACAAAATGACTTTGTTTTTTTTGCCCTTGTCTTTAATACGTTCTTTTTTCCTTTACACTCTTTTTCACCACGCTTCTCCTTCGACTTTGTGTTCATGCACAAAAAGTTGCAAGTGTGTGAGTGCAACCCCGTTTTTCTCGGTCGGAGTGTCTTTTCTGAACTACGTTTTCTTGCTTGAAGGGTAGTTTACCGTGAATATAGCTGTGTTCACTGACACTGTGCTGGACTGTTCTGGCAGAAAAGTACAGCTTTTTGCTGTTCATTGAGTTTTTTTCTAAGGCTCAGAAACTGGTCCGAAGGCGGCTCAAATTAGTATGGAAATTATAATCACCGCGAAGTCGATTGCATATGTATTAGTGTGGTGAAAATCTCCATTCCGAGAAAACGGAGCCGAAGTCAGAACGAATGACGTCCGGCATTTTGACATCGATCGATACTCGAGTATCGAATATGTTTGACATTTCTAGCAAAACAAAAAACTCTGTTTATCTCTGTTCACTGAAAATGTTTTTTTTTTTAATTTTAATGTTTTTTTTAGCAAAAGAAATTACAATAAATACAATATTAAATCACATATTAAATAAAATAAATCTTTTTATTTGTTGTTGCTGCTGTTGTTTGTGCACTTTTGGATGTCCAGTATTCCCTCCACTTAGTGAATACACGGTGGATTCCTTTGTTGATATCTCCTACTAATTCGTTATTCTCTAGAAAGATATTGATTAAACAATGATCATGAGATATATTAATGTTATTAAATACATGCCGTCGATTCCCAGTCATTCGCATCACATCCGGGTGCATTGGTGCACAGTACACATAATAAGGTAATATATACCGAAAAATGTCAAAATTTGTTTGTCAAAAAATGGGCACCAATCTGTCAGGCCGGCCTTTAATTTTTATATTTCAATCGCAGTAAACAGGAAATTTGTTTTTGTTTTGATTTATAAAATGTCATTTGAAAAAATTATAAATTGAAAAATAACAAATTTTCTGCGTGTTTCGTCTCGGAAAAAGATAAATAAATGTTAAAAAATTAGTTGTGTGCGTGGTTTTACGGTTTTTGTGCGTTTTTCGTCGGTAATTTAAACAATTAAGAAATGCGGTAGTTGACATTGGTCGCCAAATTGTCATATTTTGACAATTTGGCGACCAACGTCAGTTCGGAATATATTACCTTTTTATGTGTACTGTGGCATTGGTGTACCTTCGGGTAAAGGAGTTGGTGAAATGTAGCAAGATCTGCATTCTAGACTAGACAAATCAACTTTTTTTTTTGTTTAATTAATTTTGACGTTTTGTTCTTTTGTGAAATATGGGGTTGCACTTGTCCCTATCATATAGTGTTTTCCTTTTCACACTTTTTCACCACGATTCTCGTTCGACTTTTGTGTTCATACACAAAAAGTTGCAAGTGTGTGAGTGTACCCCGATTTTCGCGTTCTGAGGTCGGAGTGGGTTTGTTGAACTCAGTTTTCTTGCTTGAAGGGGTGCGAAAGTTTCCAGTCTTGGTATAGTATGTCTATGATTCGGGGTGTCAGAAATTTGGGTTGAAAAAAAAAGTTTGTTCACGACTGCATCTTCTGCAACTTAGGTTCTACACGGCTCTCTTTATTTGGTGCTTTAAAAACACATTTTTATTATAATTTTCTAGTACGGTCGTCGTTGTTCAATATCTAACAAAAAATGTCATCTTCTGTATCCGGTGATTGTTTCCTTGTTCTGACCCCGTATTCTCAAGAGAAATCACTAATTTTCGGAAGAAATTCTTCACCTGCAAATGGTGAAGCTCAAGAAGTTTTATTTATGCCTTCTTCAGCATCTAAGGGTACAATTAAGGTAAATTCAATTTAATAATATCGCATTATTAAATATCAATGAGCATTAATCATGGATAATGGAAAATCTTAAAACAATTGACTTTGTGACAGTGTGACGGTGGAGCCGAAATAGATAGTGTTCCCACATTCGCACTAGTTTTGCAAAAACCTCTGCTCATTTGGGGTGCCGAGTGTGGAAGCAACGAAAAAAATGTATCAATTGCAATTTTGTGGTCGGCCGGAGAGCCTGACAGTGACGCACTGCGTTCCACAGATCTTGTGAGGTGGGTTCTATGCGCTACCGTTTTTATTGATTTTTCATTTTTTTCCCGACGTAAAACTTTAACTATAACTTGCAGATTGGCACTGGAGAGATCTTGTTCATCTTTAAAGGCACTGAATCAGATAGGGGACTTAGTCAACAGCAATGGCTGTGATAGTGCAAGATTCAGTTTTTTGATATGCGATCCCACAGAAGCTTGGTTATTAAGTGTCGGTGGGAAGCTTTGGGCAGCGCAGAAGCTCGATAACGGTTTCCAAAGATTGCCTTCTTCTGGTCTGGGAGTAACAACTTCAATCGATAAGTCCAGCGAGGGTCTAGGTGACTCATTGAAGTCACTCGGTCTATGGAGCGGTGATGTAAGTTAAAATTTATTTTTTGTTTATTTGCATATATACCTAATATATATAATATAATATATATTACAAAAAGCTAGAGCGTGTAGGTTCAGGGCAGGTTTTAGGGGGGAGGGGGGGGGGTGGCAGGATGGGCCGTCGCCCAGGGGCGCAAGAATTGAACTTTAACAAAAGTATATATAAATAATGAAGTCTTTCCAATCGATATTTTATTTATTTCTACTCTCACAAAGGCGCCCCAATTTTTTTTCTATTTTACTTTTTCAATTGCGCTCTTATTTTTGTCCTTAACTTTTTTCATCTTTGAAGAACAAGGCGTCCCAATTTGTTTTGAAAGACTAAAGCAAACCTAATATTCCTCCAACCAATTTAATTTTTGCAAAGGCGCCCCTATATTTAAATCACTAAATCATAGCTGGTAAAATGGAAATGGAGTGTGTTTCTTTATTTTTGTCGGCTATGGAAAAGAATAGACCGACGAAAAAAAATAGTTTATGAAGAATATCCAGATCCAGACTGGAATGAATAAAGAAACAGAACTGAGGGTCAATTCCCGATCTGTGAAACTGTGAAATGATAAAAAATTTATCATTTTAGTTTTCATATGAAACATTTTTGAAGTTTGTTTTAATTTTTAAATTTTTTTAATTTAATTTTTGAAGTTTGTTTTGATTTTATTATAAATCCAGAATCGAATTTATAATTGTCGTTTTCGATTGGAATCACTCATTCTGAAGTCCAATAAAACAGTTTGAATCGCTTCCACTCAATTCTGTTTTTTTGTTTGTGTTTGTTTTTATGTGAAATTTAAAATATCAAACTTGTCATATACTCGAGTCAAAGCGTCATTTGACCTTGCGCAGAGAGGCACTGTCAGTTTTTATTTCATGGATCAATAGGGGTATATTTAAAAGGCTTAAACCCAATTTCTCACCACCTGATCATTCTTTTTAGCGGAGTTATTCACAAAAATGCATTCTTTGGGATATTTTACTTCTAAGCTAATATCTTCGCTCCAGATTGTCGTAGACTAAAAAATAAACATACATTCTCTTCGTTATAATATTTTCTATTGTTGTATATAATTTCATTGTATTTGAGTGAGTAAATACAAAATGGCAGCCATTTAAAGTCAAATTCTTGTTGTTAAAAAACACATTTTTGTCATTATTTCGAAAAAAGCTTATATTATGATTGACATTTTTCTAACTTATTTTGTAGCCCTGTTTATGTCCTGCATTAAAAAAAAAATGAGCTCTTTATCACCAAAGATGGACGAGCAATTGATAAATGAACGCATGCAAAACCGTTGCGAAAACACCCAAAAATATCGTTTTTTGGGAATAACTCGGCTTCAGGATGTCCTACAGCCAAAAATGAAGCTTTTAATTGTTCGTCACAACATTTTCTATCGATACTGTTGTAGTCCTTTAAATTATCTACAATTTAAAAAAAATAGCTCTCTAAGACCCACACGAGCCGAGAAACTAGTTTTTAAAAAAAGTTCCAAATGACCAACGAAAAACATGAGACAAATCCTCTTGTAACAAGAAACAATGAAAACAACCTCTCGCACTGAGAACTATCATTCGACTCGTGTGGGTCGTAGAGAGCTAATTTTTTTTTTTAATTGTAGATAATTTAAAGGACTACAACAGTATTTTATTTTTTTAGCCAATACTTGCACCGTTTACAAAATAATATGTCAAGAGTTTGCTAAACAAAAAAACGTCTTTGACTTAATATTACTTATTTTTTATTTGTTTCAACAAATATAATGTGCATTAAATCGATAGAAAATGTTGTGACGAACAATTAAAAGCTTTATTTTTTGCTGTAGGACATCCTGAAGCCGAGTTATTCCCAAAAAAACGATATTTTTGGGTGTTTTCGCACGGGAAACCTACACTATCTCCAAAAAAAAATCTCAATCGGATAAAATCTCCAGAAAATTTTTGACCCCATGGACAAAATCTCCATGGGGAAAGGCATCCAATGGACAAAATCTCCAATAAATAATTTTTTCTCCCATTTTCTCCAAATCCCCAAACATCTCCAATTAGCAAAAACAAAAACTTAATAAAATGATAAAAAAAACACTGTTAGTCAAAGTAAAATCAGAACTAAACACAACAATTTTAAAATCATAAAGGTTCTTCTTTTAAAACGGAATAGAAAAAATAAATTGTGTAAACAACTGTGACTTGAACCTTCTTTGTTTGACCTACCATTCGTGTGCCTTAACCATGATTCTAATATACTGGAAGGATACAGCGAGTTGAACTAAGCATAATCTTTTGAGGCAAGTTATCACAGCATACAATTAAATATGAGTAAAAATAGGTTTTTCCAAAATGAAGATGCGCAAGTTGTGTATCAAGCAATCAAATCGCGCGCGCGATTTGATTGCTTGATACACAACTTGCGCATCTAAAATTTTGGGATTTTCGCTCGGAGATTTTTTTATTTTTGAGATTTTTTCCTGGAGATTTTGTCTATACCCAGGTTTGTCTTGGGAATTTTGGCTTTGGGGATTTTCTCTTTGGGATTATGGGTTTTGGTCATTCATCGGCCATCTTTGTTGATAAAGAGCCCATTTTTTCTTTAAAATGCAGGACATAAACAGGGCTACAAAATAAGTTAGAAAAATGTCAATCATAATATAAGCTTTTTTCGAAATAATGACAAAAATGTGTTTTTTAACAACAAGAATTTGACTTTAAATGGCTGCCGATGATATTAGCTATTAATGAAAAAAATTTTAAAAGCATAATTTATTTGTTTGAAAATAAATTTACAAATTAATTGCAGAAAACAAAAAAAAAATTGAATGAAAAACAGAAAAAAACAATGATTGAGTATTTCTTCGACATGTAAGTATTAAATGTATTAGTGCTTCTTGATTGGATTCGGATTTGAAATAGAGAAGAGAATTTCTCTTCTGAGAAGCGTTCTGGCTGTCATTTTCATGCCAATAAATTGGTATCAGAAGGCTTCTGAATGCTTCCGGACGCTTCTGGACGTCCAATCGAAAACGACATATGAAAACTTGATAAAACTTATCACTCCACAGTTTCACAGATCGGGAATTGACTCCATGGACCGAAAAGAATATCAATCAGCTCAGCTGTACAGTCATATTTGTGTGTCAAAACAAAATTAATATTTATTCACGAAATGGGTTATTTGTAAAATATTGTAGATACTTAAAAGAATTAAACAAATGAAGATTTAAAAAGTTGCAAATAGGTGCAATATAAGGACTCTAAAACTTTCGGTGTTAATTTTTCTTAATGTCCACAATTTTTATTTATTTCAAACTAGACGAGCTCATTTTCAAATTCTTGAAAAATTGACAGCTCCTCCATTTCTCATAAAAACTACGTTTGTGTGTGAGAATTAAAAAATACTTATAAAGGTATGTGTCTAGTTTTCGATTGGCCATCCAGAAGCTTCCAGAATCATTCAGAAGCCTGCTGAAAGCGTTTATTTATTCGCACGGAAATGCTTCGCTTCTCAGAAGAGAACTTCTCTTCTTCATTTACAAAAAGAATTCACTCAAAATCACTGATATTTATGTCGTTTTCGATTGGTTCCACTCAAGGATTCACTCATTCTTAAATCCAATAAAACAGTCTGAATCGCTTCCTATCAATTCTGAAATTGTATATCTGTATTGGTGAATAATCAAATAAAATTTTTTTCTTTCTACTAGGAAATACATATATAAATATTATTGATTTTGAGTGAATTCTGTTTTGAAATCAAGAAGGGAATTTTTATTCCGAGAAGCGTTCTGTCTGTCATGTTGGTGCGAATAAAACACTTTCTTAATTATGTAAATAAAAACTCATATTTTTTTCTTTGGCAATAACTGACAAATAAAAGCAGATATTTTACAAATTCAATGCAAACCTATTGAGAAAGAACAATGGTGGTGGCCGATCAATGTTTCTGTTTCCGCAACACTTCAAAAAATGGATCGTGGATGTAAGAGATGGAAGGAGCAGTCAAAAAAAATTAAAAAAAAAATCATTCACATCCGACCGTAGAGTTGCCGAATTGGCACTTTTACTTTTGGTGTTATTTTTTTTAATATAAATGGTACTCTGGTTCTCAAATGGCTTGAAATGCCACTCTAGAAAAATGTATATTAAAGATAAAATATTTACAACATTTAGTTAATTTGACCTTATGTCGCACCCCTATGTATGGACTTATATTTTTAATTAAATAATTTCTTGATGCTTTATTTATTTGTTATGTTTCTTTGAAACTTTAAGGGTTTGACCACACCGAAAAGGTATGCGGTACCTACGGGTAAGTGTATGAAAAAAATTCCGCATCTTAACGTTGATGTACATCAGGTTTGGAATTTTTTTTTTGCAAACATACCATTATCGAATACGGTTGTTGTGTGGCCATTCATTAAGTTCTTTTTTATAATTAAATTAATTTACTAGTTTTGCGCTTAATAATTCTCATTAGTTATCTCTTTAGTCTTCAGACTTTGTTTTTACTTTTATGCACGAAATGGCCCAAATTGGCACCTGTTGTTAACATTGGCACTTTCAAAAAAAAAATTTCCCGGTAACGCCTCCGACGTCTCACCTACATAAAGGCGCCAAAGTAAAGGCATAGAAACCGTCGCATCCGTTGATTTGTTGACGGCATTAATTGACCTTGATAAACAACATTTTTATAAGAACCAATTCGTATATTAGTTGGACTTGATGGTTGCCGTTTGTTTATAGGCCGGTTCTCATGAGAACTTGTGTACTTTATTCAATTGTGGGTTGAATCCGTCGACCTATGGGATGCGACGGATTCTATGGGTTGGATGGACTCTTAAAAACGTATACAAAAAAAATCATATCCCCACCTTTAAATAAATTGAAAATATATATAGTCCAGTAATTTTAGGTTTTATCTGCGGAAAAATTCCTACTGGGCTGAATTTTGGTATACAGCTTAATGACGGCTGTGTTATGAAGATGTGAAAAATCGACATTGATATCGTGTCCGCGTTAAGAGTTATAGGGGTCAAAAGGTCACAAAAACTGGTTTTTCACGATTTTCAGCAAAACGGTAAGTCTTATCAAAAATTTTTCAATGCAAGAATTGTAGACCAGATTATTATATATAAAAAGTGTCATGACACTTTTTTTCCTAAGACCCACCGTTTCTTAGGTAAAACGATTCAAAAAGTTGAAGTTTAGTTGTAATCGTCATAATCCTATTCCTGAAAAAAAAACTCCTAACTGAAAAGTTCCTGAAATTTCATTATTTTTTTAGCTTGAATTTCGTTCCTCAACTGTTAAGAATATGGAAAAAGCAAAAAAAATTTTATAAAGTGTTTATGTACTCATACAATTATTGAAGAAAATGATAAAAAAAAGAAATAAATAAAATTCATTCATTCGTGCTTGTAGTGAACGAAAACATAAGATGATAAAATTTAAAATACACTGAACGAAAAAAAGTCCATATTTTATGAACTGGTTGCGATAGAACTTTTTTCTATCTGTTTTTAGAACAATCATAAGTGTAGCTATAAGCCGTTTTAGGGTTGTCCATTCTCTATTGCACACCCTGTATATTTTCAGACATATTCTAAACAAAAATTCCCAGGGAAATGGTTTCGGGAGAAGGGCCCCAATCGGAAAAATGGCGAAAATTTCCATTTTTTTTGGTTTCCCCATATTCTTAACAGTTGAGGAACGAAATTCAAACTAAAAAAATAATGAAATTTCAGGAACTTTTCAGTTAGGAGTTTTTTTTCAGGAATAGGATTATGACGATTACAACTAAACTTCAACTTTTTGAATCGTTATACCTAAGAAACGGTGGGTCTTAGGAAAAAAAGTGTCATGACACTTTTTATATATAATAATCTGGTCTACAATTCTTGCATTGAAAATTTTTTGATAAGACTTACCGTTTTGCTTGAAATCGTGAAAAACCAGTTTTTGTGACCTTTTGACCCCTATAACTCTTAACGCGGACACGATATCAATGTCGATTTTTCACATCTTCATAACAAAGCCGTCATTTAGCTGTATACCAAAATTCAGCCCAGTAGGAATTTTTCCGCAGATTGGGCTTAAAAATGACTAAAATGACTGGGCTAATAGGGTTATTTTATTTTCATAACAATTAGTTCAGTCAATGAGGAGTCAAGCAGTGGATCCGACAAAAGTTGTGACATCTGCTAAGTTTGGATGCAGAATTGAAGAGGGGTTTATCCTGAGTATAAATCAGAGAGAAAAATAGTACTGGGGAAAAAAAAAATAACACTGTGATAGTTCGATTTTGCAACAGAAGAGAGACACATCGATTCTAGTTAATTTGAGTATGCTGAATTCAGTGGTGGCAACCGTTTTGAAAGTTTGGCTCTGGTTTTCGAGATATTTCGAAAATAAAATTTTAGGTCTAAGCTCTCTTTATATGAGAATTTCGTAAAATTTTCATCGTTTTTAGTAGTTTTTTCGTTAATATATTACCAGATCTCCACTTTTATGTATAATATATATAAGAAGAAAGTATTTTCAAATTGCATTATCATGGTTCGGATGCTAACGAAGCATTTTTCGATTCAAAATTACATTTTTTTAGTTTTTTTTTTTGTCTTTTATTTTATTTTTCCATCGAACTACAAAGGTACTTCTACTAAAATTAAATTGACGATTTTTAAATAGATTTAACTATAGCTCATTTCTTAAACTTAGTTTAGAACTGCATCAAGAAGACCCGTCATGCTTATGAACTTAGCTAGAATCAGAGTGAGAGTGGTGGGGATCGAGAAAGTTGTCGAAAATTTCACTTTAATAAGTTCAAGGTTCAAGAAAGTTCTATAAAGTGTTAGAAAGTTAAAGAAGGTACTAGAAAGTACTAAAAACTTAATACAAAGTTCTATGAGAGTCTAGAAAGTATTTTCAGCACTATGCAATTACTTGATACATTTCCGTACCTTTGTAGTTCGAAATATCTCGAAAACCACAGCCAAACTTTCAAAACGGTTGCCACCACTGAATTCAGCGTACTCGAATTAACTAGAATCGATGTGTCTCCCTTCTGTTGCAAAAAAGTTTAAAAAAAACTATCACAGTGTAATTATATTTCCAATCTAAAAAGACCTTGCAAATTTTCTGTTCGACCAGGCGTTCTCGAGATATTCAGACTTATGCGTTTTTCAAAATGGCGGACGCCCCAAATAATACGCAAACCGAGATTTATACTCAGGATAAACCCCCTTCTATACTGCATCCAAACTTAGCAGACGTCACAACTGTCGGATTTTTCCCCATTGACTGAACTAAATGCAAGTTTTAGAAAAGAACAAGTCAACAAGTTAAAAATTTGTTAGGTTATCTCTTTCATAACAATAATAGTGTTAGACAGTGACATCTTAAATGAAAAAAACATGCATTCTTATTTCCCCACCTGAATGAGTAAAATAAAAAGCGCATTTTTATTTCCATTATACATATAACTCTGTTTCTGTTGTTAGATTAGGACAAACCTAAGCCAACGATAGATGACATCTTTCTCACACACACTCCCCACCTCCACATCAACTAGTCGAAAAAAATGTGTCATTAAAATAAGGTTGTTGTATTATGTAAAGTATAACACAAGGTGGAGAGGGAGAAGTAGTCGAGTAGTCCAACAGATAGGTTCATGCTGTGATTGTGTTGCTCCCACTTCCACCTCCCACCAAAAAAGAACACTTTATATGGAACATTTTGCTGCTTAAATTTGTTGTTATTTTTTAGGTGGTTGTGTTACTTCCTTTTTATATTTTTTTTCATATAGGTATCTACCTGTCATCCTTATTGCAATTGTCAGGTATTAATTGATGATAAATACTGAAATTCGTTGTCTTTTTAAACTCAATTATTAAATTTTAATATACATCAACTAACATAAAGTTCTGATAGTTGGGTAGGTACATAAATTTGACACAAAAGACCTGCCCATATGGCAAATATATAGGTATATTAGAATTCTTTTTATTAGGTGGGGTTTTTGTTTGATTTTTAACTTATCCTGTGTCAAATAAATAAACAAGGAATGGGGTTGTTTTTTGCATAAAAAGATTAAATCACACCCAATAACCACTGAGAATCAATATTCTCTTATTTATGTTTCCATAATTCCATATCGTTCTTCGCAATTGTTGCCAACCCAAAAATCATATGTTATAGCTTAACATAACTTTAGAATTCGTAACTCTAGTTTTTCGTAACTTCGGTTTGGCGTAACTTTGACACTCGTAACTCTGTGGCCCGTAACTCTGGTATTCGTAACTCCGTTACCATTTCGAATAAAGTATATGGAGTAATGATAGACCATGACCACGACTAAATGTGTGCGAAGTTTCAATCATTTTCGTAAACACAATTTTGAGATAACGGTAAAATAATATTTTAGAATTCAACAGGTTATAACTTTTGACCAGGAGCAGATAGAAGTTTTATTAAACTTATGAGCATCCTGATACTATACAATTACCTTTCATTTGGTATATAACACATAACGGTAGACTAACTACAAGCTACACAATGTTAAATCAAGAAACTTGCGAAAAACCTCAAAACACTAGTTAAGATCAGTTGCCCCCCGAACAGCCACCAGTGTGGGAAGTACCGTAACCTCAGTCTGGAAATTCGACATGGTTGACTTTAAAAAATTCTAACTTGTCTTGTAGGCATCTTTGAAATGAGATTGATACGTCATATGAAAGGTCAAATAATAAGCTTTCTTATGGTATAAAATTTTGTATAGGTTGTTAAACAAAAAAATTGATTCCATAGCGTGAGAACATAAAAATAAATGTTTTTTTTTTTGCTTTTTTTAATGAAATTTGATCGAGCTCATAGACCTGATCGATATATATATTTTGAGCTAAGACAATAAGCTTTCAGATGGTATAAAATTTTGTATAGGTTGTTAGGGAAAAAAATGGAATTAATGACTTGCGAAGATAAAAATTCATGTTTTTTTTGCTTTTTTTTGATGAAAATGATTGTTTTCAATAAACTATTTTTATACTTTTTGCGTATTGTAAAATTTTAAAAATGGTTTTATTCTTAAGAAGAAATACTTGGCTTTTTAATTGCATAATTTTTTTTGTACGCTTTTAAAATAAAATTAATAAAAACGGTATTTTTTTTAACCTTTTCTTGTAAATTATGATTGTTTGAAATAAGTAAACGCTTCAATTGACTCATTTCAAACAAGAGCACACAACCTGTTTTCTGTCGACGTTATCACGTAAAATAATCGTCCGTAAACCGGCTTTACAGACAACCTCTTTTTTGTGGTAGATTGTGTGGAGTGACAAAACAAGTTCAAAGTCTGTTGTTTATTTTCTGGATTTTTTTTAATTTGTGGTGATTTGAGCATTGTTAAGAGATTGATTGTGAGCGAGTGTGCTTTTAAACATAAAATTTACAAATGAAAAATACAATTGCCGGTATTGAATAATAATTAAAGAGTCGTTATGGAAATATTAAATGTTTTTTGTTCAATTAAATGACAGTGAGAAAAGAGTCTGCCACATATAAATACACTGCCGGTCACTTGAATACGTCCACATTTTAGTTCATCTTATTTCTAGCCTGGCTTGGTATTTAATGCAATGGTACATCTTTTTTACATACGTAACGAGAGAACATCTTTATGCGCTTAGCTTAGGAGAAAAAAAATTGTCTTGGGACCTACCGTTCTTCTCACACGGTAGCTAGACAAAATCTATTCATAAAAACAAGTATATTTTTTGACTCATCTGAATAGACTCAAAATCAAAAATGTTAATAAATGATGAGTTGCATGGGTCAGTTGGACTCAAAATTGTTTCTGTCAATAAATCTGATTGTCTATAACCTATAAGGACGAAAACGGCTCGAAAAAAATCATTAGGCGCGGGAAAAATGGCGAAAATAAAAGAAGTCTTTGAATTAGGCCGAAATCAACGATGCATTGGGACAAAAATTAACACAAGTTAAAATTTAGTATGCAGTTATTTGCGCAATATCCAAGGGTATAGAAACAACATTTACAATCGAAGTTGCTTAGCCACAACATTGGCCGATAGATGTGCAATGATCTGAACAGCATGACTTCGCGCTAAAAATTAAGCTGAAAACCGGTATGAAATGCAGTTCAACGACGGCAAAACGGGTTGTCAGAAGTGGTAAACATTTGAGAAGAACAAATCTTCGCAAAAATTACCACTTTACAAACCACGAAAAGAAACTCGCCTCCAATAGTAAAAAAAACTGTGTTAGAAATTGCAGATCGAAAGTTTTGTAGAAAAAAAATAGCTTGCACTTAATGACACTCCCTTCACAGTTATGCAGACAACTTAAAATAATCCTTCTCTCTACGAAGGTCATACAAATAGGAATTTAGACCTCAGGGTTAACTTAATTCATTTTTTTCCTTTGTAAAATCACCGGTTGGAAATTCGACTTTCACGACATGTTTTTTTTTTTACTATTGGAGGCGAGTTTCTTTTCGTGGTTTGTAAAGTGGTAGTTTTTGCGAAGATTTGTTCTTCTCAAATGTTTACCACTTCTGACAACACGTTTTGCCGTCGTTGAACTGCATTTCATACCGGTTTTCAGCTTAATTTTTAGCGCGAAGTCATGCTGTTCAGATCATTGCACATCTATCGGCCAATGTTGTGGCTAAGCAACTTCGATTGTAAATGTTGTTTCTATACCCTTGGATATTGCGCGAATAACTGCATACTAAATTTTAACTTGTGTTAATTTTTGTCCCAATGCATCGTTGATTTCGGCCTAATTCAAAGACTTCTTTTATTTTCGCCATTTTTCCCGCGCCTAATGATTTTTTTCGAGCCGTTTTCGTCCTTATAGGTTATAGACAATCAGATTTATTGACAGAAACAATTTTGAGTCCAACTGACCCATGCAACTCATCATTTATTAACATTTTTGATTTTGAGTCTATTCAGATGAGTCAAAAAATATACTTGTTTTTATGAATAGATTTTGTCTAGCTACCGTGTGAGAAGAACGGTAGGTCCCAAGACAATTTTTTTTCTCCTAAGCTAAGCGCATAAAGATGTTCTCTCGTTACGTATGTAAAAAAGATGTACCATTGCATTAAATACCAAGCCAGGCTAAAAATAAGATGAACTAAAATGTGGACGTATTCAGATGACCGGCAGTGTATTTGTATTGCTTTTTTTAAAAGTCTAAGTGCTTTTTTATAGTTTATCCTACTATTCTGCTTCGATACATAGATTTATGATAACTTAACTTATTTTAAAACACTCATAAGCCCTACGTTTTTTTTTACTGGTTTTTAACATTTTCCAGAAATTTTTGTTATTGAAATTGATGCATATGGATTCATAAAGCCTAAAAACACAATGGTTCCTTTTTTAATCTAATATTTTAGATATTTTAATTTTTCACATTTTGGGTATATGAAATTTCGTACTATTTTTTTTTTAGTTTTTCTTATCACGAGCGTTTTTAAAGTTTTTCAACTTATTACATAAAACCACCTTTCATTGCATAAATAATAATTTCTAGCAAAAATAAATTGTTTTACTTAAAAAAATAATTTTGTCCAGGTTTTTGATCGAAATACTCCTATGTGCGACGGATGAAAAATTTGAAAGTTGGGCTACTTCTTCCGTCGAATCCGTCCGATCCGTCGCTTATGGGTCGCTTCTTATAAGAACGTGTGTATTTTATCAAGCTGTCAGTTGAAAACTTCGACGCAACGGACGCAACGGATTCTATGGGTTGGGCCCTTAAGGATAGCAAAAGTTAAAATTTGCTTGCGCGTCACACTACTTACAATTAAATTTTTGTTTAATAAAAAAATTTGAAAACTTAAGCAAGTGTGTGTGTGTATACAGTTGTGTTCAAAATAATAGTAGTGGCTGCATCAAAAAAACATTTTTTATAATTACGGTGCTTCTACGGTTAAAAATTTAGTTTCTTTGATGTCAAAGTTTGTAACGGTCAATTACTGATAAATGTATCATAGTTTCAAAATGAAAAAGAAGGTTCCAAATAATTTTTCATTGACTTTTGGTTGTTCTTTCTAATTTGACCTGTTCAAAATAATAGTAGTTAAAGTTATTTTTGAAGAATTTAAAAGCGGTTTATAATATAGAATATTTATTTTTGGTTTAAAAGTAAGTACTCATATAATATGAACAATTTTTCAACAAAAAACGATTTGTTTCGGTTTTAATCTATTTAAAGTTCGAAGAGCAAAACACTGCAGTTCGGATAACGGAAACTTTTACGAAAGCTGCTTGAAGAAGGGAAAACCTACTTGGAAATTCAAGGTTATATAAGGATGCTCCCCTACAATGGTAGCCAATGCAATAAACTCAACGAAAAACCCGAAACGTGCGGTAGAAAAAGAAAAAAGACCGTCGTAGATGACAGGCGTATTGTCCAGATGAGCAAAGTTGAGCCTTCTGCATCGTCGTTTCAAATCCAGAAGGCTTTAAGCCTGGATTGCAGTGCAGTGAACATTCGGAGGCGACTGTTAGAGACTAATTTGTACGCTTGAAGTTCACATAAAGTACCGCTGTTAACAAAGAAATATGTTAAAATACTAAAATTTTCGACCCTCCATGTTTAACTTTTTCCGTCGTATACTTTGGAACATATTCCGTATTGGGTGGACGTCGGACGTATTCTGGAGATCCAGTACCACCAAAGAGGACAAATTTGCTCGCATCAGTAAACAATATGTTACGCTATTACTTCGCTGGCCAGTTTATGTAATCTTTTACAAACTGGATACGCTTTTTAACATGTTTCACAGAACTTTTCGTGGACTTCAAGCGTACAAATTAGTCTCTAACAGTCGCCTCCGAATGTTCACTGCACTGCAATCCAGGCTTAAAGCCTTCTGGATTCGAAACGACGATGCTGAAGGCTCAGCTTTGCTCATCTGGACAGTACGCCTGTCATCTACGACGGTCTTTTTTCTTTTTCTACCGCACGTTTCGGGTTTTTCGTTGAGTTTATTGCATTGGCTACCATTGTAGGGGAGCATCCTTATATAACCTTGAATTTCCAAGTAGGTTTTCCCTTCTTCAAGCAGCTTTCGTAAAAGTTTCCGTTATCCGAACTGCAGTGTTTTGCTCTTCGAACTTTAAATAGATTAAAACCGAAACAAATCGTTTTTTGTTGAAAAATTGTTCATATTATATGAGTACTTACTTTTAAACCAAAAATAAATATTCTATATTATAAACCGCTTTTAAATTCTTCAAAAATAACTTTAACTACTATTATTTTGAACAGGTCAAATTAGAAAGAACAACCAAAAGTCAATGAAAAATTATCACGAGCGTTTTTAAAGTTTTTCAACTTATTACATAAAACCACCTTTCATTGCATAAATAATAATTTCTAGCAAAAATAAATTGTTTTACTTAAAAAAATAATTTTGTCCAGGTTTTTGATCGAAATACTCCTATGTGCGACGGATGAAAAATTTGAAAGTTGGGCTACTTCTTCCGTCGAATCCGTCCGATCCGTCGCTTATGGGTCGCTTCTTATAAGAACGTGTGTATTTTATCAAGCTGTCAGTTGAAAACTTCGACGCAACGGACGCAACGGATTCTATGGGTTGGGCCCTTAAGGATAGCAAAAGTTAAAATTTGCTTGCGCGTCACACTACTTACAATTAAATTTTTGTTTAATAAAAAAATTTGAAAACTTAAGCAAGTGTGTGTGTGTATACAGTTGTGTTCAAAATAATAGTAGTGGCTGCATCAAAAAAACATTTTTTATAATTACGGTGCTTCTACGGTTAAAAATTTAGTTTCTTTGATGTCAAAGTTTGTAACGGTCAATTACTGATAAATGTATCATAGTTTCAAAATGAAAAAGAAGGTTCCAAATAATTTTTCATTGACTTTTGGTTGTTCTTTCTAATTTGACCTGTTCAAAATAATAGTAGTTAAAGTTATTTTTGAAGAATTTAAAAGCGGTTTATAATATAGAATATTTATTTTTGGTTTAAAAGTAAGTACTCATATAATATGAACAATTTTTCAACAAAAAACGATTTGTTTCGGTTTTAATCTATTTAAAGTTCGAAGAGCAAAACACTGCAGTTCGGATAACGGAAACTTTTACGAAAGCTGCTTGAAGAAGGGAAAACCTACTTGGAAATTCAAGGTTATATAAGGATGCTCCCCTACAATGGTAGCCAATGCAATAAACTCAACGAAAAACCCGAAACGTGCGGTAGAAAAAGAAAAAAGACCGTCGTAGATGACAGGCGTATTGTCCAGATGAGCAAAGTTGAGCCTTCTGCATCGTCGTTTCAAATCCAGAAGGCTTTAAGCCTGGATTGCAGTGCAGTGAACATTCGGAGGCGACTGTTAGAGACTAATTTGTACGCTTGAAGTTCACATAAAGTACCGCTGTTAACAAAGAAATATGTTAAAATACTAAAATTTTCGACCCTCCATGTTTAACTTTTTCCGTCGTATACTTTGGAACATATTCCGTATTGGGTGGACGTCGGACGTATTCTGGAGATCCAGTACCACCAAAGAGGACAAATTTGCTCGCATCAGTAAACAATATGTTACGCTATTACTTCGCTGGCCAGTTTATGTAATCTTTTACAAACTGGATACGCTTTTTAACATGTTTCACAGAACTTTTCGTGGACTTCAAGCGTACAAATTAGTCTCTAACAGTCGCCTCCGAATGTTCACTGCACTGCAATCCAGGCTTAAAGCCTTCTGGATTCGAAACGACGATGCTGAAGGCTCAGCTTTGCTCATCTGGACAGTACGCCTGTCATCTACGACGGTCTTTTTTCTTTTTCTACCGCACGTTTCGGGTTTTTCGTTGAGTTTATTGCATTGGCTACCATTGTAGGGGAGCATCCTTATATAACCTTGAATTTCCAAGTAGGTTTTCCCTTCTTCAAGCAGCTTTCGTAAAAGTTTCCGTTATCCGAACTGCAGTGTTTTGCTCTTCGAACTTTAAATAGATTAAAACCGAAACAAATCGTTTTTTGTTGAAAAATTGTTCATATTATATGAGTACTTACTTTTAAACCAAAAATAAATATTCTATATTATAAACCGCTTTTAAATTCTTCAAAAATAACTTTAACTACTATTATTTTGAACAGGTCAAATTAGAAAGAACAACCAAAAGTCAATGAAAAATTATTTGGAACCTTCTTTTTCATTTTAAAACTATGATACATTTATTAGTAATTGACCGTTACAAACTTTGACATCAAAGAAACTAAATTTTTAACCGTAGAAGCACCGTAATTATAAAAAATGTTATTTTGATGCAGGCACTACTATTATTTTGAACACAGCTGTACATATACATACATCAGTGGCGTCGCGTGAATAATTTAGATAAGTGTGCAATCCTTGAAAATTATAAGCTTATTAAAAAAAAAAATCAATTCATTAATCAATCTCTTACCATTATACTGTTTTCTCCAAATTAAAACAACGAAAATATCATTGGGTATATTTTTATTATAAAAAAAGACTCCACTAAAACCGTAGGTAACAAAAACTAAATAAATTAAACTTCAACAAAAACTAAATACAAAACATATAAATTATAGTTTTTTTATAATATTAAATCGATTTTTCGATTTTTCTTGATAAGTTGACAACAAAACAACAAAAAATATCACCTCATGAAAAAAGTACCTCATGAATCTTCATTTCATTTTCACATTTTTCCTATGAAATTTGGTGTTGGTGTATTCTAACTAAAACAGAAAAATAATACCTACATCCTACATCGCCGACTGTCGTGCATTGCTTTTTTTCGCACGAGCTTCGATGTAATTCATTCTATTCTACCTAAACCAAAAAAAAAATATCTACCCCGCCGACTCTCGTACATTGCATTTTTTCGCACGAGGCTCTATTCTACCTGAAACTGAAACAGAACAAAAAATACCTACACAGCCGACTCTCGTGCATTCCTTTTTTTCGCACGAGCTTCGATGTAACTCATTCTATTTTTCATCTTCAATGCTTTACAAAAACATAACGGAAGAAAAGAAAATAAGAATAGAGACCATAAACAAAAAATACCAAGACTGGAAACTCGGCGGTCAACTGACGTTTGCCTACAAGCTGCGAGGTGCGGCGAATGTCGTGAACAGACAGCACTGTACACAAAAGGGTTTTGGGGGGAAAGACGCAGGGATGCCATTCTAGCGACTTTGTCGCTAGATTTAGCGACATTTCAACTTCTTCCGCGACAAAAAATATTTTGATGTCGCTAGATTATTTTTAGCGACTTTTCTAGCGACTTTTAAAGCCAAGCATTTCTGAGTTGTGAAACGTAAATACTATTTTTATTATATAACAGCACTGGTCAAAACCTTGTGAAAAATAAAACCAGAAATAAATTGTCAACAAAAACTTAAATTCTATTATTCTTATTCGAAATCAGCTTAAATTACTTTACAAAAACTATCATTCCTATGAACTACCAGATATCGTTTTAAAAACAAATGTATTTAAAAATAATGCTGTTGAAGTTCTTGCAACTGAGTATATTGAAGAAATCGATAGTGATCTTTTTATATGTGATTCAGAATAAATACTGAGTATTTTATTCCAAAAGATTTAAGAATTATCTATATATCTAAATACTTATTAACAATGAGACTGAATTTTTTTTTTGTTTTACCTTTATTTGTTTTTTATTACTCTAGCCTTAAGTTTGTTGTTAACTTTGAATTTAAAAAAAAAAATAAAGTTATTCAAAAATAAATTTTTGTTGAGCTTTATTTTACAATTTTTTTCTAGCGACTTCTAGCGACTTTTCATTTTAGCTTGTGGCAACACTGGAAAGACGTACGAAAGTTTCCAGTCTTGGTATTTTTTGTTTATGATAGAGACCGTGCACAGAAAACCGTCATACGAGTTCACTACAAATTCATCAAAGTAAAGATTTTGTGTACGTGTGTATCTTGCGGGCGAAGAATGGCGATGTGGATGGATACTGCGAAAATTGTGTACGATCGAGTTGCATGGATTTATTTGATGAGAGAAAATGTGCACAGAAGGATTTCGTACGAGCTTATTTGATATTTTTGTTTCTGTTGTTTGATGAAGAAATTTTGAAAGAAAAATTAAGAAGGAAGAAAATGAATGTAGGCTTTGTGATACAGGGTGTATGGGTGCATATTGGGAATATTTTATTTGTGCGTGGTAAATGAGAACTTGTTTAATGAGAGATATTTTTCGTTGTTAGATCAGGGTGTGCAATGCACACCCTGACGAGACGCCACTGACATAAATATATCTATTGCATTAACCTTTTTCCTTTCTTTTTATAAAATACAATATCTTAAAAAATATGTAGGCCTATTAAATTACAATACTAAAAGAAATTTGTTTTTACAGGGTGATTTGAATTTTGCCAATTGCTTCTCGTCTCCCCCCATTGTTGAACAATGGCCAGGTGATGAGCCTACTGGAGATGGATCTTACATTATAACAAGTATGTTTGAAACGTTGCGATCTACTGCTACCGATATGAATCGTTCGAGTAATGTATCGGTACTTTCTCCTTCCGGTATTTCATGCTACTGGTTCACCGCAACTCCAAACCCAAAAGAATCAGTTTTCAAACCATTTGTTTTTGCTCCAAATCCAAAAATATCTCCTCTAACTAAAATACCCCATGGAGAGTGCATTACATTGTTGCAAAAATTACATGCTCAGCGTAAACCAGAAGCCGTGCGTGATCTTAAAAATCTCGAAGCTTCTTGTGTAGCAGAGATAAATGCTTATTTTGAAGCAAATCCGACACCAACAACTGAATTGGACGAATTAATGAAGGACTGTGTCGAAGCTGAAGTAAAGTTCTACCGTTAAATACTAAGAATATATGGCTTTTTATACTGACAATGGGTAACAAACCTATAATAAACAAACAAAATTAAATTGCTTTAGTGATAAAAAAAACATTCCCAAGTTTTTACTTATGTTGAATGCAGTTTTTATAATGATCTTGCAAACTTTAACCAAAAAGGTTTCCTTAGTGATAAGGTACCTTACATAATTTCGCTGGAATTTTGCACATTTTTTTTTATTTAATAAAACATTTTTTATTATATATATCTCTTTAGGAGGTCAAGTAGTTTAAGTTTACAGTTTTAAGTTTTCTATAGTATTTTGTGATAGTTTACGAATTTCACATTTTAATCTTTAAGCCTAAATTATTTAAAAATTATTTATGTAAATTAATTAAAATGCCGCTGTTAACTTATGTTTCAATGTTATTGTTTATTTAAAACTTTGAATTGTAAAAAAAACAACGAGATTATCTTCCAAGTAGGAAATTTATCAACTTACTAAGCGATACAATTCATATAGTATATATAAGAAACAGACAAATTCGATTTTAAAATACTCATCAAGTAAAAAGTAGCACAAAGTTTGAATTAAAAAAAAGTTCTACACAAATATTTTGGCAAGAAAACCTTATTTAAATTATTTAAAGTGCTTAAAGCCCGTAAAATACTTCTTTTTTTCTTAATTAAATAAAGAAAACAGAGCAGTAAGACATCGTGGGCACAAAGCCAAAACCACGAATCTGCAAAATTGTAGTTTTGAGAAAAACGCCTTCAAAGTTTTGGAAACACGTGCAATCTTATGGAAACTCGTGCAACAAACAATGATATTTTAAGCTTCAAGGCAACAGATGGAGGATTGGGATTGACGCAGTGAATAGAGGGACCGATAACAAGTAAAATGACACATTAGTCAAAATGTCCAAAAATGCAGATTCGCGGTTTTGGTGTTGTGCCGACGACATGTTTTGAATATAAAATCACTTCAAGAGTAAGCGCATAAACAAAATAAACAAAAAGCCAAAAATGTCACAAAAAAGGTTCAGTCAGTTTTCCCTTTTTTCTGTCAGTTTTTTTATTTGTCATTTGAATGCAAATATTTGCATTTGTTTACAAAAAAAAAAAACACAAGTTTAATTCTGTGCGTGGTGTCTTTAGATATTATAAATATAAATAATGGTAGGTAATCAATATTTGTAAATTTTAAATAGTCGACATTTGAAATTACGCGAATATATCTGTTTCGTTGAAAAAAAGTGCTATCTTTTTCACATAATCATCTGATTTTTTGTATTAAAAATGTGTAAACAAAAGAAGTACCCTACGGGCTTAAGTTTTATAAAATATTTAAAAACACATAACGATAAAAACTGTTTTTTTATTTGTTTAGTTTTGCATGCAAATTAATTAAACATAAAATCTTTTATTCAGACAATTGATTATAAAAACAATATTATCTTAAATATTTCAAGTATAATAAAACATAAATTCCAAATCAACATTGTTTGTCTTTAGTATTACAAAAATTAAACATTTCACATAGTCCAAAAGCTGGGATTTCTGATTTCTTGTGTGAGAGGTAATCGATTCATATTAATAGGCATAGAGGAAGGAATACCTAGAGAGCCGACTCGTACCCCCCTTACCTAAAACACCCGCAAATTTTATTTCAGATAATCTCTCTTATTTTTCTCTTTGTATTCCTTCCTCTATGTTAATAGGTTTGTTCGTTGTCAAGCGTTTTTTGTAGCTCCTTTTTCAACCAGAGTTATTCCCCGCGTTCAACGCAGGCCACCTGAACTTAAGATCTGAATTTTCAGAGGCTCTGATTGATCAGATGTCATAAAAAGTTTAAGTTAGGTGGCATTTAGGCCGTGTGTGAATTGCGTTAAATAGTTAAATCCGTGTTAAATTTTTGACACTATTGAGGTGAACAAAATAATTTCAAAAAAAGAATTTATTGTTTAAAATTTTGTCTGCCTTTTTTCTGCCATGATACTCCTTTTTAATAAAAAAAAAAAAACAAAACCAAACCATCTGCAAAAAAAAATTTAACTCAAATTTAAGCAGGTCCCGGAGCCCAATAAATTTTTAACAGCTGAAAATTTTTTATTCACCTCAATAGTGTCAAAAATTTTACACGAATTTAACTATTTAACGCAATTCACACACGGCCTTAAGCTGCGAGGTGTGGTGAATGTCGTGAACCTATCGTTGTGTTCGTGTCCGATGTGTGGTGAATGTCGTGAATCTATAAATGTGTGCGTGTTAACGTCATTAACCAACGTGGTGGCTTTCACATATATTCACAGACAACGCTGTACACAAAAGGGTTTTGGGGGGAAAGACGTACGAAAGTTTCCAGTCTTGGTATTTTTGTTTATGGTATGATCATTAGAAAAAACTCCCCTTCAAGCAAACAAGTCCGACATCGAACCAGGGCTGCCAAGAGAAAAATGTTTACAATCTTTTTGTTAACCAACAACCTTTTTCACTTGGTGAACTGTTATTTTTAATAAGTTACTGAATACATGAAGTATTTATATGAAATTAATCTTAAATGGGTACAAATAATAATCTTATTTATGCTTTCAAGTGTTATTCCTGCCATTTAGTTATTTAAGTTATAACTACAACTACAACTTTTTGAAAAAAGTGGGAAAATAACAAAAACGAAAAACTATTTTTTCCTACAAGCTACAAAGTCAATTTTTTCGGAAAAATAAACTATAAACAAAATGTTTGAAGATCTAAACTTTCTGCATCTAAAATGAGTTTAAAAATTGTTCACAGCTGCGAGACTGAAAATTAAATTTATGTCGTTTTCTATTGACGAATCTCATGTCGAATTCCTTTCAATTTTTAGAATCGCTTCAAAAAAATGGAATTTTTGGTGTTAAAAAGGAACATGAAAACAAACCGAATTCTTTTTGCGATTGTGTGTGTGTCATTTGACAAAAAATTTTACACGAACGTCAAGCTGAAATCAAAACAATTTCTGTAAAATAAAACCAAAGGTTCCTTTGATCAATAATTTTGTTTATTTGCTTCGGTAATATTAATTTAATTTAATCCAAATCAATAGGAAATTGCAGATATTATTAAGATCTGAGTGAAGATGAAG
The DNA here is from genome assembly GCF_945859705.1 of Episyrphus balteatus. Classification (NCBI taxonomy): domain Eukaryota; kingdom Metazoa; phylum Arthropoda; class Insecta; order Diptera; family Syrphidae; genus Episyrphus; species Episyrphus balteatus. Next base: position 107,926,546 of record NC_079136.1, read on the forward strand.
TAAAAGGTTAATTATTTGGCCGTATGCTGTGGTTTTACAGAGAAAAAAATTTCCTGAAGATAATCACGAGAAGAAAAGTCACAGTAATTTGACTTTTTCACAAGAACTATGCCAAGAAAAATTATATTTTGATCGCACATTGTTTTTTTTATTTATTTCATATTTTTCCGCAATAAAAACACGATATTCCATTATAATTTACTCTTTATTTGAAGTTGGTATTCTCAAATAAACAAACAACACGAAGGAATCTTTCAGCTTGACGTTTGAGAAATGTCCAATGTTCCAAGTGTGTGTGTGAATCCGTGTAAATCTCTCAAAAAAGAGGGATTAAAAAAAAATTCGAATTCTGCTTCGTTTGAGGCGAATTTTTTTTCTATGGAACATGATTTTCAGAAAAAATTCGCTTCGAGATCGCCGAAAATTCGATTTTTGCATTGAAAGGAATTCGACATCAGAATGAGATTTGTGAATTTGACAGCTGAAAGGGGGGTTGAAGAGGGGAAATAGTGGACAAATCTCAGATTTCATGATCTATTTGCGTCCTGAGATTCAAAAAAATGACAAAAAAATGAATCTGAGATTCAAGAATCTGATTCTGGATTTTTATCAAGATTCACGCATACAAACACACGCACTTTCACACACACTCTTCTATTTGAGATTTGTCTGAACATTTGTTGTTGTTTTTTTTTTTTTTTTTATACGCACAGATTTCGTACACAATTACAAAACTAGATTTCATATTCTATTTGCAGTGGAAAATCTGAAATTTTTACACAAAAATCTCAAAAGTCAATAGAAAACGACATAAGGTTTTGACAGCTGACAAATTTGTCTTGTAAATTGTTGTTGCTTTTGACTTTGCCATAAATTAAACACCAAAACCTTATTACCCCATTTTGTAAGATGGCGGCTCTAATGATCATACCTTGTCTTTTTATACCATGGTTTAGTAAGAGTCCCTATATATGAATGTGTTCTGAACATGTTCATTGTAAAAATTTTATTTTGTTTTATCATCGAATAAACCTTCTTCTTGTAAGTACACGCGTTTTCTTTTTGCTCTGCAATTACAGGTTATGTGCCCAACCATTATTAATTAAAAAGAAGAATAAAAAAATTCATTAAATTTTTTAAGTTCCCAAATAAGTTTTTTTGAAAGCTCGGAAGATGTCGAAGTCGGATTGCAACCTTTCGTTCGAGAAGCTTTTTGGACGGCAGATTTATTGCAATTGGAAAATTGCAATGCAAGCTTTTCTCGATCTTGATAATTTGTGGTCAGGAGTCATGGAATATGACTTGGACGAGAACGGACAGCCTAAAACTGCTGTAGACGTGGACAAAGACAGAGGGGCAAGTAGCAAAATTACCCTTGCGATGGACTCAATTTGCTACATCCATATTCAGAACGCCAAACAGTGGTGCCATTCTTCGTTTTTGGCGACAAAATTCATTTGCACGGCCATTTCTGGATGAAAAGTCATGAAATTTGGTACACTGAATGATTATAGTATGGAGAATACGAAAAGGCTGCCAACTTTTTTTTATTCAAAATGGCGGCTCCAAAATAGCGGAAAGAATGAGCGTTAAAATAGAATTCTCATTTTCAAAACAGTATATAAGCTAGAAATTGGGCTAAATTCATGTCAAAAATGTGTTAGATTTAAGATTTAGGACTCATAGATTAATATTCATTACAAAAAAAATCAAAAAATTTGAAAACAAAGTACAAAAAATGCCAATTTAGTAAAACACGCTTTAAGACCTCTAATTACGCTATTTCATGCATTTTTTTAAAATTTATCACAATTTTGAGATCTCTTCTATTTATGTTTCATAAGAAATTTGAAAATATTGGGGTTATATGGTTGCCAACTATGTTTTTAAGTAAATATAAGAAAACATGATATAATGAAAAGTTTCAATGTTCAATAAAACTGAGAATTTATTTTTTCCGTAAACCAAAATATACTTTTCTAATAGATTTTAGCGTTTTAAATTCAAATCCGGAGTCAAAAAAAATTTATGACGTCACGTTTTTGAGATATAAGCAGATCAAAATTAATTTATATCTTCGAAACGTGACGTCATAGATTTTGACTCCGGATTTGAATTTAAAACGCTAAAATCTATTAGAAAAGTATATTTTGGTTTACGGAAAAAATAAATTCTCAGTTTTATTGAACATTGAAACTTTTCATTATATCATGTTTTCTTATATTTACTTAAAAACATAGTTGGCAACCATATAACCCCAATATTTTCAATTTTATTATGAAACATAAATAGAAGAGATCTCAAAATTGTGATAAATTTAAAAAAAATGCATGAAATAGCGTAATTAGAGGTCTTAAAGCGTGTTTTACTAAATTGGCATTTTTTGTACTTTGTTTTCAAATTTTTTGATTTTTTTTGTAATAAATATTAACCTATGAGTCCTAAATCTTAAATCTAACACCTTTTTGACATGAATTTAGCCCAATTTCTAGCTTATATACTGTTTTGAAAATGAGAATTCTATTTTAACGCTCATTCTTTCCGCCATTTTGGAGCCGCCATTTTGAATAAAAAAAAGTTGGCAGCCTTTTCGTATTCTCCATACTATAATCATTCAGTGTACCAAATTTCATGACTTTTCATCCAGAAATGGCCGTGCAAATGAATTTTGTCGCCAAAAACGAAGAATGGCACCACTGTGCGCCACGTCAGCGAAAGATATGTGGCAGAAGTTGGCGGATGCCTATGAAGACAATGGTCTGACGCGTCGTGTTGGTTTACTTCAAAAAATTATAACCACTTCTTTGTCAAACTGCGGTTCGATGGATCGCTATGTCAACGAAATTATATCGTCTTCACAGGCGTTGAATGGTATTGGTTTCCCAATCAACCAATCAACGAAGAGTGGGTAGGTACGCTACTTTTGGCGTGCTTATCAGAAGAATATCGCCCGATGATTACGGCGCTTGAAAACCCTGGTACCAGCATTACAGGTGACGCCATCAAAACGAAACTTCTTCAAGAGATGCAGCCCGGAGAAAGTGATAACGCAGCTCTTTTCTCGTCGAAACACCAAAAGTGGCAACCCAACAACAAACAAAAGCGAAAAGGACCGAAATGTAGACGGTGCAACAACTTCGGGCATATAGCAAAGAATTGCCAAAATAATTCTAGCGACCGTGACGGTGGTAAGAAATATTATGAATTTGGTGTAGCGCTTTCCACAATTGGCCTTGGAAGTCGTGATGAATGGTTCTTCGACTCGAGGGCAACATCACACATGCAGCGTTGCCCGATGTTCTGCTAAATTCAAAAAGAACGACAGGCACGGTCATCGTGGCAAATGGAGGTGAAATGAAAATTGAATCAACCGGCAAAATTTTAATGAGAACTGGCAAAAGCAATGACGATTTTGTTGAGGTTAGGGATGTGCAGCACATTCCCGATTTAACCACAAATTTGTTGTCTGTTAGTCGCATTTTAAAGCGAGGTCAAACCGTTGTATTTCAGAGCAAAGGGGTTGAAGTGCTCCATCAAAATAAAAAGGTAATTGCAACAGGTACTCTAATAAATGATTTATTTCGATTAGACACAGCACAAAAGAACAAAGCACTAACTTGTGGCTCAACAACAACCCGAGAATTCTGGCACAGAAGAATGGGCCACCTTAATTACGACAGCCTGAACAAATTAAATAACGGCTTAGCCAATGGAATAAATTTCTCCAACAAAGTCGAAAAGGATTGCAAAATTTGTCCTATCGGCAAACAAATAAGAACCCTTCAAAAAGCAAGGTAAGAAAGCTAATGAAATTTTAGAAATTGTGCATTCGGACATCTGTGGTCTTATGGAACATGAGTCTCTCGGGGGCAATCGTTATTTTTTATCATTCATTGACGACTTTACGAGAAAATTTTTTTATATGTTTTAAAAACGAAGTCAGCACACGAAGTGTGCGAAAAATTTCAAGAATTTATAAGTTTTGTTGAAACCCAAAGTGGTAAAAAAATAAAAAAGATCCGTACAGACAACGGAAAAGAGTTCTTAAACTCAAAATTTCAAAACATAATTAAAAGAAAGGGTATTCACCACCAGATAACAAACGTTCATACGCCAGAGCAGAACGGGCTAGCCGAAAGAAACAACAGATCGATAGTAGAGAAGTCCAGATGTATGCTTGCAGATGCCAATTTGTCGAAGTCGTTTTGGGCGGAAGCCGTAGCATATTCTGTATACCTTTTAAATCGATCACCGTCCAAAGGCACAGGCATTACTCCTGAAGAGGCATGGACTGGATTCAAACCAGATTTATCACTCATAAAAGTGTTCGGCACAACAGTCATGTCACACATCCCTAAGATAACTCGACAAAAGTTCGACCCGAAAGCACATGAATGCATACTTACCGGATTGACGAAAATACTAAAGGCTTTCGTCTTTACGATCCCATTAAAAATATAATTTTCAAGAGTCGCAATGTAACCTTCATCAATGAAGATATTTGCGATGGTAAATCTTCACGAAAATGTCCGATGGCAAAGCAATGCAGTGAAAACAGTGCGCCTAAAACTCCAAAATTTGTTGAATTGAATTTATTCAACGAAGTCGACAATAATCTCCAAGAAGGTGTTGAACTCAACAACTCGATGTGTTGTAAAGATGATTTAAGCCTAGACGAAGGTGACAACTCCCACTCAGATGTATTCAATCCAATTGTGAATGATCCAGATGTGGCAATCCCCTATTCTAATGCCGATGCGCTGTCCCAGAAACCTAACTCAAAGTTAACCAAATTAATGCGAAGCGAAAGGGAGCGCCATATACCAGAAAAATATAAAGATTACATCACAGGCGAAAACAGTAGTTCTTGTTCTGACAATGACGATCTTTATGATGACTGCGAACCTGAGATGAACCAGCATGTAACAGCAGATGACGAACTCGAATGTGGACTTGTGGCGCCTCAATCGTATCCCAATAGACTTTTTTCGGTTGAAAACCAACTAGTGCTAAACTCTCACGATTCGAGGCGCATACCCCAAGGCAAGTATCCTAAAATAAATTCTTTTGAAAATCAAAATACTGCTAAAAATTTCTCACAGCAAAACATGGAAGACCCAACGACGCCCGAAGAAGCCTTATCGAGACCAGATGCTGGCCGATGGAAGTTGGCCATGGAGGAAGAGTTCCAGTCATTGACGGCAAATAACTCTTGGTCATTGGTGGATCTACCAAATCATCGTAAGCCAATAAAATGTAAATGGGTTTACCGAACCAAAAGGGGACGTAAAAGGTCAAATTGACCGAGACAAGGCAAGACTTGTGATCAAAGGATACTCGCAGCGGTAAGGGGTGGATTTTGACGAAACCTCCTCACCAGTTGTACGTCACAGTTCCCTGCGGTATCTCTTTGCACTAGCTGCCCAACTTGATTTTCAAAAAGAGCAGATGGACGCCATCACCGCCTTTTTGCAAGGTGAATTATCGGAAGCCATCTATATGGTTCAACCCCCATTATTTGTGGACCAAGCAAATAAATCAAAAGTTTGTATGCTTAACAAAGCGCTATACGGACTCAAACAATCCAGTCGCGTATGGAACATGGAACTACTACAGGATTAATAAAAACGATGTCCTCATACTAGCTGTATATGTGGACGACATTTTACTGTTTTCCAACAGCACTGAATGGCTAACAAATATGAAAAGCAACCTGCATCAACAATTAAAGATGAAGGAACTTGGCCCAGCCACACATATTCTAGGAATGCGTATCACCAAGGGCCAAAATTCATACGCTTTGGACCAAGAGCAGTACATTGAATCAATTCTACGTAAATTTGGAATGACGGAATCCAAACCAGTGAAGACACCGATGAATGCCAGTCTAAAGTTGTCAGCCCAAGATAGTGAATTGGAAAACTTCCCGTACCAGGAGGCAATCGGATACCTCATGTAGCTTCACCGTCAACACTTTAAAGTCGTTTTAATTCGAAACCAGGACGAGAACACTGGCTAGCTGTAAAACATCTGTTTCGTTATCTACGTGGAACATCATCGTTAAAGCTGACATTCCAAAAAGATGAAAGTCCTGACGTCATTGGATTCACGGATGCAGAAGACAGAAAGTCTACGACAGGTTTTGTGTTTTTAGCTCAAGGAGGAGCTATATCGTGGTGCTCCAAAAGGCAACATACTGTTGCATTATCATCATGCGAAGCGGAGTACATGTCGTTATCAGCAGCAGTACAAGAAGCCATCTGGTGGAATGGCCTTCAAAATGAAATTACGAAACAGCGTAGCGCTCTCCAAATTATGTGCGACAATCAAAGTGCAATCTCTAAGAATAATGGGTTTCACCCTCAAACGAAGCACATTGACATTCGTCACCATTTTGTCAAAGACGTTCTCGCGAATTCAAGTCAACTATATATGTTCACAAGAACAAATCGCAGATGTCCTAATGAAGTCGCTGGACAAAGTCAAGGTGGAAACTTTCCGGACGGCTATGGGAATACAATAGATGACTCTTAAGGAGGAGTATTGGAATGACAATATGCGGCCTTGAAGCCTATCATCAAACCAATGTAATCGTTTAGTAAGTACCTGGCTACATAGTGATTTTTCAATCGATTGAAAAATCACATGCGGTGGCTACACACTGTTGTGCCCAATCACGTTCCACTTTTACATTTTCTAGGAACAAATGTCAAAAAGAGGAAAAGTTTAGCAATGGAACTGTACTGCCCTCAGAAAATTCACTTCCCTTCGTGAGCATCTTCCCCCTTCACTCTTCATCCCTCTTGCCTACAAACTCACTGCTTAGGTGATTGAAAAATCACCGTGTAGCCGGGCACTAAGAGTCCTTATATATGTTTTCTGAACATGTTCATTGTAAAAACTTCATTTTGTTTTATCATCGAATAAACCTTCTTCTTGTTGAACCTTCTTTCGTAAGTACACGCGTTTTCTTTTTGCTCTGCAATTACAAATAATTTTCTCTGCCTCTTTTCTACCTTGATACTGCTTTTTAATAAAAAAATAAACAAAACAAAGCAATCTGCAAAAAAATTTAACTCAAATTTAACCAGGTCCCGGAGCCCAATAAATTTTTAACAACTGAAAATTTTTCATTCACCTCAATAGTGTCAAAAATTTTACACGGTGTTAACTATTTAAAGCCAGAACTATAATTGGCGGATGGAGTCGGATGCTAATGTCAATTGTTGTTGTATTTCCATAAGTTTCCATCCGACGAGTGCGCTCGCAACCGCACTCGTCGGATGGAAACTTATGGAAATACAACAACAATTGACATTAGCATCCGACTCCATCCGCCAATTATCCCTTCAAGCAAGAAAACGGAGTCCAGAAAAGTCAGTCCGACCTCCGACCGAGAAAAGCGGGGTTGCACTCACACACTTGCAACTTTTTGTGTATGAACACAAAGTCGAACGAGAATCGTGGTGGAAAGTGAGAAATGGAAAAGAAAGACAAGGCCAACAAGAGCCAAAGCGTCATTTTGTTATTTTTTTGTTGAAGTGTTTGGTCGCGTCGTCGGATATCCGCATCTTCTCTGATAGCCAGGCCGCCCTTAAATCGTTAGCTTCGGTTTCCACAAACTCCGTTACTGCCCGCGACTGTCGATCATCTCTCATGGAGATGTCAGAACAGTTTAACATTCACCTTTTCTGGGTGCCGGGTCACAGAGATATTCTGGGAAACTGTGAAGCAGACGAACTCGCCAGAAATGGAACTCTAATACCAATTTTACCCAATAAGGCAAATATTGGTATACCAATCGCAACGTGTAAACTCATGCTGAAGCAAGAAGCTATAGAGGCAACAAACATACGATGGTCAAACATTATAACTTGCCAAACGACCAAGCAGATCTGGCCTAGGCTAGATCCAAAACGTTCAAAAAATTTGTTGTCTCTAAGCAGATTGCATATCAGCTCTGTAATAGGTGTCTTAACAGGACACTGTCTCATAGGTAGACACGCCATAAGACTTGGCGTAATCTCTAACGACTTCTGTAGAAGTTGCCTTGATGAGGAAGAAGAAGAAACAATCCAACATCTTCTCTGCTCATGTCCTGCCCTTTCCAGTAGACGTAAAAAATACCTGGAAAAATATTTCTTAGAAGATACCAGTGAACAAATCAATACTGACATCTTCAACCTTCACCGCTTTATTAAAAGCTCCAACTGGTTTAATTAGTGAGGAATTTCCTCACAAAATCATGGTATCACAACGGACCAATAAATGGTCTAAGTCAGAGATGAGTATTTACTTCATATGTAGTAGATCTACTTCATTAATTTATATTTGTGTATCTGCTACGTAGCAACGTATTTCTACTTCGTTTGACTAATTTTTTCTAACGAACAAAATTTCATTTAAGATGTGTTGTATTGATTCATTTTTTGTTAATCGAAAAATTCATTTAAGAAAATGCATTGTTGGTGCACTTTATTTTGGAATAAACTCACTAGGATCAGCAAAAATTTCTTATTTTATACATCCAAATCATGGAACTAAGAGCAAGTCAATCTGACTTTCCTGAAAATAGTTTTGCAATAAAAAACACTTCAAAATTTGAAATTAAAAATGATTACAGCAACTTCCGAGGATGTTTTTTTTAAGGAAAAAAATCATATTTGTTATCTACGATTGATGCGCTTTCAACCAATGTAGGTCTCATATTTTGTTTTATTTGTATATTTTTTGTTTTTCATTATCTGCTACATATTTTCCAAATCTACTTCGTTTTTTTGGGCAATATGCTTCACTTTCCGGGCTAAGCATTCTCATCCCTGGTCTAAGTGTGTCAGTTGTTTTCCTGACAGCCATTTCTACCTAACCTAACCTAACCTTGGTCGCGTCGTGTCTCGTGTCGTTAACGTTAACAATTGTTTGTCAAATTCTTGAAGTCAAAGATAAAGTACATAATATTGCTCCATGTGATGATGAATCGGATAGTAAATAGAATCGGATAGAATGTGCAGCAACAATCTGCACATTCTCAAATACCACCCGGTCGAGTGCACCACATGCAAACCCAATTTACATTGGAAAAAAACCAATCCCTTTACCCGAAGGTACACCAATGCATCCGGATGTGATGCGAATGACTGGGAATCGATAGCAGGTATTTAATAACATTAATATCATTGATCATTGTTTAATCGATATCTTTCTAGAGAATAATGAATCAGCAGGAGATATCAACAAAGGAAGGAATCATCAAAGGAGGGAATAGGTACTAGACATCCAAAAGTGCACAAACAACAGCAGCAACACCAAATAAAAAGATTTATTTTATTTAATATTTATTTTAATATTGTATTTATTGTAATTTTTTGATCTAAAAAACATTAAAATAAAAAAAAAAAAACAATGTCAGTGAACAAAATTGATAAACAGAGTTTTTTGTTATGCTAGAAATGTCAAACATATTCGATACTCGAGTATCGATCGATTTCAAAATGCCGGACGTCATTCGTTCCGACTTCGGTTCCAATTTCTCGGAATGGAGATTTTCACCACACTAATACATATGCAATCGACTTCGCGGTGATTATAATTTCCATACTAATTTGAGCCGCCTTCGGACCAGTTTCTGATCCGAAGTCGGACTCAGCTCCGCCTCAGGCGGAGCGGATTCGGACCGAGGTCGGACCTGTTTGCTTGAAGGGCAAGACTGGAAACTTTCGTACGTCTTACCCCCCAAAACCCTTTTGTGTACAGTGTTGTCTGTGAATATATGTGAAAGCCATCACGTTGGTAAATGACGTTAACACGCACACATTTATAGATTCACGGCATTCACCACACATCCAACACGAACACAACGATAGATTGACGACATTCACCACACCTCGCAGCTTGTAGGCAAACGTCATTCGACCGCTCAGTTTCCAGTCTTGGTATTTTTTGTTTATGGTCGTGAGTCCGAGACTATTTTTTGACGTTTCCCAGCAAACGCAGAGGTGCGTTCTTTTTCTAACAATAGTTAACTATTGTTAACTATCGTTAACTTTTGTAGTTCCTAAACTACAAAATACTTACGATTTGTAACTATTTTACGGATGAACATCGTTCCTAAACTCGTTTTGAAGTGTCAAATAGTTACAAATCGTAACTATTTCCAACTCACCTCCATTATGTGAGTTGAACCCTCATGAGATTGTTGAAGTGTCAAAGTGTATGTTTTGTTTACAAAACAAACTCAAAGATTTTTTTTTTTGGAAGTAAGCGGAATAAATGAAAATAAAAAGAGAGTTTTGTAATTTTTTGATGAAAGATAATTTATTTTGAATAAAAAACTAAATTTTTTGTTATAATAATGGAAATAAAAGTATTCTCAAAAGAAATTTAGGTTGTAGTTTGTGAGTCTAACAATCTCTAACAATAAATCGTTCCTAAATGATTTGTAAAAAATCCAACAATTTCTAACAATGACACTTCAACAATAATTTTTGACATAACAACGATCGTTGACTATTGTTAGAAAAAGAACGCACCTCAGAACTACAGAAAAAACCGGTGAAATATGTACGTAAAAGATTACTTCTTTTCCACTGAAAAAAGATAGGGGCTCGGGAAAAAACTCAGTTATATACTTTCTGTATATAAGAATACGTGAAGCAGCTATCTCTTTCTCGCATGCAAGATGAAATAAATTTCCCCTCCATTAAAAGTACAGACAAATGTACTTCAAAAGTACATCAGCGAAGCACATCTGGAAGTGCTTCTGATGTACATTTGCCAGTACTTTTTTAGCTACAGAATAATCACTGAAACTTCGAATCTGGAAGTACGTAATTATGTGGTGAAATTTGTACGTAAAAGAAGTTTAGTTCCTAGTGAATCTAAACCTTTTGAAATTACACATGAAATTACAAAAAAACTCTGAAGTTGAAACTTTGGTTAGAGATTTAGATTTATTCATTCGAATTATATAATATCAAAACATACGTCTTGTGTGACACTTTACTTAAGACCACTATGAGAAATGTTGGCGTTGAATTTCTCTAAAATCATATCTATCCACACAACTGTTGAGGGGAACAAAATGCATACCTCGCATATGTTTGTAATACGAACGTGCACATCTTGATTGTCACTCGAACGGACTGCATCCAATACTGTGGCGAGCAAGGAGTCTCTGATGTCATTTTTATACCCGATATAGAATTGTTGAATGTTGTTTTTGTCTAAGATTAGAGCGAACACATCAACAAGTGGTCGGAGGGTGCAGACCTGAGAAAAAAAAATTATACTATCAGCTTCACAAAGCGCAGAAGGGAATCTTATTAACTTAAGGCTTAACTACATTCAACTTCAAAAAGTACAAAAGTGAAAAAATGTTTTGTCCTTCACCAACACACTGCAAAATTCTATCTTTCATCTCAGAAAAACAAAAGTGAAAGTTAAAACATTTTTAACTTTTACTTTTTCACTTTTTGAAAACACCAACACATGTAAACCAACAACTTAAAAAAATGATTGCTAGATGGCGTTGCAAAGGATAATTTTCAATGAACATGCCTTTTTTTGACAGATGATTTGTTGTAGACAAAAAAAAAATTTCAACAAAAATTTATAAATTCGAAACAAAGTCCAATCCAACATAATCTTTCAAAAGGTTTGTTGTAATTTCAAAAGGTTTTTCCTTTGTGATTTGATGTACAAATATATCATTTCAATAGCCTTGGAAGCTGTAGCTATGCCACATAACTTGATACAATCAGTATAATACAATAAATGAAACCCAAAACACATGTTTTTAATTTAAAATTGTTCTTTGGCCAAAAAAGGATGCATAATAATTTCTTATTTCACTTTTGTTTCTTTTTTGATTTGTTGCTTTTCCAACGACTGAGGAGATGGTATTAGCTCGATGCTAACCTCCAATTAGAAAATTCTCTCGGGCACCGCAACACTACTCCAATAATAATCTATCCTTAAAGCTTATCATAATGGACCACATTATCACCATCATGGTGTTTATTTCCAAAATGTATGTTTGCATGAATAGCGCAAACAAAATCCAATTAAAGTTGGAAAACACCATTTCGTGATGCTTCTCGGAAAAGCGGAGACTCTTTGGTTTGGTTGTTGTTTTCTATCCCAGTGACAGCGATGAGCTAGATGAACTACGGAAATGAATACACACAGTTGAATGATGAAGTTACTTTATGCATACATATATAAAAGAAATTATTAAATAAAAATAATAAAATCTTAAGAAATAAAACAAAAATTGTTAATACTCGAAAGACCGCAAGACAAAAACAAACTGCACATTGGACAATTTTTTTTTTTTTTACAAATGACAGATAATCTTAAAGTTTTAAACACAATTTTGATACTCATTTTCGTATGAAGATGTCACTAGTAGTATGTGTGTATTTTTCACTTTTTCACTTTTTGAAATCAAAAAGTGAATGTAGTTAAGCCTTTAGACTACAAGTCTGTGGAATGTGGATCACACTCAAGTATTGAAGTCTCTATTAAACATAAGATTCATTTCACTCGTTCTGGATAGCGTGGAGGAACCTTTTGAACTGTAAACTCAGTCATTGATGTCTGGAATTGATCTCCACTAGAAGACAGAAAATATCAACAACTATATAATTTATCAATTTTAAAATAAACATACCTTTATTTTCCAAATCAATTGGTGGTGGTTTTTGTGTCATTTTTTAATGATTTTTTTTCTAAATGCACAAGGCTGAGGCTGTGCATTTTGATGGTGGTGGAATTTGTGTGGCGTGCCGAAGAATTTGTGCGGTAGATTGTTTTTTTTTAGAAAATAGTTTTCACAAATAACACTGAGAAGATTACTTATTTTTTTAAGTTAAATTGTTCTATTTATCTATCAAATGGAGCACAGAAATGTTTTTTTTTCTTAACTAATATGTTGCTGTGGCTATTAAGGTTTCACTAGAAAATATAAAATGCAGGAAAAGTCAAATCAATGGCGCGCCGCCATTACAAAAGAGAAAAAACTTTGTGCATTGCATACATCGCGCTCTTATCCTCCCAAAAAGAGTTTATTTTTTTCAGGAGAAACAAAACTACAATATTTTGAGGGGAGAGATTTTGTTAAATAAGGAAACACATACACCTACAAAGTATAGACTTTGTTGGTGGTTGTAATTTCCCCTAAACTACTGAGGTTTGGTTTGCAGGGCAGGGTTCTTTTTCCACTTTTTCTTTTTTCAACATTCCCTCACATTTCTTTTTGCTTCTTGGTGCAATACAACATCGACAAATTTTAAATCAAAAGAGAATTGTCAAATTTGAGTCCTTGACTCAACAGGCATCGTGTAATAGTACGCGCCTCACAGAATGATTATACTGGTTAGTCAGCTATTACATGAAGCCTCAAGAGGCGCGCCTCTTTTCAAAACTAATGAGTGCAAAAGAGAAAGAAGATAAAACAAAAAATTATCCGACCGGTAGTCGTGGGCCAAAATTCTGAGACTCTTTTTTGACGTTTCTTTTTCCACTTTTTCTTTTTTCAACATTCCCTTTCATTTCTTTTTGCTTCTTGGTGGAATACAACAACAACAATACTTAAATAAAAAGAGAAATGTCAAATTTGAGTCTTTGACTCAAGAGGCATCGTGTAATAGTACGCGCCTCACAGAATGATTATCAAAAGAAAATTCGAAAAAGGAGTCAAGCCTCTTGAGGCTTCATGTAATAGCTGACTTAACAATATTCAACTTTTTTTTTGTTGCCGAAACAAAAATGTACTTTTCTGAAGGTTTTCGGTGTTCTGAACTCGACTCCGAAGTCAAAAAAATTCATCAGCTCCCGTTTTTGAAATATTACCGTTAGAAAATGCAGTACTTCGGACCTTATTCATTTATATAAGTAAAATTGTTTGAGCATATTTAGAAACGGTTTTTATAAGAACTAGCTATTTTCCACCTTTTTAAATCTGTTTAAATCTTTCCGATATCTTCTATACTGCCCGAGATATCTTCAATTGTTTGGTATTTTTATAAATTTAATAACGTTAATAAAACCCACTTACTTCATTTTAAGATATCTCGGGCAATACAAAAGATATTGAAAAGATTTTAACAGGTATCGAAAAATACCTGTTCTTATAGAAACCGTAACTAAATATGCTCAAACAATTTTTCTTATACAAAAGAATAAGGTCCGAACAACTCAAAAAACGTTTTATTGCATTTTTAACGGTAATATCCCAAAAACGGGAGCTGATTAGTTGTTTCTGACTTCGGATTCGAGTTCAGCACACCGAAAACCTTCAGAAAAGTATATTTTTGTTTCGGCAATAAAACCCTTGTAAACCAGTCAGCTATTACACGAAGCCTCAAGAGGCTTGACTCTTTTTTCTAATTTTCTTTTGATAATCATTCTGTGAGGCGCGTACTATTAACATGATGCCTCTTGAGTTCAGGCCTCAAATTTGACATTTCTCTTTTGATTTAAAATGTGTTGTTGTTGTATTGCACCAAGAAGCAAAAAGAAATGAAAGGGAATGTTGAAAAAGAAAAAGTGGAAAAAGAAACTTCAAAAAAGAGTTTCAGAATTCCGACCCGCAACTCACTGGTCGGATAATTTTTTATCTTTTTTCTCTTTTGCACGCATTACGTTTGAAAAGCGGGCCGCCTCTTGAGGCTTCATGTAATAGTTGACATTGCAGAAAGGGATGTTATGAACCCAATTACATAATTTTTACAAATATGTACTGAAGTGATCTCACTGAAAATATTAATTAATAACTCTGTTTTTACAATCACTTGAACTATTTTTATTATCTTGGAAAAATAAATGTTCTTTTTTACACTCAATCCAAGTAAAGAAAAAAAGTAGCCCTTCAAGCAAGAAAACTGAGCTCGAAAAAGATACTCCGACCTCAAAACGCGAAATACGAGGAAAAACGAGGTTGCACTCACACACTTTCAACTTCTTGTGTATGAACACAAAAGTCGAAGGAGAAGCGTGGTGAAAAGTGCGAAAAGGAGAACTGACGAAAGAAAGACAAAGGCAAGAAAATGACAAAGCGCTATTTTGCTATTTTTTTGTTATTTGTTGCAGTTCCTCGCGTGTCGTGCTCGTGACTCGTCAAAAATATTAATAATAATATTAATATTAATTGGAATAAAAATAAGGTAAGCATTGCTTTAATGTAGGTTAGCAATTTTCTAATCAATAATTAATCTTTTTTATGTTTTCGTAGGAAATCATCTTCTCCTGCAGCCTGACGCCACGGCCACCACCATCCACGAACAACATTCAACAAATAAAATTTGTAGAATCAATTATAAATTTGTAAAATCAATTACTCCTCCCGCTGGCCTGTATGCTGTATCTGCAGAAAATAATTGTAAACATTTGTGTTTGTGGAAGTTAAATAAAACTAAACAATTTCAGAGAAAATAAAATAAATCTTGGTCACAAATGCGAAACTTTATTCTTTTTACTTGCGATATAGGTACTATAGGGCAAGTTTTTTTTTTTTTTCCTTTTTCTGGTAGGTTTTCGCTGCTCCGACTAGGGTACGACTTCGGCTCCGTTTTCTCGGAATGGAGTTTTTCACCACACCAATACATATGCAATCGGCTCCTCTCTGATTATAATTTCCATACTATAATTTCCATAACTATAATTTATATGTATTGGTTTTTTCACAACGATTTCTCCTTCTATTATATATTGAAAATCAACCGGTTAGCACGACAGTTCATTTATTAGTCAATTCAAATTACAAAGTTAGGCTTAAATCTAGGTATAACAAAATAGAGTGTGTATGTAAATTGCGTGATGTTGTAACGCAATAATTATTTATAAAAGCTAGGTTTCTTTTATATAAGAAGTAGGATCTTTATTTGATAATTATACTTCATACTTTTTATTCATATTATTTACTTCAAGATACATAACATCACCTCCTTTTTTTTAAATAAATAAAAACTTCATATATAAAAATTCAAATTGTAAACGCAGGTCAACTAGTATTTTTCATAATGTAGGCATTTTCTTTTTTCTTATATTTATTTCTTTCTCTTTTTCAGTTTTAGTTATGGTTTCATTTTCTTTAAAGTCATCTTTTGACTCTTCTTCTTTATCAAATTTAATATTATCTGGAGGGATGTACAAATCATATTCGTACTTTTTTAACTGATTTCTATGAACAATTTTTCGTCTTCGGTTACATTCTATTGTATAGAACATGTTAGTATTTTGTTTTATAATAATTGCGGGTATATATTTCGCATAGCAGTTATTTGGATTCAGGTATAAAACTTTTTCATTAACAACAAATTCTAGTGAATAATTTTTTTCATCCAAAAATTGTTCATAGACTTCCAGTTTCTTTCTCTTATATTCATTTTGTACAGGTTTTACTATTTGTTTATCTTTATCATTGTTTACATATGTTAATAAAGTTCTAGGTTTATAAGCAAAAATTACTTGACTTGGCGAAATTCCTGTCACAGTAGTGGGTGTATTTCTGTATTTTAATAAAAAGTTTAAAATTTTTGCTTCGAGGGAGAGTTTATCAGCTATGGTACCATTTAAATAAGAGATTAAAGCTTTCTTGGAAGTATCAACGGCTCTTTCCGGATGGTAAACCGGACTCGGCAAATATTCAATTCCATTTGTTTTTAAAAACATTTTAAATTCATAACTAGAAAATTGTGGACCGTTGTCGCTAACTAGTATTTTACAAAAGCCGAATATGGAATACAAATTTTTAAGTTTTTCAATAAAGGACAACGCCGTAGTCTTCGTTAAAATATAAATTGAAATCCATTTACTATAATCATCTATAGCTATTAAAAAATCTTTTCCACCAAATTGAAAAAGATCAACATGCATCCGTTCAAATGGAAAATAAGTTTTGTTCCATGTAAAATTTGGACAATCTATTGTTTTATTTTGCCCTTTTTGACAAATAATGCAGCTTTTGACAGATTGTTCTATTTTTGTATCTATTAATGGCCACCAAACACTATCCCTTGCTAATAATTTCATGCGAACTATACCTATATGTTGATCATGCAAAATGTTAAGTACTTTAACTTGGAAAATTGATGGTATAACAACCCTGTCTCCATAATATAGACAATTATCATTAACACTTATTGATTTTCTCACTTTGTAAAAAGAAGTCAGCAACGTGTTAGGGTTCTTTTTCTCGTTATAATTTAGCCAACCTTCTTTTGTACACTATTTGACCGCAAGTAATACTGGATCCTTAACTGTGGCTACACCAATTTCTTTGATATCTAAAGGAATACTGCCTCCTTGAGAACCAAAATAATTTATAAAATAATTTAAATTATATTCACTTACGCCAGTCGAGCTGTTCTGTGGCTAACGCGATAGGCCATCTGCATTTTGTAACTTTTTCCCTGGTCTTTATGTAATTTTACAATTATATGTTGACAAAAACAATATCCACCTGTGGAACCGAATCGACACTATATTACTTAGTGCTTTTTGATCTCCCAACAAGCTTTCTAGAGGCTTGTGGTCGGTATAGACTATAAAACTATAACCGAAAACAAATTTGTGGAATTTCTGTATCGCAAAGACTACAGCTAGAGCTTCGCGGTCGAGTTGAAAATAATTTTTTTCAGCTGTACTGAGAGTAGCAGATACCATATAACATGGCTTCTCCACGCCTGACTCTACTACGCTTAGAATCGCTCCAACACCGTATGGCGAAGCATCACATGTTATGGTAATAGGAAGCTTGGGATTAAAATAAGCTAAAAAACTATTGTTGGATAGCAAAAGCTTGCTGTTCTCAAAAGCTTTCATACAATTTTCATCCCACATGAATTGGACATTTTTATGCAAAAGTCCATAAAGTGGACATAAGAGATCAGCTGAGTTTGGCAAAAACTTGGAATAATAATTTATTAAACCTAAATAACTTTGCAACAGTTCTTTGTTTTGTGGCTGAGGTTCAGACATAATAGCTTCACTTTTAGACTTTGAGGGACTTATTCCGTTTTCTGAAATGTTATGACCAAGGTACTCAAGACTTGATTGAAAGAATTTACATTTTTCCCAGTTAACTCGAACATTATATTCTTCTAACCGCTTGAGAACATTCCAAAGCCTATTTTTGCATTCTACCGTGGACCTACCTGCAACAAGAATATCGTCTATGTACACCTCTACCAAGGGCGTACACACCATTGGGGCAAGAGGGGCGGTGCCCCGGGGCCCCGACATATTAGGGCCCCGACTGGAGACAATGCAGAGAAGGCAACTTATTATAAAACTAACGAAGCAAAAAGATAAGATATTTGACATGAATCACTTCGGACGCAAGAGAGACAAATTATATTCATTGTAATGCATAAAGAATTGGTAGTCAGCCACATAATATTTCATTTAAAAAAAAATGTTATAAGGGCCCCAAAAAAATTTTTCTTGAATAATCTTAGTGAACAAAAAATTATATAATTATACATCAGGAGCCCCAAAAAAAAAGTAGTGCGAATACGTACTTCTTTACTTGTTCTTATTTTCTATATCAAAGGGGTCCCAAAATTTAGTCTTACCCCGGGGCCCCGGCAAGTTAACGTAAGCCTCTGACCTCTACGCCTTCTAAACCTTTCAAAATTGTGTCCATAGTCTTTTGAAATTCCATTGGCGCTACAGACACTCCATATGGAATCCTTAAAAATTTATAAAGGCCCTGATGGGTGTTTATAACCAAAAATCTTGAGAAGTTTCTTCGACCCTTAATTGAAGGTATGCATGCTTTAAATCTAAAGTGCAAAAGATTTTGTAGCTACTCATTCCAGATAAAATTTCATCAACTAAAGGAAATGGATATACATTCAATTCAATTACTGGATTTATTGTGACTTTAAAATTTCCACACAATCTAACAGTATTATTTTTCTTTAAAACGCAAACTAATGGTGCTGCCCACCTACTATAACGGATTGGTTCAATTATTTTTTTGTCACACATTCTTCCTAACTCTGCTTCAGTCTGTGGCCTCAAACTTAAAGGGGTTGTATACGGCTTACAAAACTTAGCTTTAGCGTTAGGATCTATTATAATTTCAGCCTTGAAATCTTTAATCGGATCTGTTGACTTTTCAAACAATTTTGGGAAACTTACTTTGATATGTTCAAATAAATTAGCTTCGTAATTAATTTCGTTGGTTATCGAGTTCAGCCATGTGTTTTCCAAGAAAATTTCTCTCCAATTAGGTACCATTTTATCGAGCCCGTTTCTCCCTAGAAGTGGTTTGAAATTTTTCTTCGACTCGATGAAATACAACGGCAATTTAAAACACCCTTCCACTGTAACACAAATGTCGTCAGTGATTTGAACCTCTTCACCTGTAACTACCTGTAATGGAGGCAAATTATTTTCAGGAGAAATGGGAATAAACTTAAATAATCATATTTGGGCATCACCGACACCGCCGCACAGTGTGGGAATTCGCGAATTTAGCGGAATAAAATTAATAACGCTTGCATTTTAAATTTTATTGTAGTTTTTTTTGTGATTAGTTCATTGAATATGTGTATACAATCAAATGTAATTCACATTTTGATGATATTTTATTTAAGTTTTTGTAAAATGAGCTTTGAAGTGACAGGTTATTTTCACCAAAAAGTACTTTTTTTTTGAAAATCATAATTTACAAAAAAAACTTTTGAGGAATGATTTATTGTTTAATTTTATGACAAATATGAATAAAATAAAGAAAAAAGTTAATTATTGTCAGAATTGACTAGGTTTTTTGCAAACCGATATGTCAATGACGTTGTTTATGAACTAAAGAAACTATTCTCTAAAAGGCTACTAAAACGTACAAGATACTATTTGAAAGGATGTTTTAAAATATGGAGCTTTATTTATGCACAATCAATGTTTTTTTTTAAATTGGTAAGTGTTCTGTCACGAAATTTTTCTGCCATACATCATCAAGGATATCAAAAATTCAAAGAACCGTAAACTTCCTGTCGAAAAAAAATCAGTTTAACTGAAATAGACAATTTGTTTTTACCAATCGTGTTATTCTTGTAAAATTAAAAGCCAATTTGAATTTATTTAATTGTTTTTACTATATGTTTTGTTTTTAATGTAAACAATTTCACCCTTACTAATTCCTTTTTCCACTTTTTCGCAAACTAATTTCATATGCAGTTGAAATTTCTTCAAAGCTAAATGAGTCTAAGAGGCCTTGTACTTTCTTCTCCTTCATTTTTTCACAGCACTCATTAAATGATTTTCTAGGTCTACCCACACTTGCAGAATTCGAAGGGGAAGGAATTTCGTAAAATATTTGCTGTGGTATTACTAAATAGCCACTGAGCCAGGAAGCATTTTTGCATTCAAAGCTTTCACGGTTACTGTTTTTTGACCATAACTGACCTAACTTAAAACAAGTTGTCCTCACAGACGCCTTTAATGATTTAACTGCTTCTTCAGAATACGTTATGAACAAAAACATTTAAAACAAATGACATAACTGCCTCAAAGCGCTTAATTTGTATTTTTGAGACCCAAACATCAAATATGTCCTTCTTTGTTATTTGGAAAGACATTCTTTAAATTATATAATACCGAAATATTTTGTAATTTAAAAGGATAGTTTGCTAATTATTCAAACAACATACCACATTATAAAAAGACGAAAATTAATACTCCACAGTACATATACACACAATAACAAAACACAGCACTTATAACAAGTAAAATTAATTTTAATACCGATTTTCAAAGTATCAAATATCAAATTTTGTGAAAAATACGCGTTAATTGTTTTTTTTTAAATTAATTTATTTTTATTATTATAATTGGAACACCCTTTATTAGATGTAATACTTTTTTTTATTAATTGATAGTTTTCGTTTTTAATTTCTAAAATAACTTAATTCTTTTTTTTCTTACTGTTAACTTTGAATTTGAACACCCTGTATTTTTATTGGAACTATTTTAAAATCAAATTCACAAATTTTTTGAACACCCTGTGAAATAAAAAAAGTTTCTAATTCTATAACATTCTTCTTCTAACAAAATACCAAAAAGTTATTCGATTTTTACGGTATGCCATCATTTTTTTTTTTTGATGGTCATTTAGAAAAAAAAAAAAAAATATATCATAACAAAATTGGGGTGTCAAATTTTAGTGATTCTTGATAGATAATAAATCAAGCTTTGCATTGAATATTGTGTCTAAGCGGAATAACGCGGAATAACTAAAGTTTTGCTCTAACAAAGGTACAAAAATCGAAAAAAAACACATTTTTTTAACTTCAATCACCAAAACAAAAATGTAAAACACCCTGTGAAATAAAAAATTACTTACATAATTATACCTTGATATTTAGAAAATATAAAAAAAATAAAACTTTTATTAAAACGCACACCAAACGCACGAGAAAAAATTAAGGGCAAAGTAATCTCTTTCACCAAATAAACAGAAAAAAAATCGCCAACTGCAACTTGGAAGCTATTTTTTTTTTGTTTACATGATCCCCACCTATCAATGCTTTTGTTATCACTTTTTACAATCTATTAGCTTTAAGAAAAACCGGTTTTGGCATTAAACAAGAGAAGTCATTTTTCGAATTAAATTCCGCTAAATTCGCGAAATCCCACACTGTGCGCCGCTGCGGATGGATGCAATTAATGCCATTTTGGCTTGTCAACTTTTGATATTTTATACAAAATATAATTTTTTTTTAAACTTTCCGATAT
This sequence comes from Episyrphus balteatus, assembly GCF_945859705.1. Lineage (NCBI taxonomy): Eukaryota > Metazoa > Arthropoda > Insecta > Diptera > Syrphidae > Episyrphus > Episyrphus balteatus. The sequence goes on from NC_079136.1 coordinate 107,948,287, forward strand.
TTTATACAAAATATTTAAAAATTTATATTAGGTACAGTTAAACAACTGTGCAAAACTTTTTCTTTTCACACACGTGATTTCGTAGGTTTATTCGTCGCCAATATTATATATTGAAAAACAACCGGTTAGCACGACAGTTCATTTATTAGTCAATTCAAATTACAAAGTTAGGCTAAAATCTAGGTATATCTAGGTATAACAAAATAGAGTGTGTATGTAAATTGCGTGATGTTGTACCGCAATAATTATAAAAAGAAACCTTGCTTATGTTTCTTTTACATAAGAAGTAGGATCTTTATTTGACAATTACACCGGCACACAAAAAAAAAAGTGTCATGAACCAGAAACCAGACCTATCTTTCTATATGTTTTTGGGCACGCTGAATCCGAATTTGAAGTCCGTTTGGCCCCATCACCCTCCAGTTTTGAGCTGTGAGTGCATTTTGTTTGAATTTTTATGATTTTTTTGGAGTTTTTTGCATTTTTCTCAAAACTGAAGGGTGACCGGGCAAAACGGACTTGAAAATCGGATTCAGCGGTCCCAAAAACATATAGAAAGATAGGTCTGCTTCCTGGTACATGAAACTTTTTTTTTGTGTGCCGGGTATGACAGCGACATGTCGCGACAGTGCTAGCACACAAAAAAAAAGTTGTATGAACCAGAAACCAGACCTATCTTTCTATATGTTTTTGGGACCGCTGAATCCGAATTTCAAGTCCGTTTTGCCCGGTCACCCTCCAGTTTTGAGAAAAGTGTAAAAAAGACCCCAAAAACTACCTTTTTTTGAGTTTTTTGCATATTACTCAAAACTGGAGGGTAACAGGGCCAAACGGACTTGAAATTCGGATTCAGCGGGTCCAAAAACATATAGAAAGATAGGTCTGGTTTCTGGTTCATGACACTTTTTTTTTTTTGTGTGCCGGTGTTATACTTCATACTTTTTGTTCATATTAGGGGTATTCACGATCCGGTGTAACAAAAAAGTGTAAAAATGCAAAAATTTGTTTTCTACTACTACAACTACAATAGACAAATTTTGCACTATTGTATTTTATTTTTGCAATAGGGTTGGGGTAAAGCAAAAGTGTAAAAGTGTAAACAAATTGTAGTCTGTATATTTGGTTTTTTATTTTAAGAAAATGTTACACTTTTGCACTAATACATCGATACAAGACCATTTGCATCGAATCGTGAATACCCCTATTATTTACTTAAAGATACATAGCACCTTCGACTTTGTGTTCTTACACAAAAAGTTGCAAGTGTGTGAGTGCAACCCCGTTTCTCGTTTTGAGGTCGAAGTGCCTTTTTTGAACTCAGTTTACTTGCTTCAAGGGATACTTTCTGTATATAAGAATACGTGAAGCAGCTATCTCTTTCTTGCATGCAAGATGAAATAAATTTCCTCTCCATTAAAAGTACAGCCAAATGTTCTTTAAAAGTATATCAGCGAAGCACATCTGGAAGTGTGTATAAAAAGAGAAGGTATGATCGATTAACAAAAAATACCAACACTGGAAACTGAGCGGTCGAATGACGTTTGCCTACAAGCTGCGAGGTGTGGTGAATGTCGTGAACCTACCCTTCAAGCAAGAAAACTGAGCTCAACAAAGAAACTCCGACCTCAGACCGCGAAAATCGGGCTTGCATTCACACACTTGTAACTTTTTGTGTATGAACACAAAAGTCGAACGAGAATCGTGGTGAAAAAGTGCGAAAATGAAAATTGACGAAGGAAAGACAAAGGGAACAGAAAAACAAAGCGTCAACTTCATTTTATTTTTTTTTCTTACAGTGTTTGTGGCGTGTTGTGTCTCGCCTTGTTTAATATTAAATTACTATATACATTGACCTATTATATTATTATCATAGAGATAATGAATAATCTGGGCAACCTTGGCTCTCAGAGCTGGTTGTTCTTCACAGTATTCCTAAAAGTTTTAAAAATAATAAAAAGAAAAAAAGGTCAAAATCTTTTTTTAAGAATACAAAAACTTCACACACGACTTACCTGAATTGCCTTCAAACAATCCAACATAGAATCATCGCTTTTTATATAATTTGAAACAACCATACCCAAGCGACTCAATACCTGATTGATGGCACTTAAGACATTTGTTGTTGTTGCCTCTTTAATTGGATCTAAACTGAATACCGCTTTGACGATATTGAAATTTACTTCCTTTAAAGACATATTGTAGACATAGCGAGATGAGTTGATTTCAAGAATCAAGAAATCCGGATTGGATTTGAGTTGAATTCCACGTGCCAAAGAGTCCAAGACTTCGGATAAAAATACTGTAGATGAGGTGCATGGAAGAAAGGAGCCACGCTATGATTAGCAGGAATATAGTTTCTATTGGTACAAGGTGATTACTATTTGCATCATCAGGTATTGGAGAACCTTGGTGTGAATCATCATCTTCGTCACTGGTTGTTGAATTGTAATCGCTTTCGTCCGCATTGATTAGATGTGATAGTCTCATCATTTTTGGAATTTCTGTTTTTGTCGATTGCGTTGGTAATTCATCTTCTGAATCGGATGCGAAGAGCTCTTCTGTGTCGTTGTTGAGGATGTAAACTTTGTCTCCGATTTTTTCTGTTTCATCTGTGTAAAAACTAAATGGATGATTCAATTCATCATAAATTCTTTTTTAATAACTTACCATTTTCCCCATGAGCTTTTTTAACAAGAACTTTCTCTATATTCGACTTCTGTGGAATAACACAACCATCGCCAACCACCGAACCCAAGATAATTGATGATTTAGCTCCGATTTTCGCTCCAGGCTCCACACCACAAAAACTTTTTGGCTGTTCGGGCGAGGGCATTTTGACGTCCTTCCATCCAAAACGATTCCACGATTGCATCTGAAAAAAAAAGAAACAAAACGAAAATTATTTAAAAAGGAACATTTAATTTTTTTTAATAACTTTCGATTAATAATAAATTGAAATAAAAAACATTTTAAAATACTTTTTTTTTCGAAAGAATTCTTTTCTTCCAAAACGTCAAAAAGTAGACTTCAAAAAAGACAGGTGCTACTCATTTTTATAACAAAAATATGTAGATGGCCATAGTTTCTATGTACAAAAATGGTAGTTCAAGCCATCTGACGGAAGATGTCGCTACGCTAACTGAGTTCTATTTACCACTTTCTTCCACAGGCGCTAGTAATCATTGAACCACATTTTCAAAAATTTTGTATGGAAACTAGAATCAACTAGCAGTCCATATATAATAGGTCAATGACTATATATAATATGGGATCATTTTAAGCCAAAAAAAGAATTCATCGATAAAATATGGATGAGTGTGCTCGCGCAGTGATTTTTTAAATAATAAACTAATCATTTTGTGTTTTTCTTAGGAAATTTTCATCGACAGCCTGACGCCACCAGCACCCACATACATTCAACATCCACAATTTGTCGAATTACATCGAGTTCTCCTGCCGCTCGCCTTCACCAGAAAATAATTATAAAAATTGTGTTTGTGAAAATAAAATAAAGAAAAGAAAAAAAAAATAAAACAGTTTCAGTGAAAAAAAAACAAAATTAGTGGTGTGCGTGGTTTATCGGTTTTTGTACGTTTTTCGTCGGTATTCTAAACAATTAAGAATTCGGTAGCTGACATTGGTCGCCAAAGTGTCATGTTTTGACAATCTGGCGACCAATGTTCGGATCCAATCAGTTCGGAATATATTACCTTTTTATGTGTACTGTGCGTCGTGTTCGTGTCCGCCAAAGGTTGCACAAAGTGGTGGTGGAGTATTTTTGTTGAGGAGATGCTGATGTGAGGTTGAGGTGTGTCTGAGTGGTAAACGTACGAAATTTGATATTTAACTTTTCTGCAATGGTGGTGATAAAGGCTCCAGTTGTGAATAGTATTAGCTTTTGTTGTTTTTTGGATAGTTTTAAGCAAATCCAATTTAGTGAACATGTTGAAATTATAAACAGGCGAGTTTTTGGCTGAGTTGGATGCAATATCCGCGTATTCGTTTCCTAGAATACCAACGTGTCCAGGAGTCCACATCAGTTTCGTGTTTTTTGAGGATTTTCCAAGCTGGTATCTTATATCGAATATAATGTCGGTGTTGTTGTTGGGGTTGTTTACGGCGTTAAGTACTGAGATGCTGTCAGAACATATGATGTACTTCTCGTGGCTATTCGTTGTGGTTTTTGTGGCTTGAAGTATGGTGAATACCTCCGCTGTAAACACCGAAGTGAAATCCGGTAGATTACCAATGGAGGCTATAAAACCATTTTCATACACCACTGCAAACGAAGTGTTGTTACTTGTTTTTGAGCCATCCGTGAAGATAAATTTCCATCCGTCCCTTAAATCGGAAGAAACGGCTGAGAAGAGTTGTTTATAAGCACTTTTGCTGGTGGTTGTTTTTGTGTGTTGGGCTAAGGTTAATATCACGCATTCTCTATTGATGGACCATGGAGGATATCGTGGGGTAGGAATACTCTTTTTGTAGGCAGATTTGATTGGGCTGCTTTGGCAAGAATCGTGGCGATGGCAGAAGGTATTCTTTATGGCACTTTAAGCTTGAGTGCATTTTTAACCCTAGAAAGCTAACCTTCGTCGATTTGACGATTTTGATTTTTCGGAAAAAGGAGCTTCCGATTGCATTTTTAATTCGTGTAACCCGTTTGTAAAAAAATCCTTTTTTTGCTTTTTCTGTCAAAAAAATAACTACTTATCATGAATTATTTAACTTCACAGAAATTAGTTAATAACTTTTTCTTAACAGCGCGGTTAAAAATAACTTCGTCGTTTTGACGAATGGTTAGCTTAAACGTACTACAAAATAAGGTTAGCTTTTAAGGTTTAACATCGTTATCAATGATGGAGTTTTTGGTGAATACGAGTTTGGCTAGAAGTTTGTCGGTGATAGCGTCTCTTCGTTCCTCAATGGTGGGCAGTTCAGCTTCTGCAAGTATGTTTATAATGGGACTACTTGGGAAAGCGTTTCTACTTCTTCTTGCTGCATTGTAGTAAGAAGGTTTGATTATTTTTAGAGTTGATTTAGGAGAGTGTATATATATATATATATATATATATATATATATATATATATATACAACCCATAATCAATTTTACTTAAGACTAACATTCTAATAGTGTGCGTTAAAGAGTTTATATGCATATACCTTTGTTTATGCTAAATATCTAACGATGTTAGTCCTAACAGCTAGCGATTTTTTAAGTTCTAGACAGTGTGTATTCCAGGTGTATGTTGTGTTAAAATACTTAACACAGCTTAATTTGTTAACATTTTCGATTACTACAGTCTAAAATTTCATTAAGGGCTAATTCAAATAGGAATTTACTTTTATTTACATCATTGAATTTGCATAAAATATATATATATATTTTTTTTTTTATAATAAGCGCGCACTAAAGGGATTAATGTACCCTTAATATGATGAACACAGTGCGAGCATTAGGAGAATAGGGAGGGATTTAAAAGGAGATACCGATGAACATTAGTTTTGAAGTTCTGAGTTTTGAAATGGGATGGGAAAGCAGAGGCGGGTAACGCGTTCCACATTCGTGTAGTGCGGATGAAGAAAGAATCTCTGTATTTGACGGTACGTCCGAAGTTGGACTCTAGGGTAAACTGATGAGCATTCTTTAAAGCGCGAGTATTACGGTTGAATTGTTTCAGGGGAGGAATGCAACTAGCTATTTCATCGGAGCACTGCTTATAAAAATAACGATGGAACAACGTGACACATGAGACGTTACGACGGTGCTCAAGAGACGTAATTGTATCAGTTATTGACCTATCACCTATCATTTTTATAGCTCTATTTTGTATTCTATCCAAGAAACTCAACGAGGTTATTGGAGCACCTGCCCAGATGTGGGAGTTATATTCAAGCTTTGGACTAATGTACGCCTTATAAATAATTGCTAGATCCGACGGGGAGAAAAATTTCTTGCATCTTCGGAGGAAACCTAAACATTTCGCAGCGGATTTAGCGGTGTCAAATATGTGTTCATTCCACAGGAGGTGATTTGTAATGCACATACCGAGGATGGAAAGCTTTTCGGTTTCCTCGATGCAAGTACCACTCATGGATAGTGGCATGGGAGACATGTTCCACTTTAAAGATAGTAAGCAGCATTGAGTTTTGGAAGCATTAAATTCTACGCGATTTCTTATTCCCCATTGGACAATGCTATTAAGATCAGAATTTAATGAGCTTATCATATTTAGCCGTTCAAGATCCACTTCCGAAGAACTTGGGCGAGAATCAGGAAACGAATATGAAAAACTGAGGGTACTATCATCTGCAAAACAGTTGAGTGGATTAGAAGTTTCAGACAGGAGATCATTTATAAAAATGAGAAAGAGAGTCGGAGACAGAAACAGAACGGAGCCCTGTGGCACACCAGCATTTATTTTGTGGGTTTCAGACTTGAATCCATCCAAAACGACTTGTATTGAACGGTTCGAAAGGTAATTTCTAATCCAACGAAGAAGAGATTCATCGACGCCAAAAGCACGCATTTTCGAAAGAAGAGCTTGATGCCAAACTCTATCAAATGCCTTTGAAATATCAAGTGCAACAATCTTACTTTCTCCAAAACGATGTAAAGATTTGTTCCACTGCTCAGTTAGATAAACTATCAGATCACCAATGGATCTGTTGCTACGAAAGCCATACTGTCGGTCATTAAGAAGCTTCCGTTCCTCAAGATATTTCTTAAGTTGAATCAACGTTTCCATGACCTTGGAAAGAAGGGACGTAAGTGCGATCGGTCGGTAGTTTGAGGGTGAGGAGGATTCGCCTTTTTTAGGGATAGGCTGGACAAATGCTGTTCTCCATCTTATCGGGAAGAGACCAGTAGAATAGGACAGATGAAAAAGCTTACGCAGTGGTTTTGCCAGCGTGGAAGAACACCTCTTCAGAACGATGGGGGGGATACTATCCGGGCCAGCGGATTTGTGTATGTCAAGATCTTTAAGAACTCTTGCTACTGTACGAGTGCGAAAGAAGATTTGTCCCATGAATCCGTTTACGCGCTCAAGTACTGGTGGAGTCATGACACAATCAGGCAATGTTGAGTTGGCAGCGAACTGCCTCGCAAGTAGGTTAGCTTTGTCAACAGAGCTAACAAATGGAGTGTCATTGAAGACGAGCGTTGGAACCGACGACGGGGTAGTGTTGCGAATATTTTTTACAAATGACCAAAAATTTTTACTACCTTTGGGACATTGTAGTATTTTTTGCCTTAATTCTTGATCATGCAAAAATTTGGTTCGTCGAATATGGGCGTTGCTGGACTTTCTAGTCTGTTTGAACTTTTTTCGGTTTTCCTCAGTGGGATTGGCTTTAAAGCATCGAAAGCTTGCCTCTTTAACCGTGATAACCTCTTTGCAGCTCGAATCAAACCATGCATTCTCTTTCGGTTTGATTGTTTTAACCCTATTCGGGATAAAATTTCTCATTCCGGAGAGAATTAAATTTGTTATCATATCAGCACTGCAATCAACGTCACTATCGAGGAAGCATAGCGACCAGTTAAAGTTTTTGAAGAATTCGTTGAGTCCCTCCCAGTTGGCTTTCTCGTATTGCCAAACGGTTCTTCTTGGTGCTTTTTCTTTAACTGGGTTTGTTAGACACGAGAAATTCGCTGATATGACACAATGGTCTGATGTGCCTAGAGGCGATAATACACTAACAGTGTATTTATCGGGGTCAGAGGTAAGAAACAAGTCTAGAGTGTTTTCAGCTCGACCATTAACGTCCGATATTCGAGTCGGCTCGTCGACAAGCTGAGTTAGGTGGTTTAACTCAGCAAAGATCTCGGCATACCTTCCTTAGGGTGTGTTCTGGCCAGAAAAGCGAAGCCGCAAAGAATTGTGTACATTGAAATCGCCCGTAATAACGATTTCAGTGCGAGGATAAAGGGTAACAATCCTTTGAATAGAGTCGGACAGAGCATCAAGTTCGTTAGAAGTTGAATTACTGTCCAGATTGGGGCTCCGATAAATAAAATAGGTATGAATGATGCGCTTATTAACCGTGAATTTAAACCACATGAAATTAAAATATGTGTTTGTACATGGACCGTATTGTGGTTGAAGTTGGTATGCGACATCGTTTCTAACATAAACGGCGAGACCATGGTGGGAAAAGAATAATGGCACCAAGCTATACCCAAATAGATTAAATTCAGAACAGTTTGTATTTTCACCTATTTGTGTTTCACTCGGTGCCAAAACAGCAGGCCTGTTTTGTACAGTGTAAATATACACGTCACAGAAATTAGATATTAGCCCACGAACTTTGGCATAATCGACCTTGAATTCACAAACCATTAAAAAAAACTCAAAACTATCTAAAACCTATTCGGACAATTACCTATAATGATTCACTTGTCTAAATCCCAATTGAAACTTCACAAAACAAATTGTCAGTAGTGTTATGCCTTAGTGACAACTTGAACTGATTCGCCCCTGTTGGCTATTTAGTAAGACAATCAATAATCTATCCGAGTTAGATTGATAACAACTGTCATTATGAACCACAGCTGCTATGCAAAACTAATTGCGAAAGAAGATGGGAAGGGAAATGAAAGGATTACTCACTGTGCTCATTGCCAATTTGCTTATCGCGACAAACAATTTTTTTTATCACTAAAACCAGTTGATGTTTGGTTTTTGTTGCTGTTAATGCAGTGGTTGGTGTTGTTGTTGTTGTTGGTGTTTTGTGTGATGATGCGATGAAATGATGATTTGCCTGCACTTTGGTTATTTTTTTTTTTTTAACTATTAATTTTTATTTCTCGGCGCGGATTATTTTTGGGTTTTATTATTTAAATTAATTTAATGTTTGGAGTGGTGGGTGGCTATTTTTTATTTATTTATACTTTTTTATATAAAAAACACTAAACAAAGAGCAACTGACAAAAAAAAAACAGAGACACAACGAGAAAACTTTAATTAAACAGACGAAGCTTGCGCGTGCGTTGCCGATGGGAGGCAGATCGGCACTGATCGTCAGCATATATACAGTGATCAAGAGATTTATAGTTTATTAAAATTTTGTTAATATCATCAAATGCTATAATAAATAAAACCATCAAAAGGGGTGATCCTTGCGGTATACCGTTATGTAATGGGAAGTTGGAAGAGTATACTTTATTTGTTTTTACACAAAATGTTCTATTTGTTAAGAATGACTTTACATATTCATATATCTTTCTTCCAACACCCCATTTCAAAAGGTTTTTCGAAACGATGTGATGTCCGAAGTCAAGAGAGAGGAAGGACACATGGTTTTTAGCTGATAAGGCTTTTGAAGTAAAATAGTCAATATGGAGGAGAGCGTCGGTGCTCCTCTATTGGATTTAAAAGCCACTTGGTTAGGGCTGTTTAATTTGTTCGTTTCGGTGAACCAAAGTAATCGTTTTGCGACTATTTTTTCCATTATTTTGTATAAACAGGAGATAAGTGATATAGGGCGATATCCTTCAATTGTATTTTTATCTTTTTTTGGGTTTGGAATGGGTACTATTGTAGCCGATTTCCAGCTTTGGGGAATGACAGAATTTTTTAGGATGTTATTATATAAAGTAACGATTCTTTTTTTTGTCAGGTCGGGAAGATTTTTTAACATCGGATAAAGCCAGAACTATAATTGGCGGATGGAGTCGGAAGCTACTGTCAATTGTTGTTGTTTTCCATAAGTTTTCATCCGTCGAGTGCGGTTGCGAGCGCACTCGTCGGATGAAAACTTATGGAAAACAACAACAATTGACAGTAGCTTCCGACTCCATCCGCCAATTATAGTTCTGGCTTAAGATATTTTATCTCTGCCTGGAGTTTTCCCTTTTGTTTTTATAAGAGCGGTTTCAAACTTAATGAAAGTTATAGGTTCTTCAATTCGTTTCGCTGTAGGGTTAGTGATTTGTTGTGGTGGGGTTATATTCAAGATATTTAATTTTTCTTCAATAAAAGTATTGGAAGTATTTTCTGAGTCTTTTCACCAAGTTTCTGCTATAAAGTTTGATATTTTGTATGGGTGTGTTATGTTATTATTATTGGATTTAATACAGGTTATAGTAAGATTTGTGGGGTCGCCTGTAATGCGGCGAATACCTTGCCACAGTTTGGCGGGTGAGGAGTTCGGGTTCAAGTTTGAAGTGATATCGGCGAAGCTTTTTGCTTTGAGTAATCGTCGAAACTTGGCATTAGATTTTTTGTATGTAATAAGATTTTGTGTCGTAGGATTTGCTTGAAAATGCTTAAGAGAAGTCATCTTTTCTTTACCTAGCAATGAAAGTTCATGATTCCACCAATGTACATTTTGTTTACGTTTAATTGGTTTGGATTGGGGAATGGAACATTTCTGATAGATTTTAGTAGAACAGCAGCTTCTTTATTATTATTTGAGGATAAATTCTTATGGATTAAGTTTTCAGAGATTTTTTGTTTAAATAAGGTCCAATTGGAAAAATCAGTTTTAAATTTTGTGTTCGAATGGTTTTGTGTTTGATATACGTTCAGTATTTAAAGTCGTGACTATCGGAAAGTGGTCGCTATTGTGTAAATTTTTTAATGTCTTCCAAGTATTTAAACAGCAATAACTTGGAGGTTTGTGTGTAAGGGTAGGATTTTATGGCAAATGCTTTTTTTATTAAAAATGCTATCCCTTGTTTGCCAGTCCCAAGTAACAATTTAGCTTTCATAAGGGTCAATGCAAGCTATTTTTTGGCTTTCATAACAACAAGGACAGGTCTTATACAAATCATGTTGGCGCATTTTACCGAAATTGCATAGGACTTTCCTTCACAGGTAATCCGCAAGCTAATCCCGACTATAAAGCTTTACAGATGCAATTGTTGCTTCTGTAAAGCATTATAGAAGCAAAATTGTTAGTAGGGATAGCTTGTGACAAACAGCTTAAAATGGCCTTACGGAGGTCTTCCTGCAGAGGGATTACTTGCGTAGGATGTTATAATAAGGCCTTATAGAAGTTGTTGAAGGTGTTGTAGAAAATGTTGAATTTATGCATAAAAAAAAAGAATTTATTGAATCTTATTTAATTTTTTTTATTTTCTTTTGATTTTTTCTGTTTTGCATTTTCTACATATTATTTTATTTATTTTAATTTTTTTCTATTTTGTTTCTTTTCCTTTTTTGGAAATTCCACTGCTTTTTCTGTTGTTCTGAAATGATGAGAATATTATTTTAATTGAAAAAGAACACATTTTTTATTTTCATCACATGGCTCGGCCAGGAATCGATCACACGTACCTCAGCATACCAAGCCAGTAGACCATGCTCGAATATTAAAGATGAGTGGAAAATTGGGACCTAATTGAAACCTCACATTGAAATGCAATGTTTTTTTTCTAATGCATTACAAACATAGCATATCTGCAGGATAAAAACTTTGCATACTTACAGGTGAAAGCATTGCATACTTACAAGAACCTCTTGGAACAGGTCTTAGAGGCCTTCTGTCACTTGAAAATACAAGGCTTCTTTAGAACGGTTCAAACAGGTCTTACAAAGGTCTTCTTTAACTGATATTTACAAGGCTTCTTCTTAACACTTCTAGATAGCCTTAAGGAGACCTCCTTTCTTTCCAAAATGGATGACTTGCGTAAGTAAGCCTTAAACTAAACCTATACAAACTATAGCTTGTCGAATCGAACAAAATGGACCTTATGCAAGAAAAATTGTTACTTGGGGTGTCATTGCTTTGGTGAGTTGTGGAAATAACCGTCAAAGCTTTTTAAAATATTGGATGTCTTATCAAAGGTGCAGTGTGTTTCTTGAAGTGCTACTATCATGGGATTATGACGTTTGATTAATTCAGTTCATCAAAGTTATTAATAGGTGTGTTTTTTATTACAACCGGTCTTAACTAGACAAAAAAACGCAGTCTGGGCTAAGCAATTTACATGTTAAATACAACAACACCTTAGCCCCTTGGGCTTAGTTGTTTAGCCCGGAGATTTCTCTGGGCTTAACTTTTTGAAGAGTTTTAAATCTGTGCTACCAAACTAATTTTTTCATAAATTGTTTAGAATTTGTTTAAAAACGTGAAAACTCACGTTTGGAAGGACAAAATGTATTAAAATAGTTTTGCTAGCATACATTTTTGTATCTCTTTGTAAAACATATATGAAAAATACAAGAAAATGACGAAAGCGAAAAATATGACAACTCTAGATTTTTGTTGTGTCTGCTGTTTTCGGAACATTCAAAATATAGTGCTGCCAAGATTTCAGGTTAAGCCCCGAGGCGTTTTTTTTGTCCAGTTAAGACCGGTGGTAATAAAAAACACACCTAATATAACCGTTGATATTCCACTGCAGAATATTGAGAACTTCATTAGACCTACAAGGAATCCACGAGCTTGCTTTACCTAAGGTAGAGGAAGAGTGGCTAGAAGTAGAATTGTTTTTGTTTTGGTTTGTATTTAAAGGTTTTTGTTTTGAAATTTTTTGGTTGGCTGGAATAGGTTGTTCATCAGGGCTTTGACTCCGCGGCTCGGTCGCTGAATCATCCAGGCTCTCAATGGAGCCTGAGTGATTTAGAAATCGAACAGCAGAGTCATTAGGGTGTTTAGTATTTATGTTATTTGTTATGTCGACATCATGCTCTTCTGGATTAGATATATAATAGTCTTCATTATCCAAGTTTTCGGGTAACGTCTGATATGGGCGATTGTGGAACAGGAGGGGATATAGGTTTATCAGTAGGTGTTAAATTTGCACTCGTAGAGGAGTGAGTGTTTGGTGTTGTGTTGTTGTTTAGAGGTGATTGTGAGGAGTTCAGGAGTGATTGAGACGATATACAGTAAAACCCGGATAAGTGCCTCTCGCTTAAGTGCCTAACCCGCATAAGTGCCTTTGTTTTTTAGAACCAAAGTTTTAAGGATTTTTTCATATAAAACTCATCTTTTAAGTACCTTTCGCTTAACTGCTTTTCCCGCTTAACTACCTTCTATTTCAAATACTTATGATTGAATTTACTTGCAGGAAATTCTTTTAAGTACACATTTGAAACAAGTTTCAGCAGTAAGAAAAACTTCATTTGCTAAAGCGCTTTAAGATTCAAAAATTCTACTAAAAGTAGAAATTAACTAGTTAGTTATTTTAAACTTTCAAAGTTATTTTGTTTGTGAAGATTCTGTTTTTAATAATCAAACATGTTTTTTTTTTATTTTTAAGTAAATATAGAGATAAGTGCCTATGAGCACTTAAGCGGGTTCTTGTAAGTAACTTACCCGCTTTAGTGCCTAACAAAACCGGGCATTTAAGGTGAGGTACTTATCCGGGTTTAACTGTAGATGCTGGTGGTGTGGTTTTATTGTGTGTATTAGATTTGATAACGGATTTATTTATTTCGTGGTGAGATGATGTGTGTTCATGTTTATTTGGATGTGGACTGTGGAGCTATAGTTATGTTTTTGCTAGGTTTAAGACTAGAGTTTGTTTTTGTTGTTGCGGATTTGTTTTCTTGAATAGTAGGTGTGTTTTTTATTACAACCGGTCTTAACTAGACAAAAAAAACGCAGTCTGGGCTAAGCAATTTACATGATAAATACAACAACACCTTAGCCCCTTGGGCTTAGTTGTTTAGCCCGGAGATTTCTCTGGGCTTAACTTTTTGAAGAGTTTTAAATCTGTGCTACCAAACTAACTTTTTCATAAATTGTTTAGAATTTGTTTAAAAACGTGAAAACTCACGTTTGGAAGGACAAAATGTATTAAAATAGTTTTGCTAGCATACATTTTTGTATCTCTTTCTAAAACATACATGAAAAATACAAGAAAATGACGAAAGGGAAAAATATGACAACTCTAAATTTTTGTTGTGTCTGCTGTTTTCGGAACATTCAATATATAGTGCTGCCAAGATTTCAGGTTAAGCCCGAGGCGTTTTTTTTTGTCCAGTTAAGACCGGTGGTAATAAAAAACACACCTAGTGTATAGTGTATATTTTATTAACTTAACGGACTTACCGCGATTTGTGTACTGTGTATCATTGTATATATATTTCTATAGTACTATCATGAAGTCGAATTTAGTATTAGTTGATGTCGCCACTTTTTTGAGGTGGCGCTCAGTGTGTTTTTTTCATACAAATTCTGCTTTTTCAAGTCACCACTAGAGTTCCTAAGATCGCACATAGGAGTATTTCGATCAAAAACCTGGACAAAATTATTTTTTGAAGTAAAACTAATTATTTTTGCTAAAAATTATTATTTATGCAAGGAATTAATTTTTTTTCAGCAAAACTTTAAAAATGCTTGTGAGAAGAAAAACTAAAAAAAAAGTATGAAATTTAATACACCCAAAATGTGAAAAAATTAAATATCTAAAATATTAGACCTTCTAGAATGGAACCATTTTGATTTTTAGGCTTAGTGAATCCAAATGCATTAATATCAATAAAAAAATTTCTGGAAAATGTTAACAACTAGTTCAAATTAAACGTAGGGCGTATGAGTGATTTTTCTAAAAGTGAAAATTTCACTCGAAAATTATTTTGTTAATCGCAAAAAATCGCACCCAATTTTTTGATATTAAATTTAAAGAATAGTCAAAGTTATCATAAATCTATTTTACGAAGCAGAATAGGAGGGAATACTATAACAAAACACTTAGACTTTAAAAAAAAGTAATAAAAATATCTATATGTGGCAGACTCTTTTCCCACTGTCATTTACTCAAACAAAAAAAAATTTAATATTTCCATAACTACTCTTTAATTATTATTCAATACCTGCCATTGTATTTTTCATATGAAAATTTAATGTTTAAAAGCACACTTGCTCACAATCAATCTCTAAATATACTCACCAAATCAGCAAAAATTACAAAAAAAATTCCAGAAAATAAACAGCTGACTTTGAACTTGTTTTGACACACCAAACACTTTACCACAAAAAAAAAGAAGTGCATCATATGATCCCATGTATATTTAGCATCCGCTTTGTAAAAACTTTAATTCAAAATTTTGATTTTTAGAAAATCGACTTTTGTCCAGCTTTTCGACCAGAATACTCCTATGTGGATCGTTTTACTTCATGATAGTACTATAGAAATATATATACAATGCTGTGTATTACTAAAAATTCGGTAGTTGCAAACTGAATGTGGAACGGACCTAATACAAAATTGCAAAAAAGAAGTAACGGGTGCGTTCAAACAGCTTACATGAAGCTATTTTTTTTTATACCTCAGAGGAACGTTCTTTTTCTAACAATAGTTAACTATCTATAACTTTTGGTGTTCCTTTTCTTTGTAAAATAGTTATGATTTGTAACTATTATTAGGCAGCTGCATTGAATAAGAAGTACAGGAAGGGGTGTATATCACACCTTTAGAGTTGGCGAGTGAAGCAACAAAAAAAAATAAAAAAAAAATAAATTTTATATAAACTGTCACAAATTTTATATAATCTGTCAAATTTCGAGCTCGTTTTCCATGGGCGAACTTACTCTTATTGGTGATGACAAGGCAATGCAATCATTGACCGAAAATGTTTCAGCTAATCTTGATGATTTTAAAACAATTTTAAGTCTGTTTTTAGTTGAGAAAAAAAAAGTTTAAAATTCGTATATAATTATGATAAAAAATAGCACTTATACGGAAGTCTCTCACGAGACCAGTTACTTTTCTGTTGGCGCCCCTTGAGTGAACAATATATATGCACTCCGAGCCTTTACCAATACATGTGCATCTGTACAACTCACACTAATAAAAAGCGGCTTCACTTATTTGGATAAACACCCCTTCCTGCACTTCTTATTCAATGGGCAGCTGAATATTATTCCCAAACTCGGTTTGAAGTGTTCAATTTCAATTTTAAATTCATTTTTATTTTTCATCATCTTAAAACTATCTTAAAGCTAGACAAAAATTCATGAAAACTAGCCTACTTATCAATTACTCACAACTAACTTACTTTGAAATGTCCAACTCACCTCCATGATATGAGTTGAAACCACATGAGATTGTTTATGTGTCAAAGTGGATGTTTTGTTCTTTTGAAAACAATCGGAAAAAAATGAAAATAAAAAGAGTTTTGTAATTTTATGACGCGTGCGAATTGATTTTGAATAAAAAATATGTTTTTTTATAATAATGCACAAAAAAGTATTCACAAAAATATTTTGTTAGTGGTTTGAAAGTTTAACAATAAATTGTAAATAATTGATTTGTAAAAAACCCAACAAATTCTAAACAATGACATTTCAAGAATATTTTTTGACATAACACCCAGTTGAGTATTGTTAGAAAAAAACGCACCTCCGATTTTATTGAACGCACCCATTCATAATTTAAACGTCAAATTTGACAAACTTCATTGTTTATTTTTTGTTTGCTTTTTGTTTTGCAATATTTAAATTTAAACTAAATAAACTCTTTAAAATTTCTACAAATTAAAACTGCAGCAAAAAAAAAAAATAAAAACAAATGCTTCTCTCAAGAGCAAAGACAAATCTCCCAAAGAAGGTATATAAATAATTTAAAAAAAAGACAAACCACCGGAAATTCCAGGTAAATAAATGCACCAATTGAATATAATTTAAATAAATACAATCCAAAGAATCCACTTGCGAATTTTATATTTGAATCAAATTTAGCGATTAACGTTTGGTATTTCGATGACAACAAGAACAAACGAAAAAATCGACACAACAGCCAAACCCTCTCGCACAGGACAGACAAAGATAAATTCGGAAGCACCAAGAAAATTGTCAAGACCTCCGGTCTCGGTTACTTTGGCAAATTTACTCCTAGTCTTTCATCACACAATTTAATCCGCTGCTGTGCTAGTTCCTCTCCCAATTGTGAATGCGCCTCCTACAACGAAAATTCCATTCAGGATTCACCACGATGTCTACCATGACCGCCGAGCACACTCGCAACTGCCATCACGGCAACAACAGCAACAGTACTTGCCCGCAACACTTTCTTTCTTCAGCAACAATTTGAGCAACAACAACAGAAACTATGCCAACATTGATCAGATTGACAGAATGCGGCAGCAATCGGAACTGCCCTACAGCGGTTCTTCGTCTTCGTACTATGCTGGTGGGTTTGGGAGTTGGCGTGGTGGGCGGATAGATAACTTTCATCGTAACTATTCTGTCAGTCAAAACCATGCGCACACTTACGATGCACGCTACAAGGGCGACAGGGAGGACTAGATTGCTATGGTAGTACACAGACTTTTTATTTGCACATTTGCTTATTTTTTTTATTTTTTACTTTTGCTTATTTTTTTTTGTTCGAAAAAAAAAATATTTTATATGTTTTTTAAAGACAAGCAAAAGTTAAATAAAATATTTGCTTATAAAAAAAAAAATCAAGATTACCTACAAAACCTAAAAATTGAACTGTTTATATATAAACTAACTTATAAGTTTTAATTAATTGCAGGGGCATTCCATGAAAAATTGTAACTTTTTATAATTAATAGATGAGATTTATTGCAACGAAAAACTTCTTTAGAGGCAGAAAACTCTTTATCAAGAGTTAACAAGTATATGCGAACTAATTTATTGTAACTATGTTTGTTAAATTGCGACTTGTGGACGCTTCATTACATAGAAGGAATAATATAAAAATATTTCTAACTATTCAAATCGATCTAAAAACTGTTACGGCACTTAAAATCTATTTCAAACACCAAAAAACATGCAAAAATTTCATATACGTTAAAATGGAAAGCTCCTGCAGAATAACTGGGTAGGTATACTAAAAGGGTAATTCCGTTATCGCGGGTGCAACACTTATACTCATTCGAAGTTTAAGGAGGGAAATCCCTCTGGATTTCCTAATCAGCCCTATCGGAAATCTCACGTGAGAAATTTCCCTGGGAGTAGGTTTTCTCTCCCGGGAATTTTTCTCCTTATCGGGAATCTCCATCGGAATTTCGTTTTCGGGAAAGAAATACAGCCAACTTAAAAAAAAAAACTTTCGTACACATTTCTTCGAAAGTTTTGACAACTCTTATTTGATTGTATTTAGTGCACAAAAACAATTAAAATGTCTAATAGTCAATATTTATATAATTTTTTTCTTTGGTTTGATTTGTGGATTTTTATTAAATTACTTTTTTTATTTTCTGCCCAACTTATAACTTTGTTTGTTTCTTCAGATGGACATGTAATTAGTTTAGTGTTTGTTATTTTAATTTAAGAATCACGGCTCTTCATCTGTAGTTTCTTAAGCTTTGTTTTTTTTTTGACGTGATAAGCAAATAACTAAAATAAATTGAGGCATTGCACAGATTTTGATCATTTCTTCGTCCAAAGCAGAAGACTAATACTCTCGGAATGGTCTTCTCCAGTTCCATGCTTTTTTTAAGGTTTTCTTATGTTTTATTTTTTATATACTCTTTTTGCGTTATCCAGTTGCAATATAATTTCCTTTTTGTTGCCTTAAGGAAGTAAAAAAATTAATATTTTTAACAGAATACCTATTTTGAAAGAAAAATACGTACATTTTGGCTTCAAAAAATCTGTTCCCCATAAAAAATATGATAGAAATACTTCGGGGGAGAAACTTCATTCCCGATAGGTATTTTTGTGTGGGAATTTTTTACTAGGAAATTTTTCCATTCAAAAAGTATTGCCGATACCGATTTTTCGGAATAGAGAAATTTTTCCAGGGAAATTGTATTGCCGATAGGGCTGAATAAATTCATTTATCAACCGAAGAAACTATTTTCAGTTGTCTTAGCCTTAAATAAACCCTCAAGAGTCCATGGAAACAAAAAACATTGTTCTTTCGTTTTTTTTTTGTCTCTAATTTTTATTTTACACTTTTTTTTACTAAATTTAGGTTCATGCAATGCGTATAAAAATATTTTATTGGATTATAAATAATTTTTTGGACCTGAGGATTGCACGGCGCAAACTCGAGGCGTCAACTTTAATTGGCTGTAGAGCCGCCATTTTTTTTTTTTTTTTTACTTCAAAAAAATTGTATCAAATTTCAATAAATGCTTTCAGTTTTTCAAAAAAAATTATTGAAAAAGCTATTGTCCAGAGGGATTTCCCCCCTTAATTACAAACAAATACAAAAATATTTTAATTAAACTCACTTGAAAGGGTATCAAACATATTCGATTTTTTACTTACATATATCGAATGACGTTGAATTATTAAACATAAAACATAAAAAATAAATAAGAAAACAAAAATATACAAAGAGCCATTTACATTCTAAGGTATCGCGGCAATCGCGGGTTCAACACGTCTACAATGTCTATCGAAAATAAGTAACGGTAAGGAAAACAGGAAAACACTTAACAAAATATTCAGCCCTATCGGCAATACAATTTCCCTGGAAAAATTTCTCTATTCCGAAAAATCGGTATCGGCAATACTTTTTGAATGGAAAAATTTCCTAGGAAAAAATTCCCACACAAAAATACCTATCGGGAATGAAGTTTCTCCCCCGAAGTATTTCTATCATATTTTTTATGGGGAACAGATATTTTGAAGCCAAAATGTACGTGTTTTTCTTTCAAAATATTCTGTTAAAAATATTAAATTATTTACTTCCTTAATCCAACAAAAAGCAAATGATATTGCAACTGGATAACGCAAAATAGTATTTCAGTTATTTGTTTATCATGTCAAAAAAAAACAAAGCTTAAAAAACTTTATTGATTGATTCTTTAATTAAAATTAAAAACACAAAACTAATGGGCAAAAAATAAAAAAAATTATTGAATAAAAATCCACAAATCAACAACAAAGAAAAAAATTATATAAATATTGACTATTAAACATTTTAATTGTTTTTGTGCACTACATACAATCAAATTAGAGTTGTCAAAATTTTCGAAGACATGTGTTCGAAGGTTTTTTTATTTTGTTAAGTTGGCTGTACTTCTTTCCCGAAAACGAAATTCCGATGGAGATTGCCGATAAGGAGAAAAATTCCCGGGAGAGAAAACCTACTCCCGGGGAAATTTCTCACGTGAGATTGCCGATAGGGCTGATTATATTCTTGTATACAAACAATTGCCTAACATGTGTCACCACATGTCTAAGAAGTAAGTTAAACCTCAAGCTGTCGGTAATGGCGATTTTGAGCCTGTTTTTGCAGTTCGTACTTTGATGATATTTGCAGTTCGTAACGACTCTTTTGCATTATATCCTTGCCAAGCACAATAAAACAAAAGTTTCTGTTTAGTTAGTCCTCATTTTTCTAACTTGGAATTGATACAAAAAAGTAACAAATATTGTTATTTAGAAGTTATGGGGAATATCGTCGGGGCGACTTAAAAAAATAGTTCTTCGTGGTCGTCATTTGCATACATTTTGTATGAAAAAATTAACTTTAAAAATTAATTACAAATATAAATACACGTTTCCTCACATTAAAATTGTTATTTTTATTACTTTTAGTCATTAATTTTTTAAATGAAAGTATTCGCGTATTAAAATTCGTGCGCCCCTAAAGGAAAAATGAGCCAAAATTGATAAATCTTTCTGTGAAAAATTCATTATGAAGATAAAAAATTAACCTGGTTTTTTATTCACCTCAATAGTTTCAAAACCTCGGTCAAATATTTAACCCAATTCACACACGGCCTTAATAAAAATGTAATGAAATGTGGATTAAAGAAAAACTATTTTAAAATTTTTTTGTTTTTCAACTTTTTTTTTCAAACAAATGATGGAAAACAAAAATGTAAATTGTGATGGAAAGCTATGCTTGCATGTGGTTAGTCATCATGTTTTCAGAGACGGGACGAAGCAGTTTGACATAAGCTTATGCGAGCCTTCGCATATTATAGTTGGGCCTTAAGCCAGAACTATAATTAAATGAAGCAGTCGGAAGCCAATGTCAAATCTTAAGTTTTTGTTGTTGTTTTCTTTGAATTTTTCAAGTTTTCATCCGTCGAGTACGAGCGCTTTTCCCCTCCGTTTCGTCCGACGCTTCCGACAATTAAATTTCTACCTTTAAGCTGCCAGACTATTGAGTATCAATCGATATATGAGGCGTTCAGAATAATAATGGATTGAAGTCCACTTCTCTATAGGATGGATGTTTAAAGGTCTTAAAAATTAGAGGTTTAGCTTTATCTTGAATATAATGAAAGAATAAAATTCTCGAGATTA
This sequence comes from Episyrphus balteatus, assembly GCF_945859705.1. Lineage (NCBI taxonomy): Eukaryota > Metazoa > Arthropoda > Insecta > Diptera > Syrphidae > Episyrphus > Episyrphus balteatus. Next base: position 107,969,426 of record NC_079136.1, read on the forward strand.
GAGCTATTGATCTGTGAAAACTTGATTTCAAAAGTTCCTTTAGTTCAATTTAATGCACAAATTTCAAAAGGAATTGACCCTTTATTATTCTGAACGCCTCATATGCGCACTCTCAAAATATGCTGTGGGAGCTTCGACAATATTACTATTGTCATTTCGATTGATTTCACTCAAGTATTCAATCATTCTGAAATCCAACGAAACAGTCTGAAATTCTTCCATTTTGTATGCTTGGTGGAGAATAATAAAAATTTTTTGCTTCTGCCCCACGAAATTTTGTTTAACGTTTGATTATCTTTCTATCAGTGGTTTTGAGTGGATTCTGATTTGAAATCGAAAAGAGAAATTCTTCGTAACGCTTCTGGACGTCCAATCGAAAAAGACATATTAGACCTGTTCCATTGGAGGTGGTAGTCTACTAATAGTAGATGTTTTGGTTAATCTAGTACTATCATCTTCTCATGCTCTTCTTCATGAGTATATACGATTTGTATTCAATTCGTTGAAAGTGCGTTCCATTGAAAATCGCTAGTAAACTACTAGAAGTACTTTGCCTCCTCCCATAGGGCTATTATAAGCTTCATAAATTAAAATTTATACAAACAAATTTACTTATTTAATATCTGAAACCAAAACTTAACAACATCGATATAGATACCGAAAAAATTAATCTTAAAATATGTTTATTTTTTTATTTCGGTATTAATTTTCTACTTATATTTCCTTAAGACCCTCAAAGGTTGTTACAAAAAAAACATGTCTGTTATTTATAGTTCGGCCATTCCATTTGAATTTTTAGGACATTTTCACGCTTATTATCCAGTGTATCTCATTGAAGAAGCAATCTTTTTTCTTGAAACTTGGTAGGTCTTAAGGGCGTTGAAGTTATAGAAGTTTCAAGAAAAACCAATTCAAAATAGCTGAATTATTAACAGACAAAGACGGTAACGGCGAAGAATTGTACGCGTCTTCTTCGTAAACGCTTCATCTGTGAACAATTTGGCTACATTTAATTAGTTTTTCGTGAAACTTCTAGAACATCAACTTTATCATGAGCCCTTGAGACCTACCAAGTTTCAAGAAAAAATATTGCTTCTTCAACGAGATAAACTGAAAACAAGGTCAATATGTCTTCTCCGTTACTTTGGAATGGGCGAGTTACAAAAAGGTATAAGTTTCTCAATTGATTTTTTATCGAAGTTAACATTTCGACTTTGCGCCTGACGATGTTAGAGACAAAATTCATACATTATGTAGGTACTGGCTGTGCTCAGAATCAAAACAAAAAAAATAATCATTATTCGTTAAAATTATGGCTATAATAACGATAAATGAAATAATTAGAAAAAATTCCTAATGGCACACAAAGCTAAATAAAAGAAAAATACTCGAACTATACATACATACATAAATTAGCTACATTAAATAATTTCTATTAGTGGATTCGAGTTGAAAACCGTATCATCATTTTTCAGAGCATGCAAGACCCATTCTTCAAAATTTTTATAAATCGTCGAAAAGTCCATGATGTTTCGTGGCTCTGACTCCATCCAGAAACTATCAAATTGATAGAACAAGAAGCTGTAAAACATATGAAAGTGATCCACGTTTGGTGCTGTTTTGCAAATATTAAAGAACTGTGTCTTTGCACTGCCTTCTTTAACCATTCGAAAAGCCATAGATGTTATGTTAATGCCAACAATTGCAAATGTGTAACCAAATCTAGGATGCATCGAATGCGAAAGAACATGACGTGCTGCGTCTCTGTACTCCTTTACAAAATACAAAAGATTCTCAAGGCCAAGCATACCCATTCCACGAAAATCAGTTTTAGGATCGTCACCCTAAAAATATTTAAAAAAAATAATTATAAAGGAGAATGGGCAAAAATGAAGGTATAGGGTTTGGTTCAAATGACAATATAGATCTATCCTTATTAGGGTGGGTCAAAAAAATCGAAATTTTTTTTTTCTAAACGGTTAAAGCAATCAATTTGATGCCAAGGAAATTTTTGTAGAACGTTTAAGCCTTTACAAGAATTGCTAAATTGAAAATAATCAATTTTCAGTGATTTGGAAAGTTTTTAAAAGTATAAAATGTTTTTAAAATTTTTTTTAACTTTGACCTCGAATATCTTTAGAATGGTTAGATTAATGAAAAAAGTTAACAAGATCTTTTTTGTGGAGCAATGAATTTCCTACAAGAATAAGTCTTGCGGGTTAGATTATTATAGTTTTTCAAATTGTTACAAAATTAAGAACAAAAAACGAATTTTTAAAAATTTTCTCGATTTTTTGACCTTAAATATCTATTAAACTGTGTAGAAGGCCTTTTTTGTAGAGCGTTCAATTTCCTACAAGAATATGAAAAGAAATTTGCTAAAAAGTCAATTAATAAAAAAATTATTTTTTTTAGTAGAAGCTTGATGTAAAAATGGAAAATTGAAAAGCGGAGGACCTTCCCATTAATATAAAGACCTCATATTTGTGTATATTTTAAAGGTGTCTAGCAATCGATTTTTCGAAGTACCAAATCAAAAATAAGAATTTCGATTTTTTTGACCCACCCTAATCCTTAGTAAATATGAAGTTTAATGGCGTTCGTTATTTAATAGCGTTATTGTTTGGTCGTCCGGGACTCTCCGGAATTCTTTTGAACGATTCTGAAACTGTTCGTTTGGCAGTCAATGACAGCTCTAATTCTGAAAATAAGAGAAAATCGATTCCAGATTTTAAGGCAGAATCAACACTTAAGGCCCCAGCCCATAGAATCCGTTGCGTCCTTTCCGTCGAAGTTTTTGACTGACAGCTCGATAAAATACACACGTTCTTATGGGAAGCGACCCATAAGCGACGGATCGGACGGAGACGGACGGTTTCGACGGAAGAAGTTGCCCAACTTTCTACTTTTTCATCCGTCGTATGGTTTGACATTGGTTGTCAACAATAGATCTGTTCATTTTTCTATTTGAGAGTGCACACCGGGGAATTTCAGAACTAAATGAACTGCGTTCTTTTCTTCTCCGATTTTATGAGTTGTGAAATTTCAGTATTCATTAGTGAATTAATTGTAATAAAAGTAACATTTAATGATGTATCTTATAAATTATATCAATTAAATACTCAAATTCTGTTGTAGAGTTCAATTTTACTATGCCAAAGTCATATCTACAAACGATAATCTGTTATTAAAAATTGTTTTTAACTGAAGAGCAAGTACCTACATGAAATCTAGTCGCGCATTTTATTTTATTAAAAAAAAGAACAACAATAATAGTTACAAATTTCTTGCATCAGAACTTCCTTAGTGCACATTCAGCGATAAAATATCGAACACACCTCGGAATTTGAAGTGAGCTGTCAAAAAGCAATCCGTCGTACGACGTATTCTATGGGTCACCCCTTTCTGTCCCAAACTTCAACTTCAACGGATGGATTGACGGAACGGACGCAACGGATTCTATGGGCTGGGGCCTTTAAGACGTCAAAGTATTAAAATGTTATTGTTTATTGTTCATTGCTGAAAATTGAGATTTTTTACTATGCCAAACTTTAAATTATATTAAAATAAAGTGAAAAAACAAAAATAAAAGATATCTTTTTATGAAATATAAAAAAAATACTCATCAGTCGTTCGCATTATTTGCATTTCACAAATACAAAGAAACCCAAAGTTCAGAATCAAAAAGAAGAATCGAAGTTTGTTCGTTTGGCATTCCGAATCGAACAGTCCCTGACCGTTCTAAGAATTACCAAACGAAAACGCTATAAGAATCAAATTCCTAAGAGGAATTTCAAAATAATATAACAAGTTCCCTAATTTTTGCAGATTTTTATTTTGACGCTAGATGGCGCCCCAAGAGGGTTAAACTTTTTTCTCATTAGAAATAAGTATACTATTTTTTTCTACTTCAGATTCTTTGGTGTATTAAACTTAGAACAAGCTGTTATCTACGGTCAGAGGCTCATCATAAGTGCATGTTAGTGGTTCTGGTTAGTAAACAAAAAATACAACCTCCCACATGCTCGACTCAAAGTCGAAGCACAGATAATCATGCCTATTACCGAAGAAGTAGTGATTCACTCTCCGGGAAACTACTCGATCCGCAACCGAAACAAATTTAAATCCGTGAAGTCCTTGGGATAAATTGTATTATCGATCCACGATAACACAATAAACTGCTTACCGACATATCGCTGGCTGAGAGTTGTATTTCATACCAAATACAAAAAATGAGTTTTATGCACCAAAATTAGTAATTTCAACGGCTTCCAGGATAATTTTATAAAAATATTTTTAAAAGATTAATGGTGACGATACTGATAAAAAAATTATACAACTTCTATGGTTTCTCACAAATTTATTAATATACCTACCTAATAAGTAATAAGGTTCCAATTCAATTTCAATTTTGTTTTTATTGAACTTGTTATTTACAATAGACTTAAAATTAACTTATGTCTAAGATTCATTGATAGATACAAAATTTTGCTGGCACAGAGGGGGTCTTACCTTATACAATGACTAAGTTATAAAATATAAATAAATATAATACATGGATAAACTTAATTTAAAGTCTGCTGACTAGGTTGTCCTCGGGGTGTTCAGACCCGGATGTCCAGTTGTGGGGTTTGTTGAGTTGGGTTGGTTTGGTTGCCGTTAGCCACGGTAGTAAGCCGACTGTTTGTTGGCGTAAAAGTTAACTTCTTCGTTGTCCATTGAAATTATGTTCTCAGCCAGTATACCCAAAGCGCAAAGGTACCTAGGTTCCGGATGTCGTTGTTGGGCTGTCATTCTTCTCATCAGTTGATTGGGATGGTTGGCGATATTTCCTACCAGTACCTTCACCAATTGCAGTAGATACTTGTCAATTGGTATGATTTTTGCTTCCTCGTAGAGTTGCTATAGTATTTCTGCCGCTGTCGGTCAAAGATGAGTCCAGTGCAAATCCTCAATATTTTTCTCTCGAACATTTGTAGTTCCTTCATGGCTGTCTTGGAGATGGTGTACCATACTGGAAAGCTGTAGGCAATGACTGGTCGAAGAAGCTGCTTGTAGATCAAGAGTTTCGTTGGTTGACTCAATCCTGTTCCCTAATAAGGTTCCATGTTTTTCAAATTGCAAACAAAATAAAATGCACAACTGGGTCGCACGAACTTGCTCTTAGAGTTAAAGTTGCTTAAGTTTTTAAGACTTTTAATATAGAAATTTGGAAAATGTAGGTACCTACTATACAAAAAAATTTAAAAAAAAATAAAATTCGTTTTTTTTTAATAAAATAAAATCTGAAATCAAATTGCCTTTCAAAACAAGTATGCAGTTTTGATTGATATGTTAAGATGCATTTAAAAAAAAAAAAATTTCAAAATCTTTCGAGCGGTTTTTTTAAAAACTATAGGTATCCCGTTTTCGAAAATTTGATTTTTCAAAAAAAAAAAATTTCAAAATTTTTTTTAAAAATCCAAAAATTATTTTTTTGGAATTTTTTTTTTGGTTTATATTTAAATTATATAAATGCTTCTTCACAAAAAGTTTCCTTGAAATCGAAAAAGCAGTTTCGGAAATAATTGGATTTGAAAAAAAAAAAAAACGGTTCTATGGCAGGTACCGTTAATAATGATTTTCAAACAAAAATTTTTTCGTTAGAAGATAGACCTGGTCTTAAAAATAATATTTGAATTTTTTAAACAAAATCGTTGGAGCCGTTTTTGAGATATTTCAATTTTTCTAAAATCGGTATATGACAAGTACCGTTATTTTTGGTCCAAAAATTAATCCAAAAACCCCTCTGGAGAGCCGCCAAATAACGCTACATACCAAGTTTGACATCAATCGGTCTATCCGTTTAGGCTGAAGCCTCGTTTACAGACTGACGGACTTCCGGACCCACTTTGTTGGCATTCTCTACCATCGTAATATCATGGAAAAATGCTATCTCAAATTTTTTGGACAAAACAAAATAGGGCTTTTCAGAAAAAAATAACAAAGAAAAATAAACATATTTTCTCGACTGTTTTTTTTTATTTCTTTTTGAACAAAAGCCTCGTTTTTTGTTTGTTATTTTGCTCTGAAAACCTCTGTTTTTTGCATTCAAATTGTAATATCTTTCGTTTTAATTTCAACTTTGGAAACTTTTAAACATTTTTGAAAACTGCAATAACACGACAAATTTTCTAAATAATAAACCAGTGCCACACCATACAAATTTTTTTCAGAGTGTTGCTCTGAAATAAAAGAAAGAAATTGAGTTTTTATAAAACATGGAACTGTTAATTAATTTGCAGCAAAATGGCGTATGAAATGAAAAATATTTTGTTTAATTAATTATTTCTTATTATTAGGCAATGTTTTAGTGAAAGAATTGTAAAAAACAAAAATCAATTATGAGCGGAGGAAGCAAAATACTGTTGCAAAGTCGGGATTTTTCGAAATTTCACAAAAACTGCATCAAAACGAAAACCGTAAGGATTTGGGATGAACAAGTTACCAAAATCTGAGAGCTCTATAGTTCGCCTATCAGCATATTTCGTTTGATCCATTACTTTTGGGACACCCTGTATACTATTAGATGTATTAGATGTATCAAGAAGAAGAATCATTGAAACGAGAATTGATTCTACTTGAACAACCAAAACACTTACAAAAACACTTACTTTTTTAAAACTAAAAATTAGTATTTCATTTAAAAACTGTTCTAAAAAAATATCTGAAAATATATTATTATAATTACACGGTGTTACAAAAATGAGGTTTTAAAATATACACGGGCGGAGACCTATCACGTTTTGTAGAGCTAGTCGCACTGATTACGAAACGATATTTAAAAAGTCCCTAACACCCCCAAAATCTGGAGTTAGGGGCAAAAAACGGTTTTTTTGACCTTCACCCATTGAAAAAAATCTAGCTTCGTCAAATTTTTACCCATTTTCGATTTTTTTACATTTTCTAATAGGAGATAAATATACCTTTTCAACAATGTAAAAAACATGTAACTCGGTTAAACCACCTAGAATTTATAAGCTGTCAAAGTTCAAAAATTCCATTTTTTTCGTCATTCATCCAACTTCGACATCAAATTAAAGTATATATTTTCACAACAGCATGCCGTTTTAAAAACATATTCTAAAATAATATTTATTTCCGAATTAAACGAGGTATTTTTTATGAAAATCAGTTCAAAATTGGCTTAGAAAAAAAATTTTTCGATTTCAACCCAGATACAGAAATTCGAACTATAAGGGCCAGTTTGTCGAGAGTGGGTTAAATCGTCAATTTGATTATTACGGATTCCCCTTAATTGAGGATTAAGAATCCTTGATAATCAAGAGCGTTTGTTCAAATTTTTTTCACCTTGATTAACAAATCATAGTTTTTCCACAAATCGTTCCATTTTCCAATCTATCTGTCAGTTTGGTTGTCGAAACTTAATCTAGAGTTAATTAAGTTTTTATTTGTCATTTTATTGAAGTTTGTGATGTGAACAAAACACATTTTTCGTGAATTTGAAAGCGCTAATAGTTGGGAAGGTAAATAAATACCAAAATATTTATCTATCTTTTTATATTGTTTTATTTATGATTGTGTGTTTTCAGAAATACATAATATGTTACATCGCTAAGCCAAAACGGACATCAAATTTCAACGTCCAAGCAAAACGACGCAGCTTGGGAGGTCTTGTCAGCAATTTCAAACCCACATCGGAATGACTACGAATCCCAAGTAAATTTCAAGATGCGTTAATATTGTAATGCAGTTTGTATTAAGAAAAATAGGTGCATAATGTTGCTGTGGAAGTTGTACACTATGAATAAATGTAAACTTGGCAGCCAAAGAATAAGTTTTATTTCTTTATTTTCGAACTTTATAGGTACTAATGTCAGTTTTTGTTTGGTGAAAAGATATATTTTTTTTCATTGAAAACAACAACAACGCAACATTTTGTATTGTATTGACTATTGAGCGATGAAAAAATTATTATTTGTTTGTCCTTTCATGTCAATTGCGAAAATCAAGTTTGAACAAACTGAATTCGAGCAAATCCTTGATTAAATGGTGCTAATCGATCAAAATCGGCTGATTAACAAAATCTCAAATTAACTGCTCAAATCATAGATTCCTTGATTTTAATTTTAGTGAACAAACGGAATCTACGATTATCAACTGGAATAATCCCTGATTAAAGATAATCGATTGCGAACAAACCGGCCCTAAGGTATAGAACAAAAATGTTGTTTCGGAATGTAGTAGGATAACTTGGGTGCCAGGATTTGATAACCTCCCCTGTTTAAGTGGGAGGGGCATTTTTCTAAAAAAAAATATCAAAATAAAAAAAATTATTAAAAAACAACGGCAACACTTACAGTAATATATGATACCATTTCAAAAAGGCAAAATTTAACATTTGATTCTAATTTTTAAATCAATATATTATAACCAATAGTTTTTGAAATAATCGATTTCAAAGTTAAAAATAGGCGAAAAAAAATTTTTTAAACTCATTTTATACTATTTTTGTCCAGACTGTGAATCTTAGTAAATAAAATACTCACACAGAAAACTGACTCAATTGATTCCTTATCGAACAGTGAAAACTATATGTTTCTATGTCTTCTAGTTTATGAGAAAATAATGAATTACTCCACATAAAAACATAACCTCGAAAACAGCCAAAATTACGTTTTTTGACATTTTCTAATATTTCAAAAGCGAAGGCCAATCAAACTTTTCTGTCTTCAGATTCGGAATACAAAAAAAGTATATTTTGGTTCTTGTGGCAAAAACCTTGTTGACCAGTGTAATCTTCGAGAGGTATTAGAAGCATTAAAGATTGCAGGATTTTCCTTAAATATTGGTAAGTGTCGTTTTCTTCAATCAAGCTTGGAATATCTTGGCAGAGAAATATCAGGTGAAGGAATACGGCCTAGAAAACAGAAAATTCAAGCTTTGATTGAAACGCCTTTTCCAAAAAATGTCAAGCAAGTCCGACAATTGATGCGACTAGCGGGTTATTTTAGAAAATTCGTTCCTGAATTTGCTTCTTAGACCGCTCCAATATGCATAATATAATATGCATGATAGTAAAACTGATTATGAATATTTGGGTCCTTATGAAATAGTAAAATGTTTGACCAATGGAAGATATTAAATACAAAAGGTTGGCACAAAAATCATAACTTAAGTTTCAAAAGAACAATTGAGAGCATGGCCTTTGTAATGGTCTATATCTTGTGACATGAAAGAAATATTGGAGTTTTTAGATTCTGAAGACGAGGCTAACAGAATTAATCCAGGTTTGTTTTCATTATAATGGTTGCAAAATTTGGTGATAGCTGAGGTCTCACCAATGATGATTTTTATATTTGGTCTCCATACCGATAGTGTTGGAGGCAGGTGTTGGCTGCGGTCACACCAGTTATGTTTTGATATTATTTGGTCTCTATACCGTAAGTGTTGGAGCCAGGTGTTGGTTGCGATCACACCAATAAAGTTTTTGATATTTGGTCTCTATACCGTTAGTGTTAGAGCCAGGTGTTGGCTGCGGTCACACCAGTAATGTTTTGGATATTTTTTGGTCTCTATACCGTTAGTGTTGGAGCCAGGTGTTGGTTGCGATCACACCAGTAAAGTTTTTGATATTTGGTCTCTATACCGTCAGTGCTAGAGCCAGGTGTTGGCTGCGGTCACACCAGTAAAGTTTTTGATATTTGGTCTCTATACCGTTAGTGTTAGAGCCAGGTGTTGGCTGCGGTCACACCAGTAAAGTTTTTGATATTTGGTCTCCATACGGGTGGTGTTGGAGCCAGGTGATGGCTGATGTCACACCAGTAATGTTTTTGATATTATTTGGTCTCTATACCGTTAGTGTTGGAGCCAGGTGTTGGTTGCGATCACACCAGTAATGTTGTTGATATTATTTGGTCTCTATACCTTTAGTTTTGGAGCCAGGTGTTGGTTGCGATCACACCAGTAAAGTTTTCGATATTTGGTCTCTATACCGTTAGTGTTAGAGCCAGGTGTTGGCTGCGGTCACACCAGTAAAGTTTTTGATATTTGGTCTCCATACCGGTGGTGTTGGAGCCAGGTGATGGTTGATGTCACACCAGATTTTAAAGAGCAAGTTGTTAGTTATTGTTTCAAAGAATTGTTTATTTTTAGATCTGATGGCATTTCCTGAGGTGCCGAGAACGTCACCAGCGGTGGGCCGTATTAGATGTATCAAGAAGAAGAATTGGTTCTACTTGAACAACCAAAACACTTACAAAAACACTTACTTTTTTAAAATTAAAAATTAGTATTTCAATTAAAAACTGTTCTAAAAAATATCTGAAAATATATTATTATAATTATCGAATCGAAAAGGACGATCTACTTTTTGATTATTTTTCAAATCAATGTTGGATTACGAATACGATTTTGCTAACAATACTTACCCCGAACTTCCAACTTCAACAAACACAAAAAATCCCGAATTTGTAGTGATTTCGCCCAAATCAAATGCGTGAAGGCAACCTTCTTGTCTTAGTAAAAACAATAAAATGAAACATTCCTTAAAGTTGACAATCTTGCTAAAACTTGTCCAGTAGTTGTAAAATTGCAACGAGTCAAGAGCATTGCCTATGCCTCTTGTTTGGTCAACACCCCAAAAGACGTAATACTAGAAAAAATGGAACGTCAAGAAGTTAAAGATGTTTATAAATTTACCAAAAACGTGGATGGCAAGCAAAGACAAACCGGTTTAATTCTCTTTACATTTAACCTCTACTACACCCCGAAATCAAGTGACAAGACATTGGCTTTTTTAAAGCAAGTCACTGAATATGAATACATAACAAATCCTATGCGCAGTCGTAGTTGCCAACTTCTCGGTCACACGAGTAAACGGGTTACTGGTGAAGCAAAATGCGATATTTTCAGTCTCCCTCCTCACACTCCTCAACCTTGCACTAAAACTATGTGTGCAAATTGCTCACAAGCCCACTCATCTTCTTCTAAGGTTTGTCCTGCTTATAAAGAAGCCAAAGAAATCTTAACAATAAAAACCCACAAAAAAAAAACAATGGCTGAAGCTAAGAAAATTCATAGAGAACAAAATAACATCCCCGCTTGTTTCTCATCCTCATCCGAGTTATTTTCCAAAAAAACAAAGCAAAATGCGGATGATTCAGCAGCACAAATTCTGTATAAAGAAAATTAACAAAACTCTCCTAAATCCAATCAAACTAACACAGAGAATTCAACTTTAAACTCTAAAAGCACCAAAACGAACAGTACAAATTCCACAATTCATACCTCAAAACACCATTATATCCACCACTTCCAATGATTACACTGGTTTACAAGGGTTTTGTTGCCGAAACAAAAATATACTTTTCTGAAGGTTTTCGGTGCGTTGAACTCGAATCCGAAGTCAGAAATAACTAATCAGCTCCCGTTTTTGAGATATTACCGTTAAAAATGCAAAAACACGTTTTTTTGAGTTCTTCGGACCTTATTCTATTGTATAAGGAAAATTGTCTGAGCATAATTAGGAACGGTTTCTATAAGAACTATTTTCCATCTTTCGATACCTGTTTAAATTTTTTCAATATCTTTTGTATTGCCCGAGATATCTTAAAATGAAGTAAGTGGGTTTGGCTTCATATATCATAAAAGAGACAATGACGTTATAAAATTTATAAAAGATATCGGAAAGATTTAAACAGATTTAAAAAGGTGGAAAATAGTAAATAACCCTTACTAAATATGCTCAAACAATTTTCCTTATATAAAAGAATAAGGTCCGAAGTACTGCAATTTCTAACGGTAATATTTCAAAAACGGGAGCTGATTCATTTTTTTTTTTTGGCTTCGGATTCGAGTTCAGCACACCGAAAACCTTCAGAAAAGTATATTTTTGTTTCGGCAACAAAAAAAAGTTAAATTTTGTTAACCAGTGTTATCATCCAACTTCTCCCAAATTAAACAATCACAAGAAACGAGATCTAAATTTAACTCAAGAATCAAAAATACCCGACCCAACTCCTTTATCTGAATTTTCCAAAATTTCAGAAACAAACTCAAACTCTATTACCACACAGCCCCATTCATCTGAAAAATCCAAAACCTACTCATCTAATAAACAATCTCAATCTCCTTTTTCAAAAGCAACTCAAACTTAGCTTGAAAAAAATAACTACTACGTAGAAAACCCAGGCCCACAAGATGTCGGTATGCAATAACTACACTAACATCGAACCACTACTTGACTCCGCTGATCGGGAATTGAGTCAGCCGAGCTCTTCAGGGACCATCAAAACAAGGAATAGCTATTTTAGTAAGAAAAGGTATACCACATAAACTAAAGGTGATAAATTCTCCTATTCTTACACTAGCAGTTGAAATTCAGCTCCCATGTAATTTTACTATAATAACGATATATATACATCCTAATCAGTCGTTTTCCATTAATGATCTTGTAAATATAACTGACCAAATAAGCACGCCAGTTATTTTAACTGGCGATGCTAATTCATGGAGCGTTCTCTGGGACTCCCCCGTAACTTACTGTAGAGGTGCGATCATAGAAAGGTTTGTATCAAACTCTAACCTCATAATTCTCAATTATGGCTCCCCTACTCATTTTTCCACCCATTAAAGCTTCACACATATAGACAGAACCACCTGTTCCCCTACATTGTTTCCAAGAATATCATGGATTGCATTAGAAAATCTTTATAACAGTCAGTGATCACTTCCCTATAATAACGACATTTACATCTAGTCAAACACTCGAAAAGTATCGTGTTACCGCCAAGTTTAAAACTGATCTTGCAAACTGGACCGTTTTCCAACACCATCGCACACAAAATGTATCATGCACGAGCACTTCCTCAAGAGACAGCTCGACTTACTAAAGCGATTAGATTTGCAGCCAACCTCTCTATTCCCCAAAATTCGTCAAAACCTCCAAGTCGGGACGTATCTTGGTGGAATTCAGAGCTCAACTCATTGCAAAAAAATAAAAAACAGGACATGGAAACTTTTCAAAAAATATCCTAATCAGCTTAACCTTCTCGTATTTAAAAAATCAAATGCTAAATTTCGTAGGGAATTAAAAATTTCAAAGGCAAATAAATTTAATGAAGTTACATCCTCAATAAACACCACATTCTTCTCCCTCAAAAATCTGGCAAGAAATCCGCTCTCTAACAGGTTCTTATACACCGCACTCTATAATGTGTATAGAAGACTAAGGTCAAAATATCATAACCCCGAGCGAAATAAGTAAGGTTTTCGCACAAACATGGTCAAATTTTTCCAACGATGAAAACTTTTCTTTGTCTTTCAGAACTAATAAAATTCAATCACTGAAACCACCTTTAAATACTAATTACTTTTCTTTATTGGAGTACAATTAGATTTATACATCGGAATCCAGGGAAAGTCGATGAATCTGTAAATCGAGTATAGGGCTGCATTATTAAAAGGTCAAATAAGAAAGTTAAAAAAAAATTTCACCGCGCTCTATATTAGTTTTACAGATTCATCGACTTTCCCTGGATTCCGAGATTTTACCAATTTTATGCTTAATTTTACTCGACTACTTCTTAATCTTTATATGTTGAAACACCAATTTCAAAAATCGAGCTCGAAAGCTGCCTCTCCAAATTTAAAGGCAAAACTCCCAGTACTCTTGGTATAGTTTGTCGATGCATGTGACTAACTTGTCACTTGACTTCGAAAAGGCTTTAAATAGAATTGGTATTCATCAAGTCTTAAACAAAATTAAAGCCTGGGGTATAGGCCCGAAGATTTTTTAGTACACAAAATCTTTTTTGACAAATAGAAAAATTTTGTGTCAAAACAAATAATTGCTTTTCTGAATATTACTCTTTACAGAACGGTATCCCCCAAGGGTCTCCAATGTCAAACTATTCACAACTTGATCATTGTATCTATGCAGGGCCCCTGTTCTGTAGCTTTATCACTGGCGATAAAGGTTATTCAACGTCTCTAAAATCCATTTTCTTCCGTAAATAAAGCAAAATTTCTTTCAAATTCAGAATTTATGAATTTAGAAATTATGATCCGGAGCAAAATTTCTTTTATTTTGATGAGATTTAATGGATTTTAAAGTCATTCAAATAATTTGTCGCCAATGATAAAAGTTACAGAACATGGGCACAGATGACGTCCACATTTTATGAAGGCAAAACAGTCTTGTAGAACAGCAAAATATATTCTCCGATTTCCTTAAAAATTCGAATGGTTAACATTTTTTAGCATTAAATGTAAAAATTCCTTAAACTATTCATATATGAGAGAGAATTTGTTAAAATGATACAAAAAGTGGTACCTATACGTTGTGCAAAAGTACCCAAACGGTTTAGGACAAAATGTTCTGTTACTTTTTTAACATAAAGCATTAATTTATTTTCAGCATTAAGGTATAACCATTGAATAATTTTAATTACAAATAGAAGTGGACACCCAGGGAAACTTCCGCTGTTCTCAATGTCTCTAGTATCGTGCGTTGAATTAAAATAATTAAGAAAAGCAAATCCAACAATCCAAAAGCAAATCCAGCAACCCAAAATCAAATCCTAAACAGCTTATAAGATAAAAGTTTTCCTATTTCAAAAATTGGAGATAGCCTAGAGGATAAGGTGAATGTCTGTTAAGTTTACCTGCCTAGGTTCGAATCTGAAGGGATAATATTATTCAGCCCTATCGAGGTATCCGTCCGGAGAATTTTTTTTTCCGATTTGTTCGAAATCGGAGAATTTTCTATCGAGGTATCGTTTCCGATAGACATATCGGAGAATCTTCCGATGAAACATGGCGCCCATCAACGCATTACGATGAAGTTTGTTCAGCAAAGACTTTTTGACAGTTGTGCTTTGAATATAATTTTGATTTTTTCGTGTAGATCAATAAAAAACAGCGACAAAGCCTCAGCAAGAGAGGTTGGTTGAAATTAAGAAGAATTGAGCATCACAACTATTTTTATTTATTGAATAAATCACACTGACACATGTGTCAAATGAATGCGATTGTATACTTTTTTTTTTTTGTTCAGAAGTGGATACCTTGAAAGAAATGTAAGTTCCGATCGGAACGGGCTATCGTTTCGGAACTTTCTCCGAACGGATACCTCGATAAGGCTGATTATTTTTTTTTTTACATTACTAGAATAAAAATTAATTAAATTTGTCAAAAAAATCTCCACAAAAAAAGAAACAAATTCAATTTTTACCGGTATTCGAACCTAGGCCAGTAGGAGTTAAAGGCATCGACCTTGTTTGCTAGACTAATATGACTTTTCAATAAACGAAAACTGTTTGAAATCTATTACAAATTTTTATCCGAAACGAATGTCCTTTATTCTACACTAAATACTAACAATTGGCAACGCCTCCTAATTTCTTTCCGATTTGTTCCAGTTAGCTTATTGTCAAAATCTTGCTCTTTTATAATTCACTTTTGCAGCATCGGGTTAAGTCCTATCTTTTAATTTCTCGCTAATCATTCTTTTTTATTTAAATAAATCTTATATATAAAAATGAGTTCGTTTAGTGTGTGTGGCCGATAAACTCGCGTTTGGCTGGTCCGATTTTGGTAATTTTTTTTTGTTTGAAAAGTATTAATATGTAGATGGTTTGTATCAAAAAAAAAATCATACATTTTCTCCCATCTTTACATAGCTGTCAATTTGTACGAGTGAAGAAACACTTAAGCTTTTTAAAAATTTTAACTAAACTTAATTTGAAAACAAATTTATTCAGACAGGCTTTCAAAATAATTTTATCGTTTAAAGCCTGATTCCGAGTAAAAATAAATTTTCAACAATATTCAAAGGACATTAGGACATTATCGTGGTAAGTAGTAAACAAATTAATTAAGGCAGGGTTTCAAAATAATAACCGTTTCTTTTAAAGTGGGGCTTTTAAAAAACTTATAGTTTTGATCAAATGATTTTACCGATGTAAACTTGAATTGCAAGAATCGCTCAACTCAGAAAGATTTTCGAAAAAGCAAAGTGAGTACAAATTACTGTTTTTATTATACAATTCGTTTGACATGGAAAAATATTAGTGTGTTTGTTTTTCCGTGTTAAAAGTAAATTATTTCCATATTTTTTACGATAGAAAATTGTCCTTAGCTCCAATATATTTCATTAAATAACCTAAGGAAAATCTTTTGATGTCACTTAATTTATAATTGAAATTCAAACATTTTTTTTTGAAAATTGACGTTTGGATTTCCTTGAAATTGACACTCATTCCGATTCAGAGCTTCCTGATACATTTGTTTGGTCTTCGTCAAATTAAATACAGATATTGTTCTTAGTAATATATACCGCATGCAATCCTGATAACATTACTCAGAATATAGCATATCGAAAGCGTCGTGTGACATTTAATCCATATTTTTAATACAAACATGAAATGTACAGTTAGGCCAGTCATTATATACATTTGGAAATGCAAAATGACCGAGATAGCTAAATTTTGGATATGTTGTAGAGGATGCTTAAAAAAGCTTAACTTGAAGTTTTCGACCAAGATTTCCTATGAGCTTTTTCCACCATTTTGAAAAAAAGGATAAAATTGGTTTTTTGACAATAACTCGGCTATCTGACGAGATGCGAAAATTTTACAAGGAGCTTTTTTGTAGCTTTTAACGAGTTCTACAATTCATGCGTACACACTTTTTGTGTATCATGAACCGTTTTCGAGATATCGATTAAAAAAGTCAAAAATTTAGGAAATGTCATTTGTTTTTTGACATAATCTATTTTTGGGTAATGAATATCGAAAAAATTATTAAAATAAAATTTGTAGACCACATTCAGACCTACAATGTCGTATTTTTATATTTTTTTTTGGACAAAAATTACGACTTCCAGCCAGCCGCAAAGTCGTTTAGTCCGCGCCCACCGCCAAGCAAAACGCCCGTTCGGTTGTAAAAAAAAAAACAATCATTCATGTTTTTTTTAATGTTTATATTATTAATATTATTATATCAGTAACACATACATACAAATGTATGTATTTATTTAATAAATAATGAGAAGAAGATGGTAATGGTTTTTTTGTAACCCCAATTTTATTAACCAAAATTCTGCAAATACAGTATACCGTCTTTTTGTGTTGATTGTGCATTTTGTAATTTACTTTAATCTCTATATTATTTAGTTCATCAAAATTGCTATTATATCAGTGCCAATCATTTTTGAAAATACAAACATTATTAGCAGCATATGGGTGGTTGGAAAATTTAGGATAAATGGTATGTGAAATCGGAAAAATAAATTACCCACAAACTAATTTGGGGAAAGGGGGTGGGTGAATGCCTTGTTCAATTTCACTAGTCAAAAAGTTTTTTTTTTATAGAAATCAAAGTATATTTTTCTAATGATTTTTTGTATGCTGAGCTCGAATCTTTAGTCAGAAAAATTCTATCACATCACGTTGAGATACTACCATGCCAATACATCACAAAAATAGTGTTTTCAAAATTCAATATCTCAAAAACTTTGCACGTTAGAGCTATTCTAATGCTAGATTGAAATTAAGAAAGTCAAAGGCCATTAGAAAAGTATAATTTGGTTTCTATGGAAAATTACTTCTCGCCAATATTACTGTCATTTATGGAAAAATCGATCTTAAAAATCGTTTTTTTGTTTTTTTTTTTTTCAATTTTTCTCAATATTTTCTAAATCAAAAGTATAGTTTTTCCATACAATCTTAAATAATTAAAAGTAACTGCATTCCAAGCTTTTCAAAAATCAAAAACTTTTTGGATTTAAAAATAGGCTATTTTTTCACAATTGAAGTCATCGGGGCCATCAAAATTGACCTTTTTCAAATGAAAAAAACCACTTTGCGTCACTCATTTTTCCAGCTCATATGGAGTCTAGAAAATTCTAAACGAATACTTTTTTGTTGCTTGTTTAAAGTTGGTTTCTTTTGGACTTTTAATGGGTTAAAATGATCCGTGCTATTAATAACGCTGCGGAGTGTTGAAACACTTGCAGAAACACCAGCTTTTTGTTTGATTTTTGCCCCAGAGTCAAATGAATTGGAGGCAGATCTCAAAATTTCTCGTCGATTAACTGCTATTTTTGCCGTTTTTTACCTTAATTCATATTTTTCCTGTACGAACTTTTATTTTTGAGGTACGAATAGGCAACACACTAAAACTCCGATCAATTTTGGTAGCTATAGCAGACCCGGTCAGTACATGTTCCGTTAGCAAATTGATTTTAGCTCTGTCGACAATATTCAAAGCTTTTAATCTACTACTTTTTTTTTTAATTTTAATTAAATGGCAAAATCTCACTGAGAACATTTCAACCTTTGATTTGGTATGCCAAACACCTCAAAACTCTCATAAACGACGAAGATATTGACCTTGAAAGACCGTGTGTCTATTCAGTTGACGCAAAAAAAAACTGCATTTTTCCATATGGGACGCTTTGTAAGAGAACACGAAAAAAAATAGCGGTACTTTGAGAATTATTCTTTCTGATTTGGTTTCTCAACATCGCAAGCTAACTGTAAACATCATCAAATGTTACTTGAAAGCTTAATCTTAGGAAAAAATGGACAAAATACCTTTGAAAATTTGTGTGCTTATTCAGTTGAAGCGGAGTGTACATACATTTGTATGTATGTGTTACTGATATAATAATATTAATAATATAAACATTAAAAAAAACATGAATGATTGTTTTTTTTTACAACCGAACGGGCGTTTTGCTTGGCGGTGTGCGCGGACTAAACGACTTTGCGGCTGGCTGGAAGTCGTAATTTTTGTCCAAAAAAAAATATAAAAATACGACATTGTAGGTCTGAATGTGGTCTACAAATTTTATTTTAATAATTTTTTCGATATTCATTACCCAAAAATAGATTATGTCAAAAAACAAATGACATTTCCTAAATTTTTGACTTTTTTAATCGATATCTCGAAAACGGTTCATGATACACAAAAAGTGTGTACGCATGAATTGTAGAACTCGTTAAAAGCTACAAAAAAGCTCCTTGTAGCCGAGTTATTGTCAAAAAACCAATTTTATCCTTTTTTTCAAAATGGCGGAAAAAGCTCATAGGAAATCTTGGTCGAAAACTTCAAGTTAAGCTTTTTTAAGCATCCTCTACAACATATCCAAAATTTAGCTTTCTCGGTCATTTTGCATTTCTAAGCCGTTTTTTCCGACATAATGACTGGCCTAAGTCAAGTTTTGATCTTCAGTCTTATTTTTAAGAATAAAACACGGGCAAAATTAGAAATGGTTACTCCAAATCGTGCAGAAGAGCAATATTTTTTTTGATCAAGTGAAGGCAATACGATTGCATTGAATTATACTAATGTGCCGAAGTTAAGTGGTCTGCATAATAATGTGAACTATACAATTAAACAACGTGTGATCAATCAGAGTTTGGGTTTGTGTTATATGCACTTGGTGAAACAGGGAAAATATTTTTGCTATCCTTGATTTTAACATCTAAACATTGGCTCTGGCTTCTTCAAGCCACGTTATTAATGACAGTACAGCTCAATCTGCTCTTAAGTTGCCTTTAAAACACCTACTCCTACATGAGCAAAGTTTTGCAACAGTGTCAGGTTATTGTGTGGATGAAAGCACCTTAGATGAATTTGCTAGAAAGTCAAAAAATATTTAACAGTGCCATTAAACTTTTGGCTGGTGACTTTCGACAAACTTTGCCGATTATAGGTAACATGGTGCACTGCTGCAGGCAAAATCAATGTCTGTTTAAAATCTTGATTTTTGTTAGCTATAAACTATTGGACATTGGTAATAGAATAATGCCACTTTATTCTGAAGGCCAAACTGCACTTCCAACCAATTTTTATTGTAATACAATTTCGAGGAATTAATTGATTTAAAATGTGTTTCCAAGCATAAAGAAAAATTACACATATGGTGTGTTAAATGAATAAGCAATAATGGGTGGCACAGATAAAAATGTTTTTAGAAATCATAGTAATACTTTCGGGCGATATAAATGCACAATTTTTAGCCTAGACAAATCAGTTGACACAATTACAGGTGAAAACGATTTAGAATATTACTCGACGCAGTTATTGAATCCTTTGATGGTTGAACCAGGAACTCCGCAATATTATTTAGTCCTGAAAGTAAACTTTGTAATGGTGACAGACTTCCCGTAAGGAATTTAATAGCAACTCTGATTAAAGCTGGTATTTTGTATGGAAAATTCAAAGACGAAGATGTATGTTTCGATTCATCGAATTGCAATTATTCCGCCAGACTTTGATTTCCTGTTCATCTTGCTTTCGCTTTAACCATAAATAAAGCACAAAGTCCATTCTTGCAAATATGAGGTATTGGTTTTGAAATTACCTATTTTTGTTTATAGACAGCTACATATAGGTACGTTGGCTGTCCACGTGTAGGAAAACAATCTGCTCTTTTTAAAATGTTGTGTACCAAAAACCATTAGAAATGTTCATTGCAATAAACATAAATTCTCTTTTTCGGTTTTAAATTAGTTTCACACAGGTTCAATTTTTCAAAAGTGCACTCAGCGAAGCGGGTGAGGGTTAGCTAGTTTATTATAAAACTTTAAAATTTAAATATTTTTTTTTATTTATTCGAGCTATCGAACATTTTTGGTCCTTCAGATCCGTATTTAATTTAATTAATTTCATTTTCTAACAATAGTTTTCATTTTTTCAGTCAAAGTAAATTCTTTTTTTTTTTTGTTCAATTCTCTCTTTTTGCTCATCTTGATTTTTGCCTTCAGCACACGTACATACATATTTACACGCGTGCAATTGCGCTTGCGGTGTTGGAATATGGTTTGGTAATTTTTTTTTTTAATTATATAAAGGTAATTCAGTAGAATTTCTTTTATATAAATTATTTATATATATTGATATAAAATTTCAAATTCTTTTTCTTTAATTTATTTTTTTTTTAATCCCTGCATTTGAGAAAAAAAATACATTGCACCTACACACTCGGTACAAGACAAGTGCATTGATTTGGGATTAATTAATAGCGTTTTCGTTTGGTCGTCCCGGACTGTCCGGAATTCTCCCGAACAATTCTGAAACTGATCGTTTGGCACTCAATGACAGTTCTAATTCTGAAAAGAAGAGAAAATCGATTCCGAATTTTGAGGCAGAATCAAAACCAGAATCACGCACACATGTAAATACTTAAGACGTCAAAGTAATGAAATGTCATTCTTTCATGATACAATTAAACAGATAGCGCACTCGCGTTTATAATTTTGTTTCGTTCTGCGCATCTACGTCACAGACTCTCAAAGAGTTTGACATTTCTTCTTCAGCATAGGAATTCAAAGCAAAACATGTTAGTATTTTGGTTTGCAGTTTTCTTTTTTATATTAAAATGTTAATATACATTTATTTTTTCATAAATGGATTTAAAAGTTTAAAAAATAGTTTTTTCTTGTCGATTAAAGCAATTTGATGTAGTTTTTATCAATTAAAGGCA
This sequence comes from Episyrphus balteatus, assembly GCF_945859705.1. NCBI lineage: Eukaryota > Metazoa > Arthropoda > Insecta > Diptera > Syrphidae > Episyrphus > Episyrphus balteatus. Next base: position 107,990,922 of record NC_079136.1, read on the forward strand.
CGTTAAAAGTAAATACTAAATGCAATACCATAAGGAATTAGAGTGAAATCGCGCCAAAAATACCTACTTGCCTCAACTCAGTGACGTCATCGAGGCGCACAAAAGTGTGAAAAGCAACACCAAACATGCGCAATGCCATATCTTTAGTAGTTGTATCATGTCATTCTTTGTTGTTCATTTCTCAATTTCAAGATTTTTAACTATGCACAAACTTTAAACTATATTAAAATAATGTGAAGAAAGAAAACAAAAATAGATAACTTAATGATAATAAAAAAAAATAAACAAAACAAAACTTTCATCAGACGTTCGCATTTGATGTTTCACAAATACAAAGAAACTAGAGATGAGCAAAAAATCACGACCTGTGATTTTTAACCTGTGATTGACAAATCACAATCACTACCTGTGAACAGTTCTCAAATAAACTGTGATTACCTTAACCGTGAATTGGGTATTTACTTTTCACTTTACAGTTCGCATTTCGCTCAAATAGAGCATTTACCCCGAATGTCATTTTCGACAAGTTCGTTTAGGATATGGCGTGATCTCATAGATCAATCATAAAAAAGATCTCTATGTTTTAAGTTTACACTTTACACTAGAAGCGAGGCAAAAATGTTTGTCAAAAGTAAATGTCACAGGTCAAAAGTCATTTTCAATGCGTTTTCGTGAATTCCGCGGAAAATAATTCACGTTTACACTTGACCTGTAGCAAAAAGTTATTTTTTCCAAAATCACAGGTCAAAAGTCATTTTTAATACGTTTTCGTGAATTCCGCGGAAAATAATTCACGTTTACACTTGACCTGTAGCAAAAAGTTATATTTTCCAAAACCACAGGTCAAAAGTCATTTTCAATGCGTTTTCGTGAATTCCGCGGAAAATAATTCACGTTTACACTTGACCTGTAGCAAAAAGTTATTTTTTTCAAAATCACAGGTCAAAAGTCATTTTCAATGCGTTTTCGTGAATTCCGCGGAAAATAATTCACGTTTACACTTGACCTGTAGCAAAAAGTTATTTTTTCCAAAATTACAGGTCAAAAGTCATTTTCAATGCGTTTTCGCAACAGTTACTGTGTAAACGTGAATTGTTTTTACCGGAATTTACACAAGTGCATTGGCAATTATAACCTGTGATTTTTCCCAAAACAACTTTTAAACAGTTCTTGTTCTTGTGTAAACGTGAATTCACTTCACAAATGCTTTGGAATTATTTTTAACCTGTGATTTTCCCAAAACAACTTTTGCAATAGTTCTTTTGTGAACATGAATGTTTTGACCATAATTCACGCAAATGTTTAGGATTTTTTTAAACCCGTGATTTTGTTCAAAATAATTTTTGCACCAATTCTTATGTAAACGTTAGTTATTTAAAGCGGAATCCACGAAAATGCATTGAAAATTACTTTTGACCTTTGATTGGAAAAAATAACTTTTGCAACAGTTCTTGTGCAAACGTGAACTGTTTTTATCGGAATTTACACAAGTGCATTGGAAATTATAACCTGTGATTTTTACCAAAACAACTTTTCAATAGTTCTTATGTAAACGTGAATTGGTTTGACAGGAATTCACTTCACAAATGCTTTGGAATTATTTTTAACCTGTGATTTTTCCCAAAACAACTTTTCAACAGTTCTTGTTCTTGTGTAAACGTGAATTCACTTCAGAAATGCTTTGGAATTATTTTTAACCTGTGATTTTTCCCAAAACAACTTTTGCAATAGTTCTTTTGTAAACGTGAATTGGTTTGACAGGAATTCACTTCACAAATGCTTTAAAATTATTTCAAACCTGTGATTTTTTCCAAAACAACTTTTGCAACAGGTCAAGTGTATAGGTGAATTATTTTAAGCAGAGTTCGAAAATGCATTGAAAATGACTTTTATTTTGGCCAAAACAACTATTTGCAACAGTGTAAAAGTGAATTATTTTAGCCGGAATTCACGCAGATGCATTGAAAATTACTTTTAACCTGTGATTTTGGATAAAACAATTTTTTGCAACGTGAATTGTTTTTACCGAAATTCACGCACGTTCGGTAAAATAATTGTTTTGTTAACCCCTTACAATAACGTATGGCTCCAGAAGAATCACGGTTTGCACCCGAATATTTGCTGTGAAATCGCAGGTTGCCCTGATTAGAATAAGGGGTTTAAAAGTTACTTTTCCCGTGAAATAATAAATTTCTTCCGTAAAATCAAGAGTCGCCTAGACAAAATAATGTTTTCCCCAGTATAATCACTAATGGCTTTGGTAAATCGCGGATCTGTTTGCTTAAACCAGTTTTCCTTGTAAAATCAGCTCCATTGTTTCAAATATACTCGTATTTGAGCTTCAATAGTACTTCCTACGTAAGTATCGTACGAAAATACAAACGTTAAAAATGCTACGTTTTTTTTTTTTTTTTTTGGGATTTTCATTAAAAAAAATTGAAATCACGGTTAAAAATCACAGGTTAGAATCACCGTGAATTAAAAATCACAGTCACAGGTATACCTGTGATTGAAAAATCACGACTTAGCTCATCTCTAAAAGAAACCCAAACTTCAGAATAAAAAAAAGTATCCAACTCTGATCGTTTGTCATTCCGGATCGGAAAGTCCCGGACGCTTCTAAGAATTCCCAAACGAAAACGCTATAAATCAGTTTTAGTTACACGGAGTGAAAATTAAAATATTTTTTTTTTTTGATTTAGTTAATCTGATTTACCTAATTGTGATAAATATTAAAATTGTGATAACGTGAAAATTGATTTAATTAATCGTAAATTAAAGTTTACAGTGTTAAGACCCGTTATATTACGGGACAAATTGCCCCAGCTGTTCTTATGTGCCGGTACTTTTATAATCAAATTAAAAGTACATGTTTAATTTCTTTCTAATTAAAGCAAACTTAATTAAAGTAATTAAGAAACTTTAAAACTTTTATTAAGTGCTATTAGTTTTCTTTCAAAAGAATCTGAAATTTAAAATAGAGATTCAAACTTTTTTTTCTGAGTGCATACATTTGCTTCGCCTTATCGCTCATTTGATCAGTGCCCTTTTTTTGCAAATACACACACACAAAACACAGTGCTGTCGACAAAAGTTTAACTTGTTCTTGATTAGTGCTTTAGTACTTATTTTTCAAATTATAAATACAATTGTATTTCTCTTTTCTTTTTTTTTATTATTCAGTTAATTTTCATCGTATGACTTATGTCGTTTTCTTTCACTCCAATGAGAGTACCCTTTTAGTACTTATTTTTGCACTTTTGAAGGTTTTGTGTTCTTTGACGCCACAAAAGTGTAAAAAAAAAATTACTCCGGAGTAATTTTAGTACTACGGAGTACTCCGGATTTACTCCACATTTTTAGTCAGATTTACACCGATTTGCACACACACTTATGAATTTGAAGGTTGACATTTTAAAATTTTGTTTGAAAAGTGAAAAATGCGAAAAGTTTTTCTTTCAAACTCCTTTGTTATTAACAAAAACAACCATTATGAATTATATTTTCTATTGTATTATATTCCGCCACATATATTTCTTCCATTTTTTCGTTAATTCTTCACTTTTTCCAAAATGAAATTGAAAACCGAATAAAAAAAATTTTCAGCCAGTGTTCTTCATCAATAAAAAAAAATCCTGTGCCATATAACAAGAAAATCCCATTCTTTTTCTGCGTTGATGGGATATTTTTATTTTACAAATATAAAATCAAACTAAGGGTGTGTGTCAATTAGGCTGAAAAAACCGATCAGAAGCATAATGAAAAATGTACCAAAAGTAAAACTAAGTTCGCTTCTACACGAAGACGCAAAGCGCGAGACGCATATAAGAGCAAGGGAGAAAGAAAATTAAAATAAAAGGGGAAGGAAGATTTTCTATCGTGAGTCTCCGGTAAAAAAATTTTAACTCTTTTTGACGTTTCTCTTTGATCTTGTTCTTGTTTTTTTTTTTTTGCTGTTTTGCTTTATTTGATTTCGTCGGTCGCATAGTCTGCTTCGTCGGTTGTGTATTATTTGCGTGTATAGTAACTTTTTTGATTTATTCAAATGTTTTCGTTGCGCATAGACCCCACTGGAGTTGTTTCTTTGTATATTTTGGTGATTTTTTTTTGAATAAAAATACATACGAAAACAAGAACAAAATAAAACTAAAAAAAATAGCTGCCAAATTGGCGTCTTTTAAAAAATACTTTACTTTTCAGATAGTTTTGTATGGGAGAGTATGGGAAGAGTTTCATGAAAAACCCTAATATTCGAAATCAAAATATACCATGAAGCATTTGCATGAAGTAAAAGCACCCTTGGAAGTAGAAAAAATATTAACTACTGCGAATTTTTTTTTAGTTTTTACAAATTTTTCCCTAGGCCGGTTATCACTATTTTTATCAAAGAAATTATCCATTTTGCCTTGTCACACACACAATTACAAACAAAAAAATTAATCTCATTATGTTCTTTCACTCCAGAAAAAGGAGTAAAAATTTAGAGTACTCCTTAATAGAGTGAAAGAAAACGACATAAGTTCGCTTCTACACGAAGACGCAAAGCGCGAGACGCATATAAGAGCAAGGGAGAAAGAAAATTAAAATAAAAGGGGAAGGAAGATTTTCTATCGTGAGTCTCCGGTAAAAAAATTTTAACTCTTTTTGACGTTTCTCTTTGATCTTGTTCTTGTTTTTTTTTTTTGCTGTTTTGCTTTATTTGATTTCGTCGGTCGCATAGTCTGCTTCGTCGGTTGTGTATTATTTGCGTGTATAGTAACTTTTTTGATTTATTCAAATGTTTTCGTTGCGCATAGACCCCACTGGAGTTGTTTCTTTGTATATTTTGGTGATTTTTTTTTGAATAAAAATACATACGAAAACAAGAACAAAATAAAACTAAAAAAAATAGCTGCCAAATTGGCGTCTTTTAAAAAATACTTTACTTTTCAGATAGTTTTGTATGGGAGAGTATGGGAAGAGTTTCATGAAAAACCCTAATATTCGAAATCAAAATATACCATGAAGCATTTGCATGAAGTAAAAGCACCCTTGGAAGTAGAACAAATATTAACTACTGCGAATTTTTTTTTAGTTTTTACAAATTTTTCCCTAGGCCGGTTATCACTATTTTTATCAAAGAAATTATCCATTTTGCCTTGTCACACACACAATTACAAACAAAAAAATTAATCTCATTATGTTCTTTCACTCCAGAAAAAGGAGTAAAAATTTAGAGTACTCCTTAATAGAGTGAAAGAAAACGACATTAGTTTTTTGTGCTAAAATATTAATTCGATTTAATAGTGCTAAATTAGTTCTTTTACTTCGCTATTATCGCTAAAATACCTAATTCTTTTCGACTTAGTACTTTTTAATTCTGATTCTCTTTTGTAGCTTTGACTACTTTGAATCAAATAACATTTTCCTACAATTATAATCTTTTGGTTGTTGACTTAGCTATCTTTTTTCATTCGTTCAATTTTCAATTTATTCCAATATGGAACAAATTAAAGCTGCTATTGAAGAACAACGCTTATGTGAATTGGATTTTACTGGTTTTCAAAATAGTTTTACACAATCTAGTGAAGAAAATCTTTTGAAATTGGGATATTTACGTAGCAGACTAGAACAATGCGAAGCTTATATGAGGCTATGAGAGCAATAGTGGCGTAACCGGTTTTTTTTCAAAAATGAGTTTTTCATAAAAACTTGGTCTCTTAATATATCTACTTTATTACAAAAATAGATTTATGGAGCTAGATACACTCAGAACTAGATGGCACTCAAAAAAGTGTTGTTTTGAAAAACCTTGCATCTTAAATCACTCGTAGCTCAAAACTTCCTCTTTGTGGCTTACGCCACTATTGTTCTCATAGCCTCATATGATAGCTTATAAAAATAACTATTTGAAGATTTTTGGTCTTCTCAAAGGTGTAAGGAAAACAAAGGCTGATTTCAGTTATTTCTCAGATTCTGAATATGACAAATTTCAACAAAAAATTCTTGATACAAAAGATGATGTATTAGATAACATTTTTTTGATTGAAGCATCTAATTTGAGAGACGGTTGTCAATCAAACATTTGAACATACTTTTCGTGAAGAAAGTGACATTCATCTTAGTAAAATAAAACTTCCTGAGTTCGATGGAACTTATGAAAACTGGTCAACGTTTCATGATTTATATACAAGTATGATTCATATACAAACTAATATTTCTAATGCTCAGAAGCTGTATTTTCTTAAAAAATGTTTAACCGGTGAAGCTGAATCTCTTATTCGATCCATTAAGTGCACAAATGTGAACTATGCTACTGCATGGAAAACTCTTTGTGATCGTTTCGATAACAAACGTTTTATTATAGATTCTTATCTAAAGAATCTCGGTGAACAACCTGATATGCAGAAAGAATCTGCTTCTTCAATCCGCAAGCTATTGTATACAAGAGTGTTTAGATTCAATAAAAAATGTTGGTGTCTCTACCGATTCCTGGGACTTGTTCATTATTTTCCTCATATCTCAAAAATTAGGTAAAATTTCTAGACCAAATTGGGAAAACTTTCTGGTACAGAAAAACTCTAGTGCCAAAGGAAAAACAAATGATTTACCAAAACTCGAAGATTTTTTTACTTTTCTTGAAGATTCTTTTCATTCTTTAGAAGCTGTAGAGATCAAAAAACTCCTACTTCAAGTAAACCTCAAGTGTTTTCTAGATCACTTCACACTTCAAAGCGCAACAATTTCAAAACTCCATCGTGCATTTGTCGTCAAGATACACATTACATATATCTTTGTCCGCAGTTCAAAGCTTTCACTTTTGACAAAAAAATTGATTTTGCGAAAAACAATAATCTGTGTCTTAATTGTCTTGCCCAAGGACATACTGTTCCGCAGTGTAAAACTAAATACAATTGTCGTATATGTAACAAACGTCATCATACTTTAATGCATAATGAAAACAATAACTCTTCCAATGTACAAGGTGCTTCAAGTAGTGGTTCATCCAAAACACAGTCTCTTGTTTGTTCTGATTCTACTGTCATGACAGTTCCTCAAATTCTTCTTGCTACTTGCAAAAGTCAAAATGTTTACATCTTCTGGTGACCATTTTCTGAGAGCTCTTGTTGATCAAGGGTCTCAATGTTCATTCATCACTGAAAAATGTGTTCAGCGACTAAAACTTAAAAAGTATCCGTATAATGCGTAGTCAGGTGCATCGGATCATCAATTTCAAAAGCCTGCAAAAGTTTTGTAGAATTTCTTTTAAAATCTTGTACAAATTCTAGTTTCGAAACACTAGCAAAAGCACTAGTTATGTCATCAATTAGTGACTATCTCCATAAATATCCAGTTCCTTCCGCTATACCAAAAGAATTCCACAATATTACACTTGCTGATCCACATTTTTCTGAGCCTGGTGCTATAGATATACTCATTGGTGCTGACATTTTCCACGAAATAATTCCTGATGGTGTAATAAAACCTCAAAACGGACCTTTGGCCCAGTGTACTCAACTGGGTTGGAAATTATCTGGTCATATTAATTCAAAAAATAATTTACCTATTCAAAACACAAGTTCTTTTCATACACTCGTCAATGCAATCGATAATTCACTTCGAAAACTCTGGGAACTGGAAGAAGTTATCTTTTCTAGAATTTTCACTCCCGAAGAAATAGCTTGTGACGATTACTTTCAAAATACATTTTCTCGTTCTTCTACTAGAAGATATATAGTAAAACTTCCTTTCAAATCCAAAGTCCTCAATGAAGACTAACCGATCTTTCAAAATTCTTTGGCTAATGCTCAAAAACGGTTGACTCATCTCGAACAAAGAGTGTTTTCAAAAAATCCCACTCTCAAAGAAGAGTATTCGAAATTCATGACGAATACATAAACCCCAGCCATATGAAATTTAAATGTAATCTTCAAGATCTTCTTCCTAATGAAAATAGTTTCATACTACCACATCATGGAGAATGGAAGGAAAGTAGCTCTACAACAAAACTAAGGGTTGTTTTTGATGGATCATCAAAACCACTGAACTCCACTTCTCTCAATGAAGAGCTTCTTGCCGGTCATTCGTTACAAAATGATCTATCATCAGTAATTTTGAAATGGCGTAAATTTCTTTTCGTTCTTACATCGGACATTGAGAAAATGTTCCGACAAATCATTGTTCATCCGGACGAAACAAAGTTTCAACGGATCTTATGGCGTCCCAATACATTCAGTTCGCTGCAATTGTTTGAACTGCAAACAGTTACCTATGGATGGTATCACTTGTGCTCCGTATCTTTCAATCAAAGTTCTGCAACAACTAGCGCATGACGAAGCAGACAGTTTTCCTCAAGGCGCTGAAGTATTGAAAAATGACATTTATGTTGACGATATTATTTCTGGTGCTGATGACATTACTTTAGCAAAAACAATTCAAAAGCAACTAAAGGAGCTTGGAAGTTCCGGACCTCAAATTGTCCAGAACTCCTCTCTGATTTACAACCAGAAGATTGTGAGTTTTCATTCGACGCCGATGTATCAAATTCATCAGTTAAAACATTGGGTTTATTTTGGAACCCAAAATACGATTACTTTTTCTTCAAAATATCGCTTCCTATATGCAATGTTTTCACAAAACGAACCTTTCTATCCGATGCATCGATATACCACCAACTATAATTCTGGCTAAAATATATTTTCAACAACTTTGGTTGGAAGGTATTAAATGGGATGATCTTCTACCACTTAAATTACGTTCCGATTGGGAACATTATAGAAATAACTTACCATCCTTACAAACTATAAAAATACCTATATGGTTAGGCACTACGAGTTCCTTATGAGTAGAAATTCATAGCTTTTCCGATGCCTCAAACCATGCCTACTCTGCAGTCTTATACTGTAGAACTCAGAGACCTGACGGTCAGATTTTGTCAATATTATTGCTGCAAAAACTAGAGTTGCTCCAATTAAACAAATTTTATTACCACGACTTGAGTTGTGCGGTGCAGTTCTCTTGTCTAAACTGTTTAAAAAATTCTTATCTGTTTCTCAATTTGAAAATACAAACTTGGAATCATATCATTGGACCGATTCAACCATAGTTCTTGGCTGGAGTCGTGCTTTACCCATTCGTTGGAAAACCTTTGTCGCCAACCGTGTAAGCGAAATTCAAGAAACGACAAATGCTAATCAACGGTTCCATGTAAGTTCAGCTGATTGCGCTTCAAGAGGAGTTCAATCTCAAGATTTAAAAAACCATGAACTTTGGTGGAATGGTCCTCGATGGTTATACCGCCCAAAATCCGAGTGGCCAAGTCAAGATACTTCTCGATTTTATACAAATCTTGAGCAAAAAACCAAAATATTTGCGTTTACTAATGTAATTGTTACTCGATTTTCCACTAATCTCTTAAGCAGATTCAGCTCACTAAACCCTTTATTACGAGTAACATCACATATTTTTAGAATTCACCATAGAAGAATGAGAATTTACAGTGGTTACTTAAAGGCTATAGAAGTTCAAGCTGCATTAAAGCATCTCATCACACTTTCACAATCCTTATCATTTTCCAACGAAATAAGAAAGCTTAAATCTAAAAATGATATTTCTCCAAAAGTGAAATACTTAATTTACATACCTTCATCGATAAAAATCACCAACTTCGCGTTGGAGGTCGACTTCGTTTTGCAAACTTAGACGATGATTCAAAATATCCCTTAATTCTATCAGGTTCTTGTAAGTTATCAAAACTTATAGTTGCTGATGCGCACTTACAAACCCTACACGGTGGACCTCAATTAATTATATCTTATATTCGAACCAAGAATTGGATAACAAATTTGAGAAATGTTGCAAAGACAGCATATCATTCTTGTGTTACTTGCACTCGTTCCAACAAAATACGCACGACGCAATTAATGGGTTCACTGCCCAAGGTAAGGGTGAATGAAAGCAGGGCATTTCGACACAGCGGTGTGGATTATGCTGGTCCTTTCGACCTTAAGCTATCCAAAGGCAGATCGCCGAAAACCTACAAGGGTTTCATCTGTATTTTCATTTGTTTGGTTACAAAAGCTATTCATATCGAGCTTGTCTCAGATATGACTTCCGAAGGATTTTTGGCTGCATTCAGAAGGTTCACCGCACGAAGAGGAAGCTGTAGTCACTTGTACAGTGACAATGGAACCAACTTTGTGGGAGCCAACAAGGAGCTTATAAGGATGAATCGTCAATTTCTTCAACTACTTTCGCCTGACATCCGTGCCCAAATGGAAAATGAAGGAACCTCATGGAGTTTCATTCCGCCTGCCTCGCCACACTTTGGTGGATTACACGGTGCGACACTGAAAATACACCCGAGAAATAACATAGTGTAGGGTGTTCGTATGGTCGAATAATGCATAAAAATATTTTTGTTATATTTTTGGAACCCTCCATTTTTTTTTTTTATTTACAAAAAACATGATATAATTAACTAGTTTTTTATTTATTTACTACAGTACTTTTTCTTAAATCGGGAACACGTTTTTTGAATATCGATGTGACTTAAAGAATGAATACAAAACTAATTTTTTATATAACTATGAATTGAATTTGCATTTTAAATATACATGCTATGCTTATTTGTGAATAAAAATGTATGTTTTTTAAATTTTTGGCATTAAACGTGTAAAAAGCGATTTTTGAAAAAGTCTGAAAAAATGACTTTTTTTACCAAGCTAAATCTCTAAAATTATAACAATTAAAAATCTGAAAAATTTTCACATGATAGCTACACTTATTAAATTTGAGTCTGTAAAGTTTAAAATTTTTTGAACGAATGGTTTGGCTGGAATTTAAAATTGATCGAACAAGGTCCAAGAAACCCCATGTTATTCCCATAAGAAACTTCAACCGCTTGGCGGCACGGGTTAGAATTAAGTTAGAGACTTGAAACCTGGAAAATATTTTTTTTAGTTTATTTCCAACCATATAAGATCCTAGGAGCATAGAAATTCTTATTATTTTAAAATAATGAACACCCTATTGTGCACCTTGCAATTCACATCATGAAAAGCCAAATTTTCTATTTACGAAAAAATAACATAGATTCCGCAGTTTTGGTCAATTTCAATAAAAAAAATACGCCAATTTGTGCCTAAATGTATATTCTTTCAGAATATAACCTTACTTTATTTTTTTGTTTATTTTATTTTGCAAAAAAAAATTGGGTAAAGTTGAAAAAATTGGGAAAAAAATCACTTTTTCAAGATTTGTGGGATAAAAACCTACACTTAATTTGTTTAAACAATAGACTTATATACATCATTCAAAAGGTCTGGATTACATCGTAAGGTCTGTAAAAATGGTTTTTTGTAAATAAAAAAAAAAATGGAGGGTTCCAAAAATATAACAAAAATATTTTTATGCATTATTCGACCATACGAACAGCCTACACTATGTTATTTCTCGGGTGTATTTTTTTTTTTTTTATTTTGTAGCACAGTGTTATGGGAGGCAGGAGTAAAATCAGTTAAGTACCATCTTAAACGTGTTTTATCAAATAGATTTCATTCCTGTGAAGAAATGTATACACTTTTAGTTCAAATTGAATCCTCTCTTAATTCGACACCTCTGTGTCCACTAGAGTGACCGCAAGAAATCGATTTTCGAAATTTGGTCGGGGGACCCCATAAAATGTTTGCACTTCATCTCTTTTTGAGGTAAGTACTGAAAATTTAAATTGATGACAATATTTTTTTTTTGTTAGTATAACTAAACAAATTTAGCATCTAAGTTATGTGTAACAACACTACCTTTAATTAAATATATAAAAAGTGAAAATAACCCCCTCTGTTTGGAAGCTAGAGGTAATTTTCTGCGAAAAACAGTGAAAAACAGAGATTTTTGATACTTTGAGCGAGTGTCGGCACCATTTAGACTTATCCAATCGAGCTGAAATTTTGGCTATCTAAAAATCTGCAAAGGCGGAACATTTAATGGGGTTCCCCCGAAAAAAATTCGACAAAAATTTTTTTCTATGGGAGTTGCGGTCACTCTAGTGTCCACTCACTGATGATCCTACAGACCTAAGTGTACTCACTCCTGCCCATTTTCTGATTGGTGAGCCTATGAACATCGTTCCAGAACCGTCCCTACTTGACGTCAAAACCAACAGACTCAACAGATGGCAACATAGCAAATGTTCCAGCACTTCTGGCATAGATGGCAAAAGGAGTATCTTTCCCGACTGCAACAACGTCCGTAATGGACCCAATCCAAAAGAAACATCGAAATAAACGACATAGTCATACTTTAAGATGAGAGACATCCTCCAGCGAAGTGGCCATTGGCCAGAGTAGTGGAGACGCATCCTGGTACAGACGGCATATGCAGAGTTGAATCTGTATATGCTCACGGAAAACAATTCAAACGCCCAATCACAAAGCTATGTTTACTCCCTGAAGTAAACAAACCAAACCTATCACTAAACGTTTTTTAATCAACATACAACAAAATTCAACTTTATTTAAAAACCAGCAACATCAACAGTATTCAAAATCATCATCAACGGCAGCGAGTATCAGGCGCTACAAAACCTGATCCAATATTCAACATTCATTTAATTTATATTGAATATAAGAGGAGATGCTTATATACCAATCTTTTTTTATATTTTGTATCTTTAATTGTATCTTTTTATTAAGAACAGTAGTTCTTCCCCAGCGGTATGTTTGAAATCTATTACAATCCATGGGCGGGCGAGCACCCCAAACATAGTAAGAAAAATTGTCAGGTAAATTTTCAGGTGTTATAAATGAAAAAAGTTGATCAATTCAGGGTTAATCCAATACGGTATCACTTTATTGTATCCTTATTTAAGTCTGAATGTTTAAAAAATAATTGACGAATTGTTAATGTTTCATAAATTAATTTATCAACAAGTCCAGCTACGTAAAAACAGAATATAAAAGGGGTTTTTTAGAAAAAAAGTCGTTTTAGTTTTTTGTTAATTTCTCGAAAACGACAACATATTTTTGAATCTGGTTTTCTGTTTTTGTTTAAAAATAAATAAAAGCATCGAATTTTAAAAATTAAATAAGTACTTAATTACATGAAATTTTGAAAAAAAATTAGTTTGAAATCCAATTATTTTTTTCAAAGTTTTGATTTTAAAAATTAATTTTTCAAAAAACTGTACCATAAAATGGCTTTGTTTACAAATTTTGTAAAACACTAATGTTTTGGCTTTACAAAAAAGTATAGCACGTTATTGTAAGTATAACCGTTGATTTTAAATAATTTTTTTTCCAAATTAAGTCAATTTTTTTTTAAATTGCCCCTCCTCGCTAAACGAACGGGAATTATAGACCCCCCCTCCCATACGATTTTTTTCTTGTCTCGACCTAACCTACACGCTCTAGCTTTTTGGCACATTACTCCTGAATCACGCTGTATAACAATAACACTGTGTTACAAATTAGGTTTCAAAATATACGCGGGCGGAGACCCATCACTTTTTTAGAGCTAATCGCACTGATTACGAAACGGTATTTAAAAAGTCCCTAACACCCCCAAAATCTGGAGTTAGGGGCAAAAACCGTTTTTTTGGACCTTCACCCATTGAAAAAAATCTAGCTTCGTCGAAATTTTACCCATTTTTGATTTTTTTAACTTTGAAATCGATTATTTCAAAAACAATTGGTTGAAATATATTGATTTAAAAATAAAAATAAATGTACAATTTCTGCCTTTTGGAAATGGTATCACCTATAACTGTAAGTGTTGCCGTTGTTTTTAAATAATTTTTTTTTATTTTCATACTTTTTTTTAGAAAATAGCCCCTCCCTCCTAAAGGGGGGAGATAGACCCTACTCCCATAGTAAAAAATGATTGTATTAAACTTCTCTACAAAAAACCATTATCGAATCCTGGCACCCAATTTATCGTACTAGGCAAGGCGCAACGTTTTATCTACGTAAAAATTTATATTTTTTATGAAACACATTATTTATGGTTTTTTTAAAATAAAAAAAATAAAATATTGGCATTTAAGCATTAACTTCATTGGCTTAAAAGTGTAAAAGTACAAAAGTGAAAATTTTCAAACGTATTTCTGGATGAAAAACTTAAAAAATGATACAGAAAACATAAATTTGTGGTCTAAAAAACAATTAGGTATATACCTAATATACTCTTTTTACAAAAAAATTTGGCTAGCGAGAAAAAAAAAATAACAAATGGAAAGAATAATTTCAAATAAGGGCGCCCTACTGTTGCAGCGCCTTACTATCTCCAAACAAAAATAAATACACCCCTGTTTGTGAGATTTTCAATTTGACAGCTGTGGATTGAAAAAAATTCAAGAAAAAAGGACACTTTTATTTTAACAAATTTTATTATTTTTATGACTTAATTCTACCAGAAACCAATTCTAAATTATTCTACGATAATTTATTTATATGAATAAATTCACTTTATATACATTTATGTTGCAAATAAAGTGTATTTACCTGTGAAACGAAAGGATCTATGAATGGTTATAAAAAAAGCTTTGCACATTTTTACACAGCAATCCATTATTGTTTTTTTTGTTTTATTGTTTTTTATTAACTAAGACTTATTTTTTCACTATTTAATTCTATAAAAGTTTTTGCAATAATTGTGTTAAAGAATGATTTTAAGGGATTTTTGAATTACACTTTGGTTTTAATCACACACCAGAATGACAGCTTTGGATTTATTTTTGACAGTTTTTTTTTCCACGCTATCCTTCACACTACACTTTAAAAAAAAAAAAAAACTACACTTTAAAGCCAGCAGAACCATAATAAGCGGATGGAGTCGGAAGCTACTGTCAATTGTTGTTGTTTTCTTTGTATTTTCGAGAAGTTTACATCCGCTGTTCCCCTCCGTTTTATCCGACGCATCCGACAATAATAGTTCTGGCTTAAAAGTGATATACACCAATTCCTGTACTTCTTATTCTTAGGAAATTTGTGCCCACTGATATTGGGGTGGCATGAAATGTCCAAATTTATTTCTTCTTAGAAAACAAGAAATAAATACAGACATTTATATCTGAATGTAACAAAAATTTAGACATGCTGATGATGGGACTCTACAAGAAATATTGACTACATGACATGGATGTCCATGGTTATGGATCGAATACTCTCAACCGCACGACATGAGTAAATTTCTCAGAATATAAGGAAAACATCTTGGATGCAAGGGAGATGGAAGAATTAAATTATTTTCACTTAAATAAAATGTAATTTGTGACAGAAATTTATGCGCGCATGTGTTCATTATGGTTAATTGTCATGTTTTCAGAAACAGAACGAAGCAATCCGTTCGATTTTGACATATGTATAAACCTATGCGAGCTCATGCCTATTATAGTTGGGCACATTGACTTAATATATATGGACTGCTAGAAGCATATTCAGGTTGGTTCCACTTGTTTCATCGCGATACTAGCGCCCTAAAAAAAGCGGAGAATAAGTGCAACATTTTTGACGAAGTCCGAAAGGAACAAATATAGAAAAACAGAGAAAGCACTACCTTTTTACGACAGATGTCATTCACTAAAAGTTTCCTCTTTTCGCCGTCTAAGGTTATACGGCTAGTAGAGCTAGAAAGATGTGGAATCATTTTTTTTTTCAATTTTTGTATGGAAAAGTCAAACGACTAGCAGTCCATATATAGTAGGTCAATGGTTGGGCATTAAGGCAATACCTAAACAAACCTGATGATAAAAATAGATACAAATAATTGATTTATTTTATTCAGTTAGCACATAATGCAATTTTTTAATAGGAATAAATTAATCTACATCGTGTAGTTCCGATAACCAATGAAAGATACAAAATATTTGCTATTTTTTACTTTGGTATACTTAGCGTAGTTCCTTCAACATCAAGTGCGGTCCTACCTTTATTTTCATCATTCTTTCATCCAAAATGATTGGAAAGTGGAAGTGTTCATCGCTTTTGACAGGATCTTCGGAATAAGAGAAGCATTTCGGTCAGATACCTTACATCAATCTATAACATACAAAGTTTCTTTGTTAACAGAGTTTGCACTCAGCTCTTTTTTGAGGTCAGTACTGAAAACTTAAATTGAACACAAAAATTTTTTTTGTAAGACTAAACAAATTTAGCATCTGAATTATTCGTAAAAACACTACTTTTAACTTAATATATAAATAGTGCAAATAGCCTTATCTGTTTGAGAGTTAGAGCTAATTTTCTTCCCAAAACAGTGAAATTTTTGATACTTTGAGCGAGTGTCGGCACCATTTAGACTTATCCAATCGAGCTGAAATTTTGGCTATCTAAAAATCTGCAAAGGCGGAACATTTAATTGGGTTCCCCCGAAAAAAATTCGACAAAAAATTTTCTCTATGGGAGTTGCGGTCACTCTAGTGTGCAGACATGTGTAGAATCCTACTTCAAATCTGCAGTAATGTAATCAAAAGTGATTTGTTAAGGCGTAGCACAGTGTGCAATTTTGCCAATCTAGCGGAACTAAATTCGTGGTTTCAAGTACACTTAATTTTTGCTATTAAAACCAGTTTAATTACATTAAATATGTATTTGTACAAGTGCCTTATTGATTTGTCTTATAATATTATGAGGAGTCTAAAAAAGTAATTTGCAATTCCCAAAATCTGATTTACGATTTTTGAAAATGTCGAAAATACGTTTTTGGCCTATAAATCTGAACAAAAAAAAAATATTGTATGGGGCCCTCACAAAAACTATTCACAAAAACCCTTTACGGATTCTGATAAATAGAATATTGAGCGAGGTCCTAAGCACTATTTCACGAAAGATACATGCGGATACATTTTTAAAACGCTGGACGACGTCAGAACAAATAATTGAAATAAAGAGACCTTAGGCTCGAAACAAACTTAAATTTTCTTCCATTTTAAGACTTAACAACATATTTTTTTTTGCGGTAACATCATAATAGAATACCAAAAAATAATAAAAAAAAAAATGTTTGTCCAGCTAGCTTTGATAAATAATAAAATACACAACTATTAGTTTCACTCAAAAAAATACATGTATCTTTAAATATATTTTTGCTTAAAATTTTTGCATAAGGAGTACAGCCATCGCGTTCATTTCAGATTTATTTTGTTGAAAAATATCTATATTTAATATTTGGTAAGTATAAGCTTCCTACATATAATAGCCAAGGTTCTGGAGCCAGTCAAAAACCATGAAAAATCAGCAAAATTACCAGTTTTTCAAAAATTATTTTTAATTCAGGAATAATTATTACGTAATTTTTTAATTTTTATTCAAAAATTACTACTCTTAAGCTTTAAAATATCGTTTCAAACAAAAAGATATCTTTAGTAGACGCAAAGCTATAATAACATAAAAATGACCTTCTGAAAAAGTTCGAATGCGGGTAGCGGGGAAACCACGCAACTTAAAATTAAATCATCATGGATTTGCTTCCTTACAGTCCTAGAGAACATTCCTACAAAGTTTGATCAAAATCTAAAATGAGACAGCAATTCCAATTGACGCTTGCATACGGAATGACAGTAAACGGTCCATAAAAACTGTTGTAATCGAGAGCGGTGAAATTTTTTTTTTAACTTTCTTATTTGACCCTTTTATAATGCAGCCCTATACTCGTTTTTCAGATGCATCGACTTTCCCTGGATTCCGAGGTATAAAGCTAATTTGACTCCACTATATGTAAAACAAACTAATTTTAAAATACAGAACATTTACAGTACCTTGCCATATTATTAGGCCCAAGCGAAAAAAATACAATTTTTCTGTTCAGTTTTTGCTCAGTTTTTAAAGTTTTTGTCGAAATATCTTAAATTTTTTTGTCCCATTTACTTGCAAATATCATGTAGATATGTATTGACTTGAAAAAAGTTTAAAATTCATACTTTTTGATAAAAATAACGTACAAAAGGGGATAAGCTCCAAAAAACGTACCCTGTGGAATTCACGCCCGGATAATTACCAGACCGGTCCAATACTTAATTTCTTGTACCGAGGAATAACGTGACATTCTTAACTTTATGGCAAGGACCCAATCTTGCATAAATGTATAAGCTTAGAGCCTCGAGCCTATTCCGAAATCGTAGAATCAAAACGTTCCCAAGCTCCTTTTTGTGTTGGTCTGGAGTTATGGCGTTTTCCACAATATAAAAATAACTTCATCCTTTCCCTGAGATAGTACAACAACCAATAATGACCAGAGGATGTTTTTTTATTGGAAGAACGTACTTTGAATAGCTGTGCTCGTCTGGTCTTATAAAAAAGAAAAAAATTACCCCAAATCTAAGAACATTTTTTACATTCCAGACGATCAGTGCTTCTTTATTTATGCAAGATTGGGTCCTTGCCATAAAGTTAAGAATGTCACGTTATTCCTCGGTACAAGAAATTAAGTATTGGACCGGTCTGGTAATTATCCGGGCGTGAATTCCACAGGGTACGTTTTTTGGAGCTTATCCCCTTTTGTACGTTATTTTTATCAAAAAGTATGAATTTTAAACTTTTTTCAAGTCAATACATATCTACATGATATGTGCAAGTAAATGGGACAAAAAAATTCAACATATTTCGACAAAAACTTTAAAAACTGAGCAAAAACTGAACCGAAAAATTGTATTTTTTTCGCTTGGGCCTAATAATATGGCAAGGTACTGTATGTCGATTTGCATGTGTTTACATTTACCCCAGAATATTTTTCATAATGGGAAAATGTAAACATATATTTTTGCTGAAATTATTGGTTATAATAAAAATAAAGTATTTTTAGTCAACTACTATTGCTAAAGTGCTGCGGAGTCACATTTTAAAGTAGCCAACAACATCATTTTCAGTGGATAATTTTGCAAAATCGGTCTTTGACGTAAAAAAAAAAATATGACGTTCAGAGCTGCTCAGGATGCATATTGGGTGCCTATATAAAGAATCAAAGGAAGAAAACAAAAACTTTTATTGGAATTTGAAAAAGTATTTGTCAAATACCTTCTTCAACGTTTTTCAACTCGTTATCCATATGATAAAGAGGAAATTCTAAATTTTAAACCACTGTTTACATTTACCTCGAATTTGTAAAAAAACACAAACATGGTGGGGTATTTGTAAACATGCCATATTTGACAGTAATTTAAACAATTTGGGAAATATTTGTTTATATTTAAAAAAAAAAAGAATTGCAATCATTTCATATTTGCATTTGAAGATACATGTCAAGTTGTTCCGTGAAAACATATTAAAATTTAAAGTCAAAAGAAAAAAAAGACATGAAATTGTTTACATTTACCCACATTGACCCTAATCCATTTTCCAATTCCGAGTCTAATGGATTAAGAGGTGAAAAGGGAAAGAAAATAGGAAAGTCTCAGATTTCATGTTCAATTTGTGACATGTGTCATCAGTCTAAAAAAAAATGGAATCAAATATCTGACTAGATTTTTCTCAAGATTCATACACACTTCTGTTTGAAATTTCTCTGAACATTTATAAAATCGTCGCTTCAGAAGCAAAGTGTCCTATCTCAAAATTTAGCGATTAGTTAAGTATGCAGAAAAATTAACAAAACAATAAGCTATTTTCTGGTCCAACCTTCATTAAAACACCTCTTCGAATAAAAATGAAATAGAAAAAACCCAGACCTAGGAATAAGAATATGTTTGAACTTCGAACGAACATCGTTCGATTATTAGGTATACAAGAAAAAAAGAAATAGAAAGAAGAAAAGAAGTAGATACGCATACGCGCATCGTCGCGCATCGTCGCATACGTTAACTCGTGAACGAAATCTGTTCATTTGGCATGATGTCATACGTACAGCAAACGACTTCGTATTCAACTGAACGGAATGTCATTCGTTTGGTTTGAAGCTTTCGAACAAAATTGTTAACGGGTTCAAACAGTAAAAAAAATATAAGTATATTTATTTTAAAAGTAATCAGACTGTTTGAAATCACGAAAACATACATTAGGGCATATATTAACAAAATAAAATTTCACCAAAAGAGCTCAAAGCATTAGCGCCAGCCCCCATTGCAGACCATTGATTTAAAAAAAAAATAATTCCTCAAATTAGAATTACAATATGGAAATAAATAGATCTTAAAACTAAAACGACGTGATTAGCCAAAAAAATAATAAAACTCTTAAAATGTATTAAAATAAAATGCACGACTGGGGTCGCACGTACTTGCTCTTTGGTAAAAATAGATCTTATCTTAAAGCTTTTTATAAAAAAATGAGGCAAAGTTATAATTACATTTAACTAAACCATTTCCCATAGTGTAAAAAAGTACATAAAATCTGTTTTTATAATTAATAAAACATCGGTTTTAAAGGTTTTGATCACAAAACTGATTTCTTGTATGAAAAGGAATTTTTATAAAAAAAAATTTGAAAATAGTTAGAGCCATTTTTTAAAAAATTGCGAGACCCACTTTTTCGGAATTCTCCATCATTGTGATGTTAGTTTTGATTAAAACCTCAATTTTTTTTCGACACGAAAACCCTATAAAACAAGTAAAAAAATTCCTGCGAAAAGTGGGAATCGAACCCACGTCATTTAAGCCCCCATATCTTTAGAAGGCAACATTGCTTCTTGAGTCAGGCGCCTTAGACCGCTCGGCTCGGGGTCGACGAAGTCAAATTTGTCACAGAATATAATTAAGCCTATGCAGTTGTAGGTCTCCAAAAATTACGTTCTGTTTGCTAACGTATGCCGTCATCCCAATCACTGTGCTCGTTTAATGTATCACGTAATTGTCTTTCGTAGACTTGAGGTTTCGTCAACGGATGCGACAATTTGGCCGTTTTTTTTTTTGTTCGTTTGTACGATTTACTCTTTTTTGGAGAAGAAGAAGCGGTGCACACACCAAAGTATGCCTTTTTTATTAGTACACATCATTTCGTCTGGGTATAGGAAATCAAGTGTATGTATTCGTTCTTTTGGAAAAAAAGATATAGGTATTATTTCCCGGGATGAGATAAGAAGACTTTGAGGGATGATTCTGTTAAATATTGGTCTTTAACAATATATACGTTTACAATAATTATTTACTTTGATATATTTACTGTACTAAATTTATGAATAGTGTTTCTGATAATTATGTTTTATTAATTTTGTAATTAATATTTTTTCATTCAATCAAATACTTTTGCTTAATAAACGTTGTTCCTGTTTATATTATTATAAACATTCTTTTTATTAAGAACATTCTTCTTTTGGGAACCTGCATAATATTTCACAGGTTATGGGCCCAGGACCAAGAGTTCCATAGAAATAAAATTATTGCGATTATTTCCAATTGAAGAATATTTTAAGGGCAAGAATTTTCAACTATTTTAATTTGAATTTGAAAATCCACATACAATTGAAATGGCTGGCAATGTTCCCACGTATAGGAATTACTTTCAAAAGAAAACTATGATACGTGGAGCATGCAAGCTGAAGCACTACTTACAAAAAATGATTTGTGGGAATATGTCTCGGGGGCATCTGTAAAGCCAACTGAACCTCCTGCTGCAGTTCAAGAATGGTGTAAACAAGATCGAAAGGCCAGAGCTGACCTGATTTTGTCCATTCATCCTTTGGAACTTAAGCAGATTCGTGGATGCGAAACATCACGAAGTGTATGGCTCAAGTTAGAGTAAATTTACGCTTCAAAGGGTCCTGCTAGGAAAGCATCGCTGTTGAAACAATTAATGCTTCAAAAGCTAGATGATAGCGGTGATGTGAGGGAGCATATGGCAAATTTTTTCGATGCGGTGGATAAGCTTGAAAGCATGAAAGTGACCATAAATGGTGATTTATTGTCAATAATGTTTTTGTATAGCCTTCCGTCTTCTTTCGAAAATTTCCGATGTGCGATCGAATCTCGCGATGATGTTCCTTCTGCTGAAGCATTGAAAGTCAAAATTATTGAAGAATGCGAAGCAAGAAAGCAATCAACTGAGGGTGCAGTTATTGCAATGTCAGCAAAGAATTCAAGAGGTTCGTTTAAGACTCAAAATAGGTCTGGAGAATTATCGCAGAAACCTCTCGATAAAAAGGTAAAATGTTTTAAATGTGGTATTACAGGTCACAAGGCGAATGTGTGTCAAACTAAGAAGTCTAAATTCCCCAAAAAGAAGTCAAAGCAATATGCGCATAATACAGATCATTCGTTTGCTGTAAATTATCTTACGAATGCTCACGAAAGTAATATGTGCTATGCAAAGACGAATCGGGAATGGATTCTTGACAGTGGTTGGACATCTCATTTGTGCGGTGATGAAGTTCTTTTCCAATCCTTACATGAATCACCTAAGGTAAAGCTGAACCTTGCTAGCAATGCAACAGCCGAAGTCAAAGGGAGAAGTATTGTGCATATAACTGTGGCTAGCGATAAAGGTCCTCGCTTGATTGAGTTCAAGGACACTTTATTTGTCCCGGAGCTGCGAACAAATTTAATTTCAGTAGCAAGACTCACTAATAAGGGACATGAAGTCAAGTTTGGGAAGGAATTAGCTATTGTTCAAGCTAAAGATGGTACAATTTCTATGATTGCCGATAGAAGAGGTGATCTTTACATAGTAAGAGAACAGCTCAATTGCCCAAAATTGGTTGTCCGCCCTGATTGCTCCGAACTGTTGAAGTGGCATGAAAGGTTGGGTCATTTGAACAGCAAAGACATTTTAAAGCTGATTCAAATCGGTGGAATTCCTGCTATTAATACGAAAAACCATGAAAAACTTGAGTGCGATGTGTGCTTTAAAGGAAAGATGGTGGCACA
The DNA here is from genome assembly GCF_945859705.1 of Episyrphus balteatus. Taxonomy (NCBI): domain Eukaryota; kingdom Metazoa; phylum Arthropoda; class Insecta; order Diptera; family Syrphidae; genus Episyrphus; species Episyrphus balteatus. The sequence continues at coordinate 108,013,687 of NC_079136.1, forward strand.
CCTTTTCCAAAATCTCGAGAATCTTGCGAAGAGAATTTAAAAGTAATCCATTCTGATGTTATTGGTCCATTTCGAAAGGAATCAATCTGTGGTGCAAAATATTTTGTCACATTTATAGATGAAAGTACTAGATGGTGCGAGGTTTACTTTCTGAAACAAAAAAGTGGCGTTTTCGATGCATTCAAAATGTATCAAAATTATGTTGAAAGGCAAACTGGTGCAAAAATAAAATATCTACAATCAGATAATGGTGGTGAGTATTGTAATGCTAATTTTGATCGATATCTTTCAGATAAAGGCATAAGGAGAAGGTTGACGATTCCTCATACTCCACAACAAAATGGTTTAGCCGAGAGGATGAACCCTCATGGACATGGCTAGATGCTTGATGATACAGTCTGGTCTGAGTGCTGGATTTTGGTCCGAAGCAGTAGCAACGGCAACTTATATCCGAAATCGTTGTCCTACTAGTGGTCTTAATGGTGAAATTCCTTTTGCTAAGTGGAATAAAGAGATTCCTCGATTAAAATATCTGAAGACATTTGGCTCGAAGATGCACATTTTGAACAAAAATCCAGGCAAGAATAAGCTAGCGGCAAGATCTGTTGAAGGAATTTTTGTTGGGTATCCGCGAGAAAGTAAAGGATATCGCGTATGGGTACCGAGTAAACGTCAAATTGTGCATAGTCGTGATCTGAAATTCGTTGAAGAGAAATCACAAGAACTTCCGAATGATTGTTATGCTGAAGTAGATGAGTTGTTCATTTTGTGGCAAAATGGAAAGCCCGAACGAAGCCAAGTTGAGGCAGAGCAGAGTCAATTGATAGATGAAATTATTTCTGAAGAAAAACCTGAATCAAACGAACCAAATTCACTTACCGATCTTAGAGAAGAGCTCCTGAAAGGCCACGTTTACTTCGCACTGGAAGCAGAGGGCGTCCAAGAAAACTTTTTAAAACAACATAATCGAAGGAAGAAAAAGAAGAAGAAAACCTTCAAATACTAGCTGAAACAGAAAACGAAAGTGAAGAGTTCGCTGGTGTAGTTGAGATTAGTGTCGCTGATGCTATGAGCAGTGACGAAACGTGGAATGGAAGGATGCCATGGAATCCGAAGTGATGAGTTGGCTCAAGAATGATACCATGGAAATAGTTGAGGTCAACAAGAAAAGTGATGTCGTTGGGTGCCGTTGGGTTTTGACCAACAAACATAACTCTGATGGTCAGGTCGAAAGACGAAAAGCTCGACTCGTAGCGAAAGAATATAGTCAGAAGCATGGAGTTAACTATCATCAAACATTTGCTCCAGTTGCAAGACTAGAAACTTGACGTTTGCTATTGGCTCTTGCTGTACAGTTTGACCTAAATGTATGGCAATTTGATGTTGTGACGGCATATTTAAATGCAACATTAAATGAGGATGACGATGAGAGTACCTGAAATGTTGCATGAGATATTGCAAAGAATTATTTCTAAACAAGGGGAAAATCGAACTTTGGAGAGCAAGCGAAGAAGATGCTGACCTGTTTTCAAAATGGAGGCAATGCTTGTAGGTTGAAAAAGGCTATTTATGGACTTAAACAGGCTGGTCGTCAATGGTATCTCAAACTCATGTTGACGACATATTAGTTGCTTCGTAAGATGCCAAAAGATTATCACAACTTAAGAAATTTTTGGAAGAAGATTTCGAAATTAAAGATCTTGGTTTGGCGAAATATTGTCTTGGTCTGGAAATCAATCAAGAAGAAGCTGGAAAAATTGGACTGTGTCAAAAGGGATATACACTAAGTCTTCTCAAACAATATGGAATGGAGAAGTGCAATCCAGTTGCGACACCTTCCGAAAAGAATGTAAGTTTTGACAATCCACCAGTTAATGATTCACAGGAAACATTTCCGTATCGAGAGCTTATTGGTGCCTTGATGTATGTTTCTGTGGCGACAAGGCCAGATATTGCAAATACTGTCTCATGATTAGGACAATTTACTTGCAATTCAAATAAGTGTCATTGGTTAGCAGCGAAGCGTGTGCTAAGATATCTGGCTGGAAGTGCAAGTCTTGGGCTTGTGTATACAAAAAAGAAAGAAGCCTTATGTGGATACACTGATGCTGATTGGGGAAATTGTGTCATAGATCGTCGATCGTATACTGGGTATGTGTTCTTACTTAGTGGTGTAGCAATTTTTTGGAAATCAACAAAACAACGAACTGTGGCCCTTTCCACTACAGAGGCTGTAGCTTCAGATAAACGAAGCTTCAAAGGAAGCAATTTACTTGAAAAGTATATTGCTGGAGCTTGGATTTTTGGACTTTGCTAAAACTAAAATTTTTGTTGATAATCGTGGTGCACTGTGTTTGGCAAATGATCATGTTTTTCATGCACGCACTAAACATATCGACATCAAACATCACTTTGTTCGAGAATCTGTTGTTGCTGGGATGTTTGTGTTGCAACATATACCAACTTATCAGATGACTTCAGATATTCTTACCAAGCCGTTGAGTCGTGAAGTTCACTCGAAATGCACTGAAGCACTTGGATTAAGAAAACTAAATTAATTTCATTATTGTTAACGTTTGTATTGAGAGGGCGTGTTAAATATGTATTGGTCTTTAACAATATGTACGTTTACAATAATTATTTACTTTGATATATTTACTGTATTAAATTTATGTATAGTGTTTCTGATAATAATACTTTATTAATTTTGTAATTAATATTTTTTCATTCAATCAAATACTTTTGCTTAATAAACATTGTTCCTGTTTATATTATTATAAACATTCTTTTTATTAAGAACATTCTTCTTTTGGGAACCTGCATAATATTTCACAGATTCTTGGGTATATTCTAAGAAAAAAATTGTTCTACAGTAACTCTCTATCTGCAAAAATGATACCCTTTAGCGATGATTTGAGAAAACGCTTACTTTGGCACGCTTTACCCATGTTTGTTAATGTTAATATAATAACTCCGTTAATACTTATGATAAAAACTTCAGTATGGTCTTGATTTTTAGAAGAAATGCTATTCTTTGTACATGCCGCTAAGAAATATTAAAATCTTTTTTAGTTGCTCAGATATTAATTTTTAAATGGAATTATTTTTTTTTTACCCATGATAATTTTTGACTTTGGGGCCGATTTTCTTCGATAAATGTGTTATAAACATAGTGTTTTATAAATTTATTTTTATGAAGAAAACAATAATGAACAAAAATCTTGTGCACAAGTTTGCCAGAAAATTCATAGACTTTATGATAAATGTGTTATAAAAAAAAAATAATTTCATCTAAAAATGAAGACATTAATGAAGTTTTTTTCATAAGTTTTAACGGAGTTATTAACATTAACATGAGTAAAGGCATGCCAAAGTAAGCGTTTTCTTAAATCATCGCTAAATGGTATCAACTTTGCAGGGTGGCGTTTTTGGAAAAACTCAAAAAATGAACTTTAAAGCGTGGCAGCCCTGTGCCTTGACAGGATTTCGCCAGGCAAACCATGTGCAAACTGTTTCTTTAGACACTACCCCTAGGAGAATATAGCTTTCAACTGGTATACCGACGTGGATAGGTCGTCCTAAGACGGGATTTTCTCTTTTAATATATTGAAATACGAAAATAAGAACTTTTTCAAAAAATCCCTCCGCGAAAACAGTAAGTTAAATTAAAAATTTGACAGATACGTGTCAAGTTATTTTATTTTTTCTAGGTAACTTATCAAAAAAAATTATTTAAAAAATCTTTCATTCGAATTTGACTGTCATGACTTTAAAAAGACTATATATCGAGTTGTAGATTGTTTACATTTTTTATTTGTATGTATGTGTGGCTTTCATATATTTATAATATCTATCGATTCCAATTTCAATTTTATTTCTATCGCGTTTTGCTTAGAAGATAGATTTTTGCCCTTTTTCTAAATTCACCTTCGTTTACCCTACTCAACCTTCAAATTTAAAAAAATCCTGAAAATTAAAATTTTTAAATTAAATTTCCTATGACATATTATTTTTTTTTAGAACTTTTAGGCTTGCCACATAAGCAGGGACGCGTATTAAAAAATACGCAAAAATAAACTTTAAGGCTTGGCAACCCTATGCCTTGACAGGATATCGCTAGGCAACCCATGTGCAATTTATTTCTTTAGTTACTACCTTTCAGAAAATATAACTCTCAACTGGTATAACGATGAGGGTAGGTCGTCCTATGGCGGGATCTTAGACTATAAGCAGCTAGCACTCATATATACATTAACACGTAAATCGTTGGTCTCATAAGAAAACCTCGTAACTCCACTTTTTTTCAAAAATGACTTTTGAATGCCATTCTTTAGAAAATATGTCAGCGGAGCAACCCAGAAAATTTGGGTCATTCCGAAAACTCTAAATAGACTTAAATTCAAATTTTTCTTCCCAACTACTCTGTTGTTTGTTTACTCTTTTGTCTCTCCTGTAAAATTTTGATTTTGGGAGTTACGAAGTTTTCGCATGAGACCGACGAAATGTTAATTCTATGTTAATAAATTATATAACGACAAAACGACATATTAATGTTACTATAGTTTTGTGTCTATTGAAGATATCGAGTTGATTTAAGATTTATTTTGTTAAAAAATATCTATATTTAATATTTGATAAGTATAATCCTCCTATAGCCAAGGTTCTGGAGCCAGTCAAAACCATGAAAAATCAGCAAAATTACCAGGTTTCAAAAATTGTTTTTAATTCAGGGATAATTAATACGTAATTGTTTAATATTTATTCAAAAAATACTATTCTTAAGCTTTAAAATGCCGTTTCAAACAAAAAGATATCTTCAATAGGCGCAAAACTATAGTAACATGAAAATGACTTTTTGCAAAAATTCGAATGCGGGTAGCGCGGAAACCACGCAACTTAAAATTAAATCCTCATGGATTTGCTTCTTTACAGTCCTAGAGAACATCCCTTCAAAGCTTGAGCAAAATTTAAAATGAGACAGCAATTCCGATTGAACGCTTTGATACGGAATGACAGTAAACTGCCCTTAAAACTTGTAATCGAGAAGAACTTTTAACTTTCTTATTTGACCTTTTAATAATACAGTCTGTAAAAACTCGTTTTACAGACTCATCGAATTTCCCTGGATACCGAGGTATAAATCTTATTTTACTCCACTATATAGTTTTTTATCAGATTTTAACTGTTTTCAATAAATTTTACATTAGTTTTTTGATATTTTATACAAGAAAAACACTAGTTACTTGGCCAGGCAGGCGCCAATTTCAATAGCTTTTATTATCTATAAAGTACTTTGCCTGGCCTGTTTTACTTTTTGGGTCCTCTGTCGTCCCGCTCACGCAACGTCGTTGCTCCGCATAGGGTATGTAAAGTCGCCAGGCAGACGTCAATGTCAACATCGTTTTAATTAAAAGTATTTTGCCTGGTCCCCTTAGCCAGAAAAAAAACTAAACCCCCCATTAACAATAACATCATTAAAACACGTGCAATAAAATTTCTTCTTAGAAAAAGTACTTTTTTTCAATGTTCTCAAAAACTAGACGGCATAGGAACAAATGATTTTCAGTATTTTACTAAAAATCAATATTTTATTAGAAAATTTTGTATTGAAATCCACAGTCCTTATCGAAAATTGAATCAAATGTAATTTTTTTTAAATTTTTTTTTCCAAATTTTAACTTTGAAATCGATTATTTCAAAAACTATTGATTGAAATAACTTGATTTAAAAACTTTAATAAAGTATAATATTCTGGCTTTTGTATCATTCATGACTGTAGGTGTTGCCGTCATTTTTAAATATTTTTTTTTTTATTTTGAGTCATTTTTTAGAAAATTGCCCCTCTCTCCTAAACAGGGGGGGGGGAAATAGACCTCCCCCTCCCATAGTAAAAACTGCTTATATTTAACTCCTCTACAAGAATCCGTTACTAATTTTTACCGCTTTAGTTATCGTACTTTCCACCAACTACTGAAGGGTCAACTCAAAATTAGTTGCTAATTAAATTTACAGAATGATATTAGCCCTGTTCCATTGGGAGTTGGCAAAGTACTTCTAGTAGTTCACTAGCGATTTTCAATGGAACGCACTTTCAACGAATTCAATACAAATCGTATCTCCTCGGGAAGAAGAGCATGAGTAGATGAAAGTACCAGATTAACCAAACATCTACTAGTAGTAAACTATCACATCCAATGGAACAGGGCTATTAAAACAAACCTGAAAGCCAATTTCCTGCCATTGCTTTGTAATTCTTGTCTCAAGTGGTGTATCAGGCATGAGTTCATTCCACAACTCAAGTAGTTTTCTTTCATGAACTATGTTTGCTGCATCATACGGTTCAGAACGCAATTTCTCCACTGCAATCATAAGCCTTTTATATCCCCATATCTGAGTTACACATTGTCCAAAGAGTGCGGGGAAATCTGGATGACAATGTGGCTTGATACACTTCTCACGCATTACAATCCCGACTGCTCGACCAGAAAAGCCAATAAACTCATTGTCATCGCAGTGTTCAACATGTTGGTTGAGGTCCTTAATAAGTTCTTGTATCCTGCGATTATGGGACATTGTCAATGAACGCTCCACTTGCTTAGTGCGGTTGGCACCTGCTTTCGCGCCATAGCAAATTCGTTGCAACTCGCAAAGTCGTGTAAAGGTGTGCAAGAACCATTTTATAAAAGGCCGTATTAATAAATGTAAAACGGGTAATATTTTCTTAAACAGGAACATAACCAAACAAAAAGTTTCCCGAAACATTTGGATATAATTAACAAAAATTAATCGAATCGATCTGTATAATTATTTCAGTGTCATGGGAACAACATTGCCGCTGGGTTTAGTTACGAGTTGCTTATGCCATCCCAGTATTTTATTTTAATTTTAAACTAATATGTAGGGATATAAAAATAAATTTCGTATTAATGTTAATTTATTAAAACAATTGCAAATGTGAATTACAACGATTAATGTTTTGCCAGTAATGTTGATTTTCATGGAAGAGGAAGTTGAAAAGGTAAACAAAGTTATGAAATGTCATGGTCATACAACAAAAAATACCAACCCTTCAAGCAAGAAAACTGAGCTCAACAAAGAAACTCCGACCTCAGACCGCGAAAATCGGGCTTGCTCTCACACACTTGCAACTTTTTGTGTATGAACACAAAGTCGAACGTGAATCGTGGTGAAAAATGAGAAAAGGAAAAGAAAGACAAGGCCAACAAGAGCCAAAGCGTCATTTTGTTATTTTTTGTTGAAGTGTTTGGTCGCGTCGTGTCTAGTGTCGTTGTTTGTATAATGTTAGTTTATTTATTATAAACAATTTTATTAAATTATAAACAATATGGAAAACAAAAAAGGTATGTTTTATAAATCGCTCAAAGTGTTTGGGTTAAAATGTTGTTTCTTCTTGTGTTGTAGATGTAATCGGTGCCGTGAAATAACGCCGAGCGAAATAACGCCGAATTCCAAAATTCGGCGTTATTTCACTTTACAAAAGCGAAACAACGCCGAATTTCAACATTCGGCCTTATTGCGCTTTGTCAAAGTGAAATAACGCCGAGTCCCAAGTGAGAAATAAGGCCGAATGCTAGAAAAGTGAGCATAGAAGTGGACCTAAGTTAACCCGTATATTAATATGCTAAACTTTTTTATTTTCAAAGGCATATAGGGCCCTAATTTATTAACTCAGAATGGCCCCAATACCAATTTGGGACTTATGTCCATCCAATCGAGGTATAGGTTCCAAAAAAGTTTTTTGTCTTATGTGCCTCTTATTTATTCATTAATAGATTAGTCTCAAGAAGGTACAAAAACATGTCGCAGGGACAAAAGGCCCAGGGATGTAGCACCCACTTTTTATTTATGGGAGTTATGTTCCACTTGAGTGGGTTGACATTTAATTTAAGAATTATATCCCACTTGAGTGGGACATAAGCTCTATATATTTTTCATTTAAATGGGACATAAGCCCCACACTTTTCGAAATATAAAACAATAATGAACAATTATAACTTTTGTTATATTTTATTCGCTTTTTGTTCCAGATTCTTTTAATGCAAAAGAAACTTTGAATAAGATAATGATAAGATAGAAATAGATCCCACCTGTTTTAATTAGTGGAAAGCAAAGCGGAAAAAAATTTCTTACATGAGAATCTATTTAATTTTTGGAACCCAAACTCGAAGCGGAAAAAAATTTTGCCCACGGGAGAATCAATTTTGAGGTGTAAAAATTAAAATTCGCGCGAATTTTTATTTTCACACCTCAAAATTGATTCTCTCGTGGGCAAAATTTTCTTCCGCTTCGCGTTTGGGTTCCAAAAATTAAATAGATTCTTATGTAAGAATTTATTTTTCGCTTCGCGTTTGCCAAGTTATAACACAAACATATCTTTGTTGTTTGGTATACACATAAATAAAACAATAAAACCCAGGACTTAGGTTTATAAACAGTGAAATATGTTTGGAGGCTGGGAGCATGCTGCTCTGCTGCAATCCCCTTGATTGGATACACTATTGAATCGGCTTATTTGCCAATAAGGTGGGACATAGGTGCAAAATCGAATTATGTAACTATCCCAAATACAGTTATCCAGTTGGGAGATAATTTTATAATTTGTAAATTCTTTGTTAGTGAGACATAACGCCAATCCTTTATTTGTGGGTCTTTTGTCCAACCTGAGTTTGACATAAGCCCCACATTTAATTTGGAACTTATGTCTCACTCAAGCGGGACGTAAGCCGCACAAATAAATAGTGGCTGTTATTCCATGGGCCTTATGTCCCTGTGCCTAAAATATGGCATTTCAATACCAAACTGACTGCAGGTGGTTACATAGAAATTTTTCCTAAGCTCCACTTAGCAGGATTTGCCTCACTGAAAAAGTAAAATAACGCCGAATCGGCGTAATTTCACTTTATCATTGTGAAATAAGGCCGAATGTAGAAATTCGGCGTTGTTTCGCTTTTGTAAAGTGAAATAACGCCGAATTTTGGAATTCGGCGTTATCTCGCTCGGCGTTATTTCACGGCACCGATGTAATCTCTAATGATGAAGAAAAATCTAGAAGGTGAAACATGCGATTGGGTATCTAAAAAAACACCAACAACAGCAGCAGCATCAAATGAAATAAAATGAAAAAAAAATGTATTGTATTTTATATTGTATTTATTGTGAAAATTTCGTTTGCCAAAATAAAATAAAAAATAAAACAGTTTCAGTGAAAAAAAAAATAAATCTTGTTCTTTTTTTGGTCGCAAATGCGAAATGTCATCCCTTTCTTATTCCTCTTTCTGGTAGGTTTTCGCTGCTCCGGCTCAGGTCCGCCTTCGGCTCCGTTTTCTCGGAATGGAGATTTTCACCACACCAATACATATGCAATCGACTTCGCGGTGATTATAATTTCCATACTAATTTGAGCCGCCTTCGGACCAGTTTCTGATCCGAAGTCGGACTCAGCTCCGCCTCAGGCGGAGCGGATTCGGACCGAGGTCGGACCTGTTTGCTTGAAGGGAAGCCTGGAAACTTTCGTACGTCCCTTCAAGCAGGAAAACGGAGCTCAACAAAGACACTCCGACCTCAAAACGCGAAAAACGGAATTGCACTCACACACTTACAACTTTTTGTGTATGAACACAGTCGAATGAGAATCGTGGTGAAAAATGAGAAAAGGAAAAAAAAGACAAAGTCAGCTATTACATGAAGCCTCAAGAGGCGCGCCTCTTTTCAAACGTAATGGGTGCAAAAGAGAAAAGAGAGGAAACAAAAAATTATCCGACCAGAGAGTCATGGGTCGGAATTCTGAGACTCTTTTTTGACGTTTCTTTTTCCACTTTTCCTTTTTTCAACATTCTCTTTCATTTCTTTTTGCTTCTTGGTGCAATACAACAACAAATTTTAAATCAAAAGAGAAATGTCAAATTAGAGTCCTGGACTCAAGAGGCATCGTGTAATAGTACGCGCCTCACAGAATGATTATCAAAAGAAAATTAGAAAAAAGAGTCAAGCCTCTTGAGGCTTGATGTAATAGCTGACAAAGCCAACAAGAGCCAAAGCGTCATTTTGTTATTTTTTGTTGAAGTGTTTGGTCGCGTCGTGTCTCGTGTCGTTATTTGTATAATGTTAGTTTATTAATTATAAACAATTATATTAAATTATAAACAATATGGAAAACAAAAAAGTTATGTTGTATATATCGCTCTGAGTGCTTGGGTTAGTGTGATGTTTCTGCTTGTGTTGTAGATGTAATCTCTAACGATGAAGAAAAATCCAGAAGGTGAAACATGCGATTGGGTATCTAAAGAAACACCAACAACAGCAGCAGCATCAAATAAAATAAAATGAAAAAAAAAATGTATTGTATTTAATATTGTATTTATTGTGAAAATTTCGTTTGCCAAAATAAAATTAAAAAAAAAAAAACAATTTCAGTGAACAAAATTAATAACAAAGTTTTTTTTTTTTAGAAATGTCAAACATATTCGATCATATTCGATACTCGAGTATCGATCGATGTCAAATGCCGGACGTCATTCATTCCGACTTCGGCACCGATTTCTTGGAATGGAGATTTTCACCACACCAATACATATGCAATCGACTTCGCGGTGATTATAATTTCCATACTAATTTGAGCCGCCTTCGGACCCGTTTCTGAGTTGAAGTCGGACTCAGCTCCGCCTCAGATGGAGCGGATTCGGACCGAGGTCGGACTTGTTTGCTTGAAGGGGTCTTTCCCCCCAAAACCCTTTTGAGTACAGCCCATCAAGCAAACAAGTCCGATCTCGGTCCGAACCCGCTCCGCCTGAGGCGAAACTGAGTCTGACTTCGGCTCAGAAACAGGTCCGAAGGCGGCTCAAATTAGTATGGAAATTATAATCACCGCGAAGTCGATTGCATATGTATTAGTGTGTTGAAAATCTCCATTCCGAGAAAACGGAGCCGAAGTCGGAATGAATGACGTCCGGCATTTTGACATCGATCGATACTCGAGTATCGAATATCATCGAATATGTTTGACATTTCTAACAAAAAAAAACTAGGTTTATTAATTTTGTTCACTGAAATTGTTTTTTTTTTATTTTATTTTGGCAAACGAAATTTTCACAATAAATACAATATAAAATACAATACATTTTTTTCATTTTATTTCATTTGATGCTGCTGCTGTTGTTGGTGTTTTTTTTAGATACCCAATCGCATGTTTCACCTTCTGGATTTTTCTTCATCATTAGAGATTACATCTACAACACAAGCAGAAACAACACTTTAATCCAAACACTTTGAGCGATATATACAACATACCTTTTTTGTTTTCCATATTGTTTATAATTTAATAGAATTGTTTATAATTAATAATTTAACATTATACAAACAACGACACGAGACACGACGCGACCAAACACTTCAACAAAAAATAACAAAATGACGCTTTGGCTCTTGTTGGCCTTGTCTTTCTTTTCCTTTTCTCATTTTTCACCACGATTCTCGTTCGACTTTTGAGTTCATACACAAAAAGTTGCAAGTGTGTGAGTGCAACCCCATTTTTCGCGTTCTGAGGTCGGAGTGTCTTTGTTGAACTCAGTTTTCTTGCTTGAAGGGAGTGTTGTCTGTCCCTTCAAGCAAGAAAACTGAGTTCAACAAAGACACTCCGACCTCAGGACGCGAACATTGGGGTTGCACTCACACACTTGCAACTTTTTGTGTATGAACACAAAGTCGAACGAGAATCGTGGTGAAAAGTGAGAAATGGAAAAAAAAGTAAAGACAGACATAGCCAACAAGAGCAAAAGCGTCATTTTGTTATGTTTTGTTGAAGTGTATAGTCGCGTCGTGTCTCGTGTCGTTGTTATTATAATATTAATATAATTATAAACAATTATATCAAATTATAAACAATATGGAAACAAAAAAAGGTATGTTGTATATATCGCTCAAAGTGTTTGGATTAAAGTGATGTGTTTCTGCTTGTGTTGTAGATGTAATCTCTAATGATGAAGAAAAAGGCAGAAGGTGAAACATGCGATTGGCATCTAAAGAAACACCAACAACAGCAGCAGCAACAAACAAAATAAAATGAAAAAAAATGTATTGTATCTTATATTGTATTTATTGTGAAAATTTCGTTTGCCAAAATAAAATAAAAAATAAAACAGTTTCAGTGAAAAAAAAATAAATCTTTTTCTTTTTTTGGTCGCAAATGCGAAATGTCATCCCTTTTTTATTCCTCTTTCTGGTAGGTTTTCGCTGCTCCGACTCGGGTCCGCCTTCGGCTCCGTTTTCTCAGAATGGAGATTTTCACCACACCAATACATATGCAATCGACTTCGCGGTGATTATAATTTCCATACTAATTTGAACCGCCTTCGGACCCGTTTCTGAGCCGAAGTCGGACTCAGCTCCGCCTGAGGCGGAGCGGATTCGTACCGAGGTCGGACTTGTTTGCTTGAAAGGGTGAATATATGTGAAAGTCACCACGTTGGTAAATGACGTTAACACGCACACACCCTTCAAGCAAACAAGTCCGACTTCGGCTCAGAAACAGGTCCGAAGGCGGCTCAAATTAGTATGGAAATTATAATCACCGCGAAGTCGATTGCATATGTATTGGTGTGGTGAAAATCTCCATTCCGAGAAAATGGAGCCGAAGTCGGACCCGAGGCAGAGCAGCGAAAACCTACCAGAAAGAGGAATAAAAAAGGGATGACGTTTCGCATGTGCGACCAAAAAAAAAACAAGACCTATTTTTTTTTCACTGAAACTGTTTTATTTTTTATTTTACTTTGGCAAACGAAATTTTCACAATAAATACAATAGGGGTATTCACGATCCGATGTAACTGGTCTAGTATCATTGCAAAAGTGCAAAAGTGTAAAATCTTACAACACTACAACAACAAAATATATGGATTGAAATTTTACAATGGTCTTGCACTTTTGCTATAGCCTAACCCTATTGCAAAATAAAAATACAATGGAGTAAAATTATTTTTGACAGATGGCAGCTCATCGTCGCGTCGTTCATGATAAACAGTTTGTCTTTTTTATTCTGTTTATAATGGTTGTCGCTAAAATACAATGGAGTAAAATTATTTTTGACAGATGGCAGCTCACCGTCTCGTCGTTCATGATAAACAGTTTGTCTTTTTTATTCTGTTTATAATGGTTGTCGCTACTCATGTCCCGTAATTTAGTTTCTTTTGATGTAAAATAATTAGTGAAAATTAATTAACACGAGCAAAACAAAGAATTAAATTATAAAAAATGGAAAAAAGAAGAAGCAACGGTGGAGGAAAAAAAAACATCATTCAATATTTACTATAGATAAGAAGAGGGGCGTTCACGATCTATTGTAAAAAAATAAAATTTTACATTTTTACTAGGCCTGTTGCACCAGATCGTGAATACCCCTAATATAAGATACAATACATTTTTTTCATTTTATTTTATTTGTTGCTGCTGCTGTTGTTGGTGTTTGTTTAGATGCCCAATCGCATGTTTCACCTTCTGCCTTTTCCTTCATCATTAGAGATTACATCTACAATACAAGCAGAAACACATCACTTTAATCCAAACATTTTGAGCGATATATACAACATACCGTTTTTTGTTTCTATATTGTTTATAATTTGATATAATTATTTATAATTATACTAATATGTGTTATGCTAACAACGACACGAGACACGACGCGACTATACACTTCAACAAAAAATAACATGGCTATGTCTGTCTTTATTTTTTTTTTCTTTTCTCACTTTTCACCACGATTCTCGTTCGACTTTGTGTTCATATACAAAGAGTTGCAAGTGTGTGAGTGCAACACCGTCTTTCGCGGTCGGAGGTCGGAGTGTCTTTTCTGAATTCCGTTTTCTTGCTTGAAGGACATTTAAGGCTGAAACACAATCACGCTTTAGGGCGTCGCTTCGTTGCGTTACGTTGAGAAATCCTCCCCTTCAAGCAAACAAGTCCAACCTCGGTCCGAATCCGCTCCGCCTGAGGCGAAGCTGAGTCCGACTTCGGCTCAGAAACAGGTCCGAAGGCGGCTCAAATTAGTATGGAAATTATAATCACCGCGAAGTCGATTGCATATGTATTGGTGTGGTGAAAATCTCCATTCCGAGAAAACGGAGCCGAAGTCGGAATGAATGACGTCCGGCATTTTGACATCGATCGATACTCGAGTATCGAATATGATCGAATATGTTTGACATTTCTAACAAAAAAAAACTAGGTTTATTAATTTTGTTCACTGAAATTGTTTTTTAAGCTATTGCATAGATTTTAACGCAGGCCTGGCATGGGAAGCTAACCAAGAAATTTCGTAACGAAAAATTAGTACACCCCACACATAGATAATTCGCTATACGTGTATGGTATGGTGTGTATGTATTTTATTATTTTCTTCTGATTCTTGTTCAACTTCCTTAAGTCAGACAGAGAGGGTTATAAAAATTGTGTTAGACAACAAAGAGAGTAGTAAGGAAGAAGACCATAAATGCTGTGTCTGCGGAATAAAACAGAAGCAAAAAAAATTATCTCTATTTTCTTTCCTCTTCCTATTCTTCTGTTTCTTGTTCAACTTCTTGTGATTTGTGAACGAGTAAAGCGTTGCATTGCGCTTGCGATATTAAATCAGAAGAGAAAAAGTATTCTTGTGTTTTCTTATTTTTTTTTTTGTCTGGAGAAGTTTATGAATGAGATTGTGTGTATGCAATTATGCATGTTTTCAAATGTGACCTTGTTGTTGTATATGAATTGATAGGTAGATAAAAAAAAAAATAATCATTGGTTTTGTGTAGTGTAGGTAAATAAATTATGATTGCAAAAGTCGATAAAAATGCAATGCAATAGCTTTACCGCGGCAGTCCTCGAGTGACACAAGTCTTTTTATTTTATTTTGGCAAACGAAATTTTCACAATAAATACAATATAAAATACAATACATTTTTTTCATTTTATTTCATTTGATGCTGCTGCTGTTGTTAATGTTTTTTCTAGATACCCAATCGCATGTTTCACCTTCTGGAATTTTCTTCATAATTAGAGATTACATCTACAACACAAGCAGAAACAACACTTTAATCCAAACACTTTGAGCGATATATACAACATACCTTTTTTGTTTTCCATATTGTTTATAATTTAATATAATTGTTTATAATTAATAATCTAACATTATACAAACAACGACACGAGACACGACGCGACCAACCACTTCAACAAAAAATAACAAAATGACGCTTTGGCTCTTGTTGGCCTTGTCTTTCTTTTCCTTTTCTCATTCTTCACCACGATTCTCGTTCGACTTTTGTGTTCATACACAAAAAGTTGCAAGTGTGTGAGTGCAACCCCATTTTTCGCGTTCTGAGGTCGGAGTGTCTTTGTTGAACTCAGTTTTCTTGCTTGAAGGGTCAAAGCGCGCTTTTGTCACTTTGACTTTGCACAGCTGATTGCAACATAAAATCTGCTGTCAAATAAAAAAAACACAGTCACTCACAAAATTATTGGGCCAAGTCTTTATCTTGATTTAATTGTGGAAAGATGAAAAAGGATATTAATGTGTTTGAAAAATGCATAGAAATTTTTTTATTCTTTAATCCTATAGTTATAAAAACAAAACCAATCAAAATATATTGTTTTTAACAATAAAACTCAGTCTAAAACATCATTAATTTTTTTTTGTTTTTAATACGTAAATTGCTTTGATTTAAAATATCTCGATGTCGTTTTCTTGTGCAAAATCTATATAGAGAAATTAAAAAACACATAGTTTTGCAATAATTTATTTTTTTTTATTCACATTTGGCGCAATAATAATGTGGGTGACTGTAACTATGTCTGTTAAATGTCAGAAAGCGAGCAAAAGTTCAGTCTGGTTGAACTTTTGCTCGCTTTCTTACGCCCTTCAAGCAAACAGGTCCGACCTCGGTCCGAATCCGCTCCGCCTGAGGCGGAGCTGAGTCCGACTTTGGATCAGAAACTGGTCCGAAGGCGGTTCAAATTAGTATGGAAATTATAATCACCGCGAAGTCGATTGCATATGTATTGGTGTGGTGAAAATCTCCATTCCGAGAAAACTGAGCCGAAGGCGGACCTGAGCCGGAGCAGCGAAAACCTACCAGAAAGAGGAATAAGAAAGGGATGACATTTCGCATTTGCGACCAAAAAAAGAACAAAAGATTTATTTTTTTTTTCACTGAAACTGTTTTATTTTTTATTTTATTTTGGCAAACGAAATTTTCACAATAAATACAATATAAAATACAATACATTTTTTTTTCATTTTATTTCATTTGATGCTGCTGCTGTTGTTGGTGTTTTTTTAGATACCCAATCGCATGTTTCACCTTCTAGATTTTTCTTCATCATTAGAGATTACATCTACAACACAAGAAGAAACAACATTTTAACCCAAACACTTTGAGCGATATATAAAACATACCTTTTTTGTTTTCCATATTGTTTATAATTTAATAAAACTGTTTATAATTAATAAACTAACATTATACAAACAACGACACGAGACGCGACGCGACCAAACACTTCAACAAAAAATAACAAAATGACGCTTTGGCTCTTGTTGGCCTTGTCTTTCTTTTCCTTTTCTCATTTTTCACCACGATTCTCGTTCGACTTTGTGTTCATACACAAAAAGTTGCAAGTGTGTGAGTGCAAGCCCGATTTTCGCGGTCTGAGGTCGGAGTTTCTTTGTTGAACTCAGTTTTCTTGCTTGAAGGGCGTTTCCTTACGTTTGTCAAAAAAAACGTACGTAAGAAAAGCGTCATTATGTGAGGATACACAGATTTCCTATAGTTGAACTTTTCGCAGTTGTCAAAATCGACGGCAAAGCGTGATTGTGTTTCAGCTTTTAAAGATTCACGACCATAAACAAAAAATACCAAAACTGGAAACTTTCGTACGTCTTTCCCCCCAAAACCCTTTTGTGTACAGTGTTGTCTGTGAATATATGTGAAAGTCACCACGTTGGTAAATGACGCTAACACGCACACATTTTTAGATTCACGACATTCACCACACCTCGCAGCCTGTAAGCAAACGTCAGTTGACCGCCGAGTTTCCAGTCTTGGTATTTTTTGTTTATGTTCACGACATTCATCACACATGGGACACGAACCCAACGATAGGTTCACGACATTCACCACACCTCGCAGCTTGTAGGCAAACGTCAGTTGACCTCCGAGTTTCCAGTTTTGGTATTTTTTGTTTATGGGCATGGTATAAAAAGGCCATGATGAAATGTCACTTTCTATGGGGAACTTCCACCCATAAATTTTCGTACGTCTTTCCCCCCAAAACTATAATCAAAAAATACCAAGACTGGAAACTTTCGTACGTCTTTCCCCCCAAAACCCTGTTGCGAACAGTGTTGTTTGTGAATATATGTGAAATCCACCACGTTGATAAATGACGTTAATAATAAAACTCGAGATTTATGCTAATACCTACCACCTACCCTAAATCCGAGATTTAGCTAAGTAGCACAAATCTCAAGTTTTATTGTAAATCTCGGATTTAAAGTAGGTAGAAATCTTAGATTTAGGGTAGCTGAACCCAAATCTGAGATTTAGTGGATTTAGCGCAGGTGGAAACATAGTATTATAAAGATTCCAGTCGGTTTTCTTAGGGTTCCTTCCAGAGGTGTTCTCTGTGAGAAGGCGTGTTATTGGGAATTGTAATTACTCTATGATCAGACAGGGAAGGCTCATTGGATACTCTCCAACCTTCTACCAGCCGACCTAGTTAGAAGTTCCAAACGTTATGTATAAATATGTACAGAAATAAAAATAAAGGTTCGTGTTTTGAATTTATTATTATTATCTAGGGGTATTCACGATCCGGTGTAACAAAAAAGTGTAAAAATGCAATATTTTGTTTTCTACTACTACAACTACAATAGACAAATTTTGCACCATTGTATTTTATTTTTGCAAAAGTGTAAAAGTATAAAAAAAATTGTAGTCTGTATATTTGGTTGTTTTATTTTAAGAAAATGTTACACTTTTGCACTTTTACAACAATACAAGACCATTTGCATCGAATCGTGAATACCTACCCCTATTAATATTTTATGTATTAATTCGTCTAATGAGCACTTAAATTATTGTTTTGAGCAAAACTCCACAGTTGAATGTGTTGGTGCCATTTAAAATGCACGGGAAGACAAAGCAGAGGCTTTGTCTTTTGCATACCCGAGGTGGCTATCTGGAATTCGTTGTATGATCTGGGACATGCATTTCTTGTCGCGTTTGTCATTTATTAATTGCAAGGCCTTTTTGCATTGAATTCAGGCTGCTTATCTTCATCTTAAATCTCAACAATCAAAATTGCTCCCATCGAAGAGTGGAATTCTATAATTTTCCACATGGTCGTGACCAGCCATTTTGTGTTGCAATTCTTTTCTTTTCTTCTTCGCCGGACAAAATTCAATTTAGTGAAGGCTTCGTTCTTTTATTGCTCGACGAGCTGGACCCATAACCTGTTAAGGATGGTGGAAAATAAAAGAACAAAGATTAAAATTTTATAAACGAATTTACTTGTACTAAAGTATATGAAAATATACATATTTTAGCTCGAAAGCGAAAAGAAGTAAAAAAGGTAAGTTAATCTTAGTGCCTGGCTACACAGTGATTTTTCAATCGATTGAAATATCACATGCGGTGGCTACACACTGTTGTGCCCAATCACGTTTCTCTTTTACATTTTCTAGGAACAAACGTCAAAAAGAGGAACAATTTAGCAATGGAACTGTACTACCCTCAGAAAATTCAATTCCCTTCGTGAGCATCTTCCCCCTTCACTCCTCATCCCTCTTGCCTACAAACTCACTGCTTAGGCGATTGAAAAATCACCGTGTAGCCAGGCACTTATGAAGGCACAATTCGTAATGGTAATAAAAACTTCCGTAGTCGAAGTCTTTTTCGATGAATGAATTCAGTTAAGTATGAGCGCTGAGTATTTAGCTGGTGGGATCTACACGGGACGTGTGGGATGTTGAAGTGGACATCTCAACAGACTGCCATGGTCTGATCCTTATAATCTTGATCCTTATGAACATCGGATTAATCTCCTTCAGATTCAAACTTTGGCTCAGAGGAGGGTTAACAATGACATAATCTTCATTCACCAGTTAATCACAGGCGTAATTGATGCACCAAATTTACTTAATTCTGTTGGTTTTAACTATCGAGGGGGTGCTAATAGCCTCCGATGCTTGGACTTAATGAATATTCCACCACACCGAACATATTATGACTTGCATGAACCTTTAACACGCATGTGCAAACTTTTAAATTTAAATTCAAACCTTTTTGATTTAAACTTTAATAAAAATAGATTAAAAACTGTCTTAAAAACCAGTGTACCACGCTAATAAATGTTTGTGTTTATTTGTATGTCTTTTTTGTTGCTCAAGTAATTATTTTGTAGTTTGCGTCATTTTTTCGATCTAATTTTAGATCTAATCCAGCTCATTCGGAACTGAACTATAATATTCCGACTATAATTGATATGGGTTACATATATATATCAGAAGAAGAAATTCTTTTTGCACTCAGCAAATTGGATAATAGTGTGAGCTTGCCTCCTGATAATATTCAAGAATTTTTTTTTTTAAATGTATGACAAATTTATGTAAGCCCCTCCATATAATTTTCAACTTATCTCTCCAAACTGTGCCTACGTTGTGTATTGTGTTACTCTCGCATCGAGAAATTTCTCGCATGAAACACGCAAATCGGAACAAAAATAATGTGAATCGACACAAAAATCATTTTCTCACATTCGTTTGTTTCTATAAACAAAATTTTCTCGCCTTGAAACATTTCTGAATCAAAATGCTTGACAAACTGAAAAAATGTGAGTAAAACTGTGTCTGTAAGAAAATTATCGAGATAATTTCTCGATTGAACTGCCAAAATTACTTACAAGCAAAAAGGATGCGAGAAAGTAAGATATTTGAAAAAAAATTGATAATCATGCATTAAATGTGAGATTTTACTTCTGAAAAAGTGTTCACGGTAATTAAATTTTGTATCAATTAAATTTTTAAAATAAAAAAAAAGAATATTAAAGAAAAAAAAAAGAAAAATTTACATGCCACAACTGTGACTTGAACTCGGTACCCTCCACTCGCTGACCGACTGCTCTACCTTTAGACTACCGAGCCTTGGGATATTTATTGTAAAACTATGTCTATATGACCTTTGATGGCCAAAGGTACAAATATTTTCACTTTTTTTGACAGTTTCCAATAATTCCAATGGAATAAAAAATGTACAGGGTTACTTCTCACATCGAGATACAGACACAGGTTATTTTTCCAAATAGAGAAACGTATGGAATTTTTGTTTCAAAATTTTTCGATGCGAGAAGTTCTCGACTAAGTTACAGAACATAGGCACTGGGGTTTTTCTTGATTCCTGGAAAAGTTCATTCATAACCCCAATTCATAAATCGGGTTCTAAACAATCAATTAAAAACTATAGGCCAATTGCTAAACTTCAATTGATCCCAAAAGTCTTCGAATCATTGGTAAAAACTAAAATGTATGATGCAGTGAAAGCATATATATCGCCCTTTCAACATGGTTTTGTTACTGGGAAATCCACAGCAACAAACCTCACACTACTAACAAACTTTTGTATTAACACAATCGAACAAAGAAGCCAAGTAGACGTCATATATACCGACTTTTCAAAGGCTTTTGATAGAGTTAGCCATAAACATCTTTTGTCAAAACTTAGATCTCTAGGATTTCATTCTCAGATATTTGACTAGATCAAAAGCTATCTAGAAAATATAGTGCAATCAGTTAAAATTGGTCAAACTAAATCGGAAATAATCTCGAATTATTCAGGGGTTCTTCAGGGCTGTCATCTGGGTCCACTCTTATTTATACTCTTTGTTAATGACTTACCTAGCTTTGTTTTAGACTCACAATGCCTTCCATTTGCTGATGACTTTAAGATTTACAGAGCAATCAATTCATTTTCAGATTGTATGCAACTCCAAAATGATTTAACTTCCTTGTCAAAATGGTGTCTTTTAAATGACCTTGATTAAAATATCAATACATGTTGTGTTCTTACATTTACTAGGTCTTTTAGTCCGATTTTCTTTGATTACTTTATATCTGATAACGTTCTTCAAAGAGTTTTCAATCACAAAGATTTGGGAGTTATCTTCGATTCCAAACTAGATTTTAGAATGCATGTGGACTATATCGTGTCTAGAGGAAACTCTATGCTCGGATTTTTGTTGAGGAATTCTAAGGAATTTAAGTGTCCTTATCAGTGTTGCCGCTGGGAAATTTAGGCTGGTCACAAAAAAAGCAAAAAAAGCAAAAAAAGGGGTCACGAGAAAAAAAAGTCGCATTTCCAAATTTTTTTGTGTATGAATCAAAATCAAACCAAATCCATATAAATTGAAAACGAAAATATCAATTCAAGTGTTTTTATTTATTTATTGAAACATAACAACTTAAAAAAATATTTTCATTTAATACTAGTGGAATATTTACATTTGTATTATAATAATTTACATATTACATATGTATACTTACCTATGAAAAAAATTAATCGGAAATATATTAAACCCAAAAAATTAATTATTTGATAAAATCTATTTTTAAAACTTAAAAAAAATCAAATTAAACAAAACAAAAATGTATTTAACCTTTTCGATACTTAATATGTGAACTAATGTCTTTTATTTAACTTATACTAAAATGTATGTCCTATTTTAACAAAAGATTGAAATAAGTATACAAATGTGTATATATGCATTCTAGGGTTAAGATAAGACCATGACCATTAACATTAGTTGCGCCGTTCTTGTGTTATAAGCGTTTGAAGGTAGCCATATTGAATTTTTTTTCGATTTTTTAAAAATCGAACGTGGAAACTTTTTTATTTTTTTTTTGTGCTTTTATTTATACACGTAAATTGTTTTGATTTCAAATATCTCGATGTCGTTTTTTTTGTTCAAAATCTATATAGATAAAGAAAAAAAAACACGCCTAATATAAATTGTTAGTTAATGGTAGATAATCAAAAATGAAATTCACAGAAGAACGTGTTTCCGGAGTAAATTGTTAAGATTTATAATTGTTTGTAACAGCATTAATTCTTTTGTTTTGGATCCCAATTCAGACATATGTATAAATTTCACCAAAGATGAATTTGTATTCACATCCATATAAATGTTAAAAATTTACCCGCGGCTAGATATTTAATCTGAAATAGGTTTTCACTATTTTTCAAACAACTTAACATTGATTTAAGATCGAGCTAAATTTCAGCTCCCATACAAAACGTCTGTAAAAAATGTATGCTCTGCAAGAGTTTTTTTTTTATTTTTGAAAATTTTTGATCACTTACGGGTCCCTGTTCTTTAACTTTAACACTGGCGATAAATGTTTTTCAACATCTATATCCAGTTACAGAACATGTGCACATGCCTTAAAAGAAAACGATTAATAAAATCATCGATATTTTCTGGTTTGATAAAAAATATCGTTGATGCACTCTTGAAATTACTCATCCCTAGCAATAGCAAATGAAACAGTAAAATAACGGAGAAATTTTCACCTCAGTCGAACACATACAAACACAGACATAATTGCAGAGTTTTGTTAAACAGATACAGAGTGGAGAGTGGTGAAATTACTTACATAATACATTCACGATTCACAACTTAGAAGGAAATGCTAGATTTTCATGCAGAATTAAAAAGTCGAGTTGAATTCTGGAAGTGAAACAATATTATTTCAATGGAAATAGATTTTTTTTTCACACATTTTTTCTAGAGATGAGTTAGGGTCAAAAAAGTCGCCAGATTTTTAAAAAAGGGTCAAAGTAGCCACTTTTTCAAAAGGTCGTCTCATGGTCGCATGGGGGACCAGACTGCTGTGTAGTCTGGTCTCCTTACTACAAAAATGCGTCGAAAAGAATTGAAAGAATACAGAAAAGACTTACGAAATATTCGCTTCTGAAACTTGAATGGACCCACCCGTTACCAACATATAATGATCGGTGTGCGTTGATTGATATTAAACCCCTTGAAATCAGGAGAATTTATTTTTTGATTTCACTCGCTAGAGATGTAATAACCGGTCATATTAATTGTGCTTATTTATTAGAACAATTTATAAGACATACTCCTGGACGTTGTCAAAGACCGAGGGCTAATCAATTTTTCTTCATCCTACAACATTCGAGAAATTACGGATTAAATGAACCGATTACTAAAGCTTGTCACTTTTTTAACAAATATGCTAATGTTATCGAACTTGATTCTACAAAAGAAGTATTCAAAAAACATATTATGAACATTATTGTTATCGATTGATTGGTTTAGAGAAAAAATTATTATTTATTATAATTTTATATTTTTTTGTATCTATGTCTAAGAAAGTAGTATGTATTATGTATGTATGTACTTATAGACGAAATAAATTAATAAATAAATACTGATGATCTTGACATAGAAGTCAACGATCTCACTAAAGCTCTAAACAACTCCATGGCTAACTCTTGTCCTCTTACCACAATAAGAGGAAAGAAAAAACCGCACTGGTGGAACAAAGAGCTTGAACCACTCAAGAAATACTGTAGAAAGGCTTTCAATAGGGCTGAACAAACAAGGAACCCATCAGACTGGGACCTGTATAAAGTTTCTCTAAAAAGTTGCAAGAAACAACTACGGAAAAGTAAAAGATCCTCCTGGAGGAACTTCTGTAGTAAAATTGAAGACTCCTCTGAGGCATCTAGACTTAGGAAAATCCTTTCAACTAATCTAACCATGCCGAGCTCTCTAAAAGACTCAAATGGCGATTGGACTAGCTCCTATGAGAAATCACTAAACTTGCTACTAGACACTCACTTCCCTGGTAGCTCGAACTCTATAAGTGACATTGGTCACCGATCCAACCAATTTTATCAAATTAGTAAAGAACTTATTTCCAAGGATAGACTACTAATCACCTGGGCCAGATGGTATCATACTCGAACTCAATAAGGGACATTGCGTCGCCTCAATAAAATAATGTCGTATGTTACATTCGGCTACTTTTGGGAAAACGCAATTAAAGATCAGATTTTTTTTCTCGATAACTGTACGGTCAATTTTTTTAAAAATATCATGACATATACAGAAAATATTTGTCTATTGAAATTTGTTAGAATTATTTCAATATTCCAATCCAGAAACAAATACATAATAGTCAATTTTCTGCAATATGCCGATGTCGTATGTAACGTTTTCACAGAAACTATTTGCTAGCCAAACACATACGACAAATTGATGACACATACGACAAAAATAAGCAAAGTTCAATTCGACACTTGTTTACGACATACGACAAATAGATGTCAAATTCAATGCGAAAAAAACATAGAAGAAGGTTTTTTCTTTTAAAACAACTAACGTTAATTTATTAACTTTTTAAAATCACATTGGCGAAACTCGATTTTAACAAAAACATCAATGGTAAAATAACATACATCTACTTCTAAACTTAGAATTGCTTTAGAAGCAGTTCACCAATAAAATGATAGAACTTTTTTAATTTGGAAGTGTATGTGTTATTTTTTGTTAAAATCGAGGTTTCGCTAAATTATTGACTTCACAACCAAATTCTTTCTTACGGCCATATTATTCACTCTGGATTTAGTTTGGATTTAAGTTAATTTTAAATCCAATCCATTAAATCTGAATTTCATAAATCCAAGGATTTAATTTTTTGGTCATATTATTCACTCAAAAAAAATTATGTGTTTATTCAATAATTTTTGTATAATTTGCATTTATCTTTATTTTTCCTTCACAAAATACGTGAAAAAACAAACGAACACTGTGAAAATTAATTTTACATCTGGATTTATAAAGTTAAACAGACCTCCAGAGAGCAGTTTAAATTTGTTTGGATTTAACGAGATTGGATTTAAAAAATTGGATTTAAGATTGGATTTAAGTAGTGAATATTATGGAATTGGATTTATTTTTGACATTTGACATTGTTTACATCCAGATGTATTTTTTAAACTAGTGAATAATATGGCCGTTAAAGAGAAACTAACATAAACAGAAAAAAAAAATAATTTAAAGCAATTTTAAAATTAATGAGATCACAGTTTACTAAAATTAAGTTACTATTCAAGTTGAATTAAAATTATTACAGTTTTAAGAAAGCACGATAAAAGCTTCATACAAATTTCGTAGGGCCAAGTATTGGTATCATTGGGGGAACCTAAGTGCCAGTTGTACAAATATGGATCAGCCGTGGTTCACAAATTTAACTCGCCGATTTCGGCGGATTACCTGCGGGTCAACTTCGGTTCAAGTATGGATGTTGCTATTTAAACATATCGTCCCGTTTCTGTCTGAACCACGTATCTACACAGCAAATTTTGTTCAGTTCTTAAAATAAATATACATTTTTCTCAAAGTTAAAAATATGAATTGAACAAAGGGAAATCAAGTTATGTTTATGACATATTGATTAAGTTGTTTCTACACTTAAACCTTTGTATCTATTCCTTGTGTAAGTTTTAGAGCAATGTTTAACAGAAAATTAAATCTTTTAAAAAAATGCACTTACGAGGTTCAAGCAGAAACGGGACGATATATGAACCTTCAACGAGTGATAAACCTCAGCTTTAATACCGATTTCAGAAATTAAAAGTCGCTGATCCACAGATTAAATATTTGTACAACTGGCCCTAAATGATAGACACCAAGGAATTCATCTTCCAATATTTAGTTACGTAAGCTAAATTAATAAAATCATAAAACCACTATTTTATGCACTAAATATGCATAAAATAGAGCATAAAGCTCCTCGGATAAACTTGGCACAGGTCCACTCGTCCGACCTGCTCGACATCTTTATTGCAACTGAAATTACACTCGTCAGTGTATTTCCTTATGGAACATACGACAAACGTTTACTGAAATTCCAGGAAAATATTGTTGTATGTGTAGCAAAAACAGAACATACGACAATTATTTACCGAACGAAGAAAAACACAGATTTTGTATGTAAAATTTGTAGTAGGTATGTGATAATTTTTGTCGTATGTGCACGTTTTCTGTGCACTTACGACAAAAAGCTACTGAAAATGTTTGTAAACCTACACATACGACAAAATGCATAGCGATTATCTCGGAAACGAATACAGATATCGAAAAACGGATTACACAGAATGAAAGAGAAAAAATCAATTAGCAAAACTATATTCAAATCTCAAAACCTCAATTTCGCACATACGACAATATTTTATTGAGGCGACGATTTGGTCACCGATCCAACCAATTTCATCAAATTAGTAAAGATCTTATTTCCAAGGATAGACTAATACGGGCAATAAACAGCTTCGATCCATACAAATCACCTGGGCCAGATGGTATCATACCCGCCAAACTACAACACATCTCAGATATCATATTGCGAAAGCTAGAAATTATAATGATAAGCTGTATAAGGTTCTCGTCATTGACCTATTATAATAATAGGTCAATGCTTCTCGTATATTCCAAAGGCCTGGAGAGAAGCTAAGGTGGTTTTTATACCAAAGGCGGGTAAATGCTCTCATGTTACTCCAAAAGATTTAAGACCTATTAGTCTATCATCCCTTCTGCTTAAAACTCTAGAAAGAATGATAGATATCCATCTAAGACAGGAAATGGAACCATGTCTGATCTCTAAGTGCCTGGCTACACGGTGATTTTTCAATCGCCTAAGCAGTGAGTTTGTAGGCAAGAGGGATGAGGAGTGAAGGGGGAAGATGCTCACGAAGGGAACTGAATTTTCTGAGGGCAGTACAGTTCCATTGCTAAATTTTTCCTCATTTTGACGTTTGTTCCTAGAAAATGTAAAAGTGGAACGTGATTGGGCACAACAGTGTCTAGCCACCGCATGTGGTTTTTCAATCGATTGAAAAATCACTGTGTAGCCAGGCACTAAGGCACAACATGCCTACACTAAGGGGAAATCGGTGGAAACAGCTCTCCATTGTTTGGTTGGCACCAATGAATATTCCCTACACTACAAAGAGTACCCTCTTATCACTTCTCCTAAGGAACTTGGTAGTCAACGAACTGCTGCTAGACCTAGAAGAATAAGGTTTTAAGGTTATAGCCTACGTGGATGATGTGGCAATTGCCGTTTCGGACTTCAAACTCCCTACAATTAAAGATGTAACACTTATAAATTGAATTATATTCAATTAAAAGAAAAATAATTTAACAATTTTTTTATTATTTTTGTTATTTTTTTCTTCGTTATGATGTAACACTTACTCTATCCGCTATCAAGCTAAATATCTAGGACTCATTTTTGATAAAACAAAACTGACCTGGAAGCTCAATATTGAAGAAAGGGTTAAGAAAGCCAATGTGGCAGTCTTTTCATGCTTCTGTAAAGCATTATAGAAGCAAAAGTGTTAGTAGGGTACTTACATACGGGATGTTAGTTTGGTGGACCGCACTGGAAAAAGCGATAAACTTAAACAAGGTTAACAAAGTCCAAAGGTCAGCTAGTATGTGCATAAGCGGTGCGCTAAGGTCAACCCCTTCTGACGCCCTCGACATACTACTAAATCTCACACCCCTAGACATTTTCAGAAAACAAGTAGCAGCAAGCTCAGCTACTCGTCTAAAAGCAACCCTTCAGTGGACCAGTAATCATATTGGGCACACTAACATTCTAAACAACTTCGGATTCATTCCGGGTCGTTTAGACTATACTACACCTCAGTTGGTGTTCGATAATAATTTCCACAACTCTATTCCCTCCAGAACTGAATGGGAGGACATTAGCACCCTGGACAAAGACTCTTTACTGGGGTAATTTGCCTGACAACCACTGCTACCTAACCTAACCGTGGTAGGTTTTCGCTGCTCCGGCTCGGGTACGACTTCAGCTCCGTTTTCCTGGAGTAGAAATTTTAAACACACCACTACACATGCACTGGCTCCGCGGTGATTATAATTTCCATACTAATTTGAGCCGCCTTCGGACTCGTTTCGTAGTTGAGGTCGTACTCACTGCGGAGCTGATTCGGACCGAGGTTGAACTCGTTTGCTTCCCTTCAAGCAAGAAAACTGAGTTCAACAAAGAAACTCCGACCTCAGACCGCGAAAATCCGGCTTGCACTCACACACTTGCAACTTTTTGTGTATGAACACAAAGTCGAACGAGAATCGTGGTGAAAAATGAGAAAAGGAAAAGAAAGACAAGGCCAACAAGAGCCAAAGCGTCATTTTGTTATTTTTTGTTGAAGTGTTTGGTCGCGTCGTGTCTCGTGTCGTTGTTTGTATAATGTTAGTTTATTAACTATAAACAATTTTATTAAATTATAAACAATATGGAAAACAAAAAAGGTATGTTTTATATATCGCTCAAAGTGTTTGGGTTAAAATGTTGTTTCTTCTTGTGTTGTAGATGTAATCTCTAATGATGAAGAAAAATCTAGAAGGTGAAACATGCGATTGGGTATCTAAAAAAACACCAACAACAGCAGCAGCATCAAATGAAATAAAATGAAAAAAAAATGTATTGTATTTTATATTGTATTTATTGTGAAAATTTCGTTTGCCAAAATAAAATAAAAAATAAAACAGTTTCAGTGAAAAAAAAAATAAATCTTGTTCTTTTTTTGGTCGCAAATGCGAAATGTCATCCCTTTCTTAAGGACTTTGCACATGAGAGCGACCAACGAATGAACGAATGGACGAACAAACGAGATTTAACACATTTCTACGACTCAATTTCAAACAAAAAATGATTCAAATTATAAGAAACCAATTGATACTAATGTTAGAACACTAAAATTTGCATTTTGTTTGCTTAAATAAGAAAAAATTTGTAAAAACAATTTGGTAGTTACGAATTGCAGTTTGGTTGCTACGAATTGTCAAACTCTATTCGCGTTCCACATACCATCCACACTACAACGAATAAATTGTTCGCGCGCGACTTAACCTTAAAATCATTCTTGTTTTGGTTTTGGTGGTGAACGGTATCGAATTCAAACTTCATTCGCGACGAAATAAAAACTCTCATGTGAAAGAAATGTCAAAATCAACGAATTTTCGTTCATTCGTTGGTCGTTGTTCGTGCTCATGTGAATAGTGCTTTATTCCTCTTTCTGGTAGGTTTTCGCTGCTCCGGCTCAGGTCCGCCTTCGGCTCCGTTTTCTCGGAATGGAGATTTTCACCACACCAATACGTATGCAATCGACTTCGCGGTGATTATAATTTCCATACTAATTTGAGCCGCCTTCGGACCAGTTTCTGATCCGAAGTCGGACTCAGCTCCACCTCAGGCGGAGCGGATTCGGACCGAGGTCGGACCTGTTTGCTTGAAGGGTTGAAGGGTTTTTTGTTGGAAATGTCACGTCTTTCATTCCATATTGGGTACGACTTCGGCTCCGATTTCTAGTAATGGAGATTTTCACCACACCAATACATATGCAATCGGCTCCGCGGTGATTATAAACAAATCTGCTGAACCGAAATGTATGGTAAAACCTGAGTTTTGGTGCAAGTTTTTTTGCGAAAACCGCGTTTTAACTCAGGCCTGGTGTGCAGTTCGCGCTTAATTTTAGATCCCATACAAATAATTTTAGCTGAGCTAAAATGAATCTCAAAAAAAATTTAGCTCGAACTGCGTACCAGGCTTCAGTGGAAACAGATTATAAGATGAGTACGTGAACGCACCCATTAGTACATCAATTTTGTATCTCCCTGTAGGAAACAAATTTTAAGAATTTCCCAAAACAAAAAACATTCAGCGCTAGTAAGAGCGGTAAAAAGCATATAAGAAAACAAAAAGGACCGAAATGGAATATAAGTGAAATATATTTTTCTCTTATCAGTTGCAACAAAATGGTTGTTTAATATCCAATGGGAATTTGTGATGTATCTTGTTTTTCATGATTTGTGATGTTGTCCGCCGTCGTTGATTGTCGTACAACTTTTTTCGATTCTGCGTTCGTGAGAATTAGTTTTATTTATTCATTGAAATATTTAAAATAAAGTAATATAAAAGTAAAACTAAAACATTATGAAGTGAATGTACTTATCGTTTTATATTAAAAGATCTGATTCGAGGTTAACATAAAGTGCTGGTTTTAAATAGTATAATAATTCGTTCAAGCAACACCCTTGACAAAACATTTTTGTCCACCCATCTTTGGAAAAAAAAAAAATAGCATAAATGCATATCTCTTTCTAAATCTAATAAGGAAGGCAACGGTGTGAACAGAGTAAATATATATTTGTTTGATTTATTCAATTAAAATACAAGACCTTATGAAAAAATTCTCAAGTAATAGAATAAAGAAAAGTCATACATTTAACAAAAAAATGTCAATATAATTTTTAAATCAAGCCAAACATGAAATAAATCTTGTACAATCGTAAGCTTCAAGATTGCTCTTCGACATACAGTTAAAAATCGATATTTTTTCGGGTTTCATAGGTAAAGTGGTTCATTTTGCTGTTTTTATTGATTTTTGCATCAAACAAATAAATAAATAATTAAAGTGAAAAGTGTTGTATTATGAACGTATGTAATTACCAATGAACTTTTTGTATTTTATTTTTGTATGTATTTAGAATAGTTTTGTGCCTTAATTTTGTATTATTGCATAGGTGTTTTTTTTTTTTTTTTTGGAAAAGCTATCCGAAGATGGATTTCTCAAATATCAAATTTGAACACAAATTGGTATGAACGCTGCAAAATAAAAAAAGGAGAAATTCATATAGGTACCTATCCGCAGCTGAACTAAGATGCCATAGCTTATCTTCAAATTCATACCTATTCCTGCTTTCTTTTATTTTATTTTAATAAGCATGCGTATCCATCCAAACTATCATTTGGCACGTCTTATGCTTGTGAAAAGCCTTCAGGAACATCTTATAGGTCGTTTCAAATCAAAAGTCCTGACTCTGAGTTTATTATCTCCCTTCCAATAAAATTGAGAACAAATAAACGAAAAACTCAATTTTATTGGCTCATTGCGACAAATCAGCTCAAAAATAACAACAAATCATGCTTGTTTGAATGAAAGAAATGCTAGAGAAAAAAATAAACAAACGAAAAATCTGAATTTGTTTATTAATGATTTCTATGGTGACGACTCCAAAATAATTGAAAAATAAAAATAAAGATCTGAATAGAATTTTAAGTTATGAATTGCTATCATATAAACTGGACATTTCTGGTCCATTTTCACCTAGTCCTATAATAATATCTTCGGCAAAGTTATCTCAACTGCCTTCAAATGATAAATAATTAAATAATTGTATGTTTTTTTGTATTGCCCGCGGATATGGAGTGATGCAAGCCCAGGAGACTTGCCTCCGCTTTCTGAGGCTAACCCAGTGAATCTCACAGACGGATCAATTAATTAAAATAGGGATATCAAGAACTGACCTTCTTTATTTTATCGTAATTTTAGAAAAAGTTCAGCTGCCTCATAAATGCTTCCTTCCAGTAAGCGAATGAGTTTTTTTTATTTTTGCTCAATTTTCCATGGGACTTTTGATTTGAAACGACCTACATATAGATTACAGGTCGTTTCAAATCAAAAGTCCTATGGATAATGGAGCAAAAATAAAAAAAACTCATTCGCTCACTGGAAGGAAGCATTTACGACGCAGCTGAACTTTTTTTTTTAAATAACGATAAAATAATAAAAAAATAAATCTTGATATCGCTTTTTTAATTAATTAATCCGTCTATGAGATTCGCTGGGTTAACCTCAGAAAGGGGAAGGCAAGTCTTCCGGACTTGAATCATTCCATATTCGCGGACAATACAAACAAATACAATTATTTAAAAAAATACAATTAAAAAAAAGT
Organism: Episyrphus balteatus; assembly: GCF_945859705.1. Lineage (NCBI taxonomy): Eukaryota > Metazoa > Arthropoda > Insecta > Diptera > Syrphidae > Episyrphus > Episyrphus balteatus. The sequence goes on from NC_079136.1 coordinate 108,045,579, forward strand.
TCAGCTGCGTCGTAAATGCTTCCTTCCAGTAAGCGAATGAGTTTTTTTTATTTTTACTCAATTTTCCATGGGACTTTTGATTTGAAACGACCTACATATAGATTACAGGTCGTTTCAAATCAAAAGTCCTATGGATAATGGAGCAAAAATAAAAAAAAACTCATTCGCTCACTGGAAGGAAGCATTTACGACGCAGGTGAACTTTTTTTTTTTTAAATAACGATAAAATAATAAAAAAATAAATCTTGATATGGCTTTTTTAATTAATTAATCCGTCTATGAGATTCGCTGGGTTAACCTCAGAAAGGGGAAGCCAAGTCTTCCGGGCTTGAATCATTCCATATTCGCGGACAATACAAAAAATACAATTATTTAATAATTTATCATTTGAAGGCAGTTGGGATAACTTTGCCGAAGATATTCTTATAGGACTAGGTGAAGATACATCAGAAATGTGCAGTTGATATGATAGCAATTCATAACTTAATATTCTATTCACCTCTTTTTATTTGTATAATTGGGAAGTAAATATCTCCTTTTTTATTTTCAATTATTTTTGAGTTTTTGTATAATAGGGCAGTAAATATCTTCTTTTTATTTTGCAATTATTTTGGAGTCATCACCATAGAAATCATAAATAAACAAATTTATATTTTTCGTTTGTTTATTGTTTTCTTTAGCATTTCTTTCATTCAAACAAGCATGATTTGCTGTTATTTTTGAGTTGATTTGTCCTAATGAGCCAATAAAATTGAGTTTTTTGTTTATTTGTTCTCAGTTTTCCTGGAAGGGAGAAATTAAACTCAGAGTCATGGCTTTTGATTTGAAACAAACTGTAGAATCATTGAATAATTATATATAGAAGTGACACCGGAAAAAACATCCGCTATGTTTGAGGGGTGGCGCTACAATCGTTTCAGGAGTGGCGCCACAATCGTTTTAGGATTGTGTATTCGATGGCCGAAAAATTCCTGAAAAGGACTTTTGGTTACTAAGTAACCACAACTACAATATTATTTATATTTGGTGTATTTGTATTATAGGTCGTTTCAAATCAAAAGTCCCATGGAAAATTGAGCAAAAATAAGAAAAACTCATTCGCTTACTGGAAGGAAGCATTTATGAGGCAGCTAAACTTTTTCTAAAATTTCGATAAATTAACGAAGAACAGTTCTTGATATAACTATTTTAATTAATTGATCCGTCTGTGAGATTTACTGGGTTAGCCTCAGAAAGGGGAGGCAGGTCTCCCGGCTTGCATCACTTCATATCCGCGGGAAATACAAAAAAACACACAATTATTTAATTATTTATCATTTGAAGGCAGCTGGGATAACTTTGCCGAAGATATTATTGTAGGACTGGGTGAAGATGGACCAGAAATGTCCAGTTTATATGATAGCAATTCATAACTTAAAATTCTATTCACATCTTTTCATTTGTATAATTGGGCAGTAAATATCTTATTTTTATTTTTCAATTATTTTGGACTCGTCACCATAGAAATCATTAATAAACAAATTCAGATTTTTCGTTTGTCTATTTTTTCTCCAGCATTTCTTTCATTCAAACAAGCATGGTTTGTTGTTATTTTTGAGTTGATTTGTCGCAATGAGCCAATAAAATTGAGTTTTTTGTTTATTTGTTCTCAATTTTATTGGAAGGGAGAAAATAAACTCAGAGTCAGGACTTTTGATTTGAAACGACCTATAGTTTTGTTTTGTGTTAGTAGTGTTTTTGTTTATTTTTGTTTCTGTAATATTCAAATTGAATTTATTTTTAATTTTTGTAATATTTTGAATTGAATATTTATTTTTGAATGTTTGATTCTTATGTACCTACATATTTGAAAGGATTTTGTTTTTTGTTTTTATTAACGACAAGATTTTCTTCAGTTATAGAGTGCAAGTGTTTATTCAATTTTGATTAGGGTGCTTTTGTTATAACATCTAGGCCAAAGTTGTAGTTCTTATTATTTGAATGTTGTCCACATGCACTGTGGCATATACTTACTATTTTCTTAAACCGCAAAATGAAAGAGTAGGTAAGGATCCAGTTCATACAATATAGCCATATTACCCATTATTTTAAATATTTTAATACATACTTCAAAGTATTTTAATATAATATGAAACTACCTCGTTTATTTGCTTAAACTGATTTATGTATGTATGGGAACAAGAACATTTGATATACAGCTTTGTTCAAATTTGCAGCTGTAAATGAAAATTTAAAGTTTTTATAAAATGTTAAATTTTGAAAAAAAAATATTTTCGTACCATTTTTGATACCTACTTTTTTTTTTTTCTTTTTTTTATCTAAAATTTAAACTATATTATTTAATAAAATGTTCAAAAAAATTCAAATTCTTTTGAAAAAAACCGTAAAAAGGCCTATTTTGATCGCAATTGTAAGAAAATGTGGTTTTTTGGATAGTTCCAATGATTTTTCTATTTCACCATTTGAAATAAAATATTTGGTTCTAATATACTAAAACTAAAAGAATGTAGATTTTACATGCTTTTTATTTTGTCATGATACTATAAAGTCAAGCTATGCATCCGTACAAAAAAAAGTTGATATAACAGTCAAACATGGCATTACTATAACCTTGTTCCATTGGAGGTGGTAGTCTACTAATAGTAGATTTTTTGGTTAATCTAGTAGGTACTATCATCTACTCATGCTCTTCTTCCCGAGTGGATACGATTTGTATTGAATTCGTTGAAAGTGAGTTCCATTGAGTGAGTTCCACCTCCCAAAGGAACAGGGCTTATAATACCAATTTTATTTTTGAATTTTTATTTAATTTATTTATAAGGTTCCAACGATTTGTTCCTTTAAGTTTTTGGGCTAGTGTATAAAAACAACTCAGGTTTAAAGCTAACGCTCGGTTAAATTTTATGGTTATGAAACTCAACTATTAAATTTAGCTGAGCGCTAGCATTGTACTTGAGTATTAAATTGTTTATTGGTAGGGTGAAATATGTATAATTCAGTTAAATATTAAAGTCAGCCTTAAATTTGATTATTGGTTAGGGCTGCAGAAAATAAAATTTACTAATGATAAGTTTTGGTGAATAAAACTTCTTATTCAGAATTCTTTGGCGCAAATGATAACTTCCATCTTCGTCAAATGTATTTGTCATGAAGTAAAGTTATCAGGTGTAGGTTAGCCTCATAGTAGATAAATGTATAAGCGTGGTCGAGTGTTCGGTATTCGGCCGAATCGTTCGCAGTATCTCTAGTCGGTACCGTTAAAAATTTCAATATCCCCTCCTTGGAATCAACAATAAAAAAAGGTTTGAGCCATATCCACTTATTGGTTTGAGCTCTTACCTGATTTACAATATTGCGTTGAGTTTTTCTTAACGCTTTTCTTTTTTTCATTAAGGGCCATTTGCTGAAACCAACCTTAAATAATTTATTTTGAACATAAACTTTTATGCTCTACTTTTCCTTCGGCGTAAACTATCACATAAGGATTTATGTTTTAATTGAATGCTTTAGTTCCGATTCAGCAAAAAACGGCGCTAGTTGTTATGCATTTCATAATATTCATAACAAAATATAATATAAATTTTGTATATATGAGTAAAATTTCCTTATTTTCTTTTTTCATTTATAGGATGTCGATGTGTCGATACGATTTATTTTTGTTTGATATTTGTTTTATGTTTTATGTGTGAGTAAAATTTCCTTATTTTTTTTTTCTATTATAGGATGTCGACGTGTCGATACGATTTATTTTTATTTGTTATTTGTTTCCTTATGTTTGTATTAGTGAAATTTCCTTTTTTAAAAACAAATTTTTGGAAACCTAATTTACAAGGACAAGCCCCATTCTCTCTGGTGATTTTTAAGTACATCTGATTGCGAAAAAAAATAAATTGTTTGGCGCTAGAAACTATCGGTGTCACTTCTATATATAATTATTCAATGCTAAAATTCTAACCTAAAATCAATAAAAAAACAGTTACAAAATTGAGGATATAATTTTTTTTTACTAAATCGGGGGCGCTTGGTGTATGAACCTGGTACGTCCAAAATTTGTACCTACCAATAAAATAAAGAAGAAACAAAATCTCTTGATAATTTGCTATTTTTAATTTTTTTGTTCCAAGAAACGACAGAAATGTTTCTTTTAAAAAATTAGCACTTTTTCTTTATTTTTGCCTTTTTTGTTGAAAGAATTTTTTTTTTAAATTAGCTGAAATCGTAGTAATTAGTAAGTTTTAGACTTTTAAATCAAACAGACCTCGAGGGATTGATTAAATATAAACTAAGTATGGCAAACAAAAAATTTTATTTGCATCCTTACGGCCTTGTGTGCAATTTTGTGTATGTGTGTTTTTATAAATACGAATCGAATGGGTAGACCGACAGCCATTGGTTTTGGTCTATTGGAAAGAAGAACATTTAATACAAACTCTTTAAGTAACTTTTTTCAAAAAAAGTTTCTCTTGAAAAACGAAAAAGTACTCAAATGAGTTTAAAAAAAAAACTGTGTTAAAGTGTGAGTAATAATTGCAATGTCCTGATTTTTTGAGATTTTGTTAGGGTAGACAGCAGTTTAAAACCAAGTTTGTAGCTTTGAAAGACCGGTGCTAATACCGCGGTGCGCGAAAAACAGCGAAATTTTCGGACTCTTCAATTTTTAGCTTTCAAAATTTAAATGGTGCTTTTAGAACAATGTCAATAATATTTGAAAAAAAAGTTATTAGCAGCATATTGGCATATGAAATAGGAAAAATAAATTGCCTACAACAAATTGGTGGAAAAAAAGTTAAATGCAAAAGTTGTAGATATTAAAAATGTCGACATCTTTTACTCAAACCATTTTTTTATATAACCTAAAAAATATTGAGAAAAATGCAAAAATACGATTTTTTGGTCATTAAATTTTATCTTTTATAAAAATGGTTGCATTTTAACCCTCTGTAGGCACACCTCACAATTCAAAATTACAAAAAAATGTATTATCACCCTTATAAAGACACTTTTTTGTGACCACTTTTTATTTTTTTCCTGCCAAAATCGCACCCGTGTGCCGACAGAGGGTTAACAGAACTTGGTTAAAAAAAAACTTTGTTATGTTTTTTTACATATTTAAATGGTTTTTGAGCAAAAAGTTAACTTTTGACGAATTAAATTTGAAAAAATAGCCTATTTTTCAATCAAAAAAGTTACCGACAAAATGTTTGATTTTAGAAAAGTTTGGAATGAGATTAAATCATTTTATTTAAAATTATATAGAAAAACTATACTTCTATTTTAGAAAATATTGAGAAAAATTGAAAAAAAAAAACAAAAAACGATTTTTAAGCTCGATTTTTCCGTAAATGACAGTAATATTGGCGAGAAATATCTTTAAATAGAAACAAAATTATGTATACTTTTCTAATAGCCTTTGATCTTCTAAATTTGAAATAAATTTGAAAAAATAGCCTATTTTTCAATCAAAAAAGTTACCGACAAAATGTTTGATTTTCGAAAAGTTTGGAATGAGATTAAATCATTTTATTTAAAATTATATAGAAAAACTATACTTCTATTTTAGAAAATATTGAGAAAAATTGAAAAAAAAAACAAAAACCGATTTTTAAGCTCGATTTTTCCGTAAATGACAGTAATATTGGCGAGAAATATCTTTAAATAGAAACAAAATTATGTATACTTTTCTAATAGCCTTTGATCTTCTAAATTTGAATTAGAATGGCTCTAACGTGCAAAGTTTTTGAGATACCGAATTTTGTATTTCCAAAAGCACTGTTTTTATGATGTTTTGGCCCGGGTCGTTTGAACTCGAAATTACTCGAAGTTTCTTGCAATTCAGAATTTTTAATGCAGAAATGTTTCTTGGGATCTCAATAGTAAAGATTATGCTTTTTTAAAAAGAAAAGGCTTACTTTTACATACTCCCTGATCGTACAATGATCTGATCTGGATCACTTACAAAATAAAACGCAGCTAATAACGGTAGGTTTTTCTCCTCTTCTCGATTACACTTGTCAACGTAATTTGTATTTGTATGTGCTGAGCTTGAATCCAAAGTCAGAAAAATTCTATCAAATCACATTTTTGATAGAAATTGTAAAAAACCAAGTTTTTTGACACCCATCCCACTTTTTCGCCAACCTACTCCTTTTCCCCCAATTTGTTTGTGGGCAATTTATTTTTCCCCTTTCTATTCTAATTTTCTATTTTCCATATTTTGTAGTTTTACAAAAAAAGCATTGTAAAAACTAACTTAAATATGATTCTAATAGTAAATTAGGCGCTCTACAAAAAATCTTCGAGGCATTTTTTCATAGAGTGAACCCCACTGAAGTTATTCAAGCTTAAAGTTCAAAATATATGAATTATGACTAGTATTCCTTATATTTCGTCGTTATTTATAAAAATTGAAATTTGTTTGCTCGAAATGACATACATACATAATGGTTGGAAATAAATACAAAAAAAATATTCCCAAAGTTTGAAGTATCTAACATAATTCTAACCCAGTAAAATTCGCGCAAAACGCTTAAGAACTTTAGTATAAACCTTCAATTTATCATCGAAACCAAAACTAAAATGAATTATTGGTTTTACAGATTATACGGTGTCTTAAAAAAAAACACCCTTTCACCTAAATTTTTTTTATGAAAACTCTTTATTCTTGCTTTCACCCCAAATGCAACGTTCTTACCAAATTTCATTAGGGTGACCCATCAATTTTATTTTCACTAAAAAAAAACACCATGATATTCTTATAGACACTTTAGATTCTTGTTTCTAATCTCAAAAGTAATATATGCTGAATTTGAATAGGGTACACCCACAGATAATATTTTTTTTGCTCTGATAACAAACGAAACTTTTTCACCAAGTTTAAAAAATTAGTAAAAATTATGTCAGCTTTTATGGTACCTTTCTTACACATACAATGATGGACAAGAATTTAGCACATTAATAAAGGAAAAAATTCAACTTTATTTACAAAACTTGTTTCTGTTTCAATGTTTTCATTTTTCTGTTATTTACATTACATATTTTTTTATAGCAACTCTAAAAAAAGTACGCATACACCACACTGTACCTCTTCTGAAAATTAAAAAGTCCTCAAAAATTATTATTTTTCAAAAATTCAAACGGCAATCGTTTGTCCACCTCGAGAAATGTATACAAACAAAAATTCATCGTTTGTCCACTCTACGTTTAGGAGATATTCAAAAAACAAAATTTGTACTGAAAATTTCAAAGTCCCAAAAATTGACTTTTTTCAAAATTTCAAAATTCTGTCGTTTGTCCACCTCGAGTTCTATACGCACACCAAAAATCGTCTTTGTCCACCCTACGTTTTAAAGATATTCAAAAAACAAAATTTGTATTGAAAATTTCAAAGTCCCAAAAAATCTCCAAAAATTGACTTTTTTCAAAATTTCAAATTTCTGTCGTTTGTCCATATCGAGTTCTATACGTATGTTAAAAATCGTTGTCCTAAACAGAGGTTGGACAAACGATGATTTTTGGTATACGTAAAGAACTCGAGGTGGACAAACGACAGCAGTTTGAATTTTTGATAAAAATTGATTTTTGAGGATTTTAGGGGAATTTCAATTTTTCAGTGCAAAATTTGTTTTTGGAATTGCTCCTAAACGGGGGGTGGAAAAACGATAATATTTGGTATGTATATAGAACTCGAGGTGGACAAGCGATTGCAGTTTGTTTTATACGTCTATCTCAAAATTTGAGCGTTTTAAACGATTTTTCAGACTTCCTATAAAAAAACGAATTTGCTCTAAAATTTTTTTGAACGGTGGACAACGAAAATTTTGGATGGACAAATGGTGGACAAACGAATTAGACAAATTTGGTTCAAAAATTTTGAGGTCGCAGCATTGTACATACATATATGAATTTTCATAGTACTCTCACGCGACGAACTTTTACTAGCGCCATCCTAACGCAACGCCTGGAAAAGAATCATTTTTTCTTGCAGATTTTTGTTAAAATCTGGACAGAAAGAAGGAGAAGCCAAATTGGAACGAGAAGCGAAAACGGGGAAGGAGAAGGAATCGACAATGAAAGAGAAAATAAAGAATAATAAAATGACAGCTGTTTTTTTTTTTTTGTTTTGAGTAGTAGGTAGAAGAAAATAAAGATAGTGAACTGTTTCTTATTAGGTAGTTGCTGCTAAGGTTTTTTTTTTTTTGTTATAAGAAGTAGATGGAAGAAGATAAAGAGAAAATACTGTCTCTTGCTAGCAGGTAATGTGTGTTTATGAATATTTGTTTGTCGTGTGGTCTTTGTATGCATATGAATTTTCATGTTCATGAGATTTTGGGTGTTAATTTTCATTTGTGACCTTGTTGCTTGCTTGTTTAGGTATGTAGGATTTTTTTGTTGTACAATGTTGTGGATGAAATCGTCGTAGGTACAGGATTTGGTATTTGATTTAAAATTGATATAGTACGATGGTGAAATTTCTTTCGATCGTAAGCTTTAGTTTGTTGATGAGTTTGCTTCTTTTTATAGGTAGGTAGGTATGCTAAGCAAAAAGGGCGTAGAGTAAAGGCACTGTAGTACGGGAATGTTACATAGATTTTATTATTGACACTTGGCATCACGGCACCTGGTGGACAGCGACGAAAACCTCAAAGTTATATAGATTATTTGCCGTTCAATGTAATTTCCATAAGAAAAAAATACCTCGAAAAAAATTTATTTTACGAATTAATTTCATATGAAGGAGTATAAATTTTATTATTGTAAAATGATAATAATACGTGTTTTTATCTAAATCATGTTTAAAATATATCATAAAGTATAATAATACCTGTGTAATTTGTATTTAAAAAGTGCAAGCGAATCGACTGAAAACAACAAAAAATACTATAAAAAATAAAGATATTATTAAATTATTCTTTTATTTGTTTGCTTTTTCACAAATAATAGTAGGTAAGCATTTTTTTTTTATTTTCAACAACTTTGAAAGAAAATTAAACCGAAATCGTTTCTTTATTTTTTGTAGTATTTGTTGTTGTTTTCCTGCGATTTGCTTCCCTCTTTCGAGACAAATTACATAGGAATTATTATTCTTTTTTTAAACCTGATTTAGATATAAACACATATTATTATCATTTTACAATCATAAAATTGAAACTCGTTCATATAAAATTTTCGAGGTCTTTTTTGTTTATTTCTTATGGAAACTATATTGAACGGCAAATCGAAAAAAAATCTATATCATTTCAGGTTGTCGCTCCAAGAGGTAGATGGATTGGAAAGTTATTTCCCAAGTCACAATATGGGGTCTGGGAAAAAATGTATAAATGCATTTTGACTTCAGGATTCGAAAAAGTGTCAAAACACGAGTCAAAAACCATATTTTGCACAAATGCACCTAGAGTTATTTGGCCGTCATTTTGATATTTATCAAAATTTTACTTTTTTTCATAACTCGCGTGTTTTTGAATCTACAGAAATAAAATGCGACAAACTAGAAGATAATTTAATTTCCTACAATATATGATAAATAACTTTTTTTGATTATTTCTTCTAGTCCAGTAATTTTAGGTTTTATCTGCGGAAAAATTCCTACTGGGCTCGATTTTGGTATAGACCTTAGTTACGGCGTTGTAATGAAGATGTGAAAAATCAACATTGATATCGCGTCCGCGTTAGAAGATATAGAGGTCAAAAGGTCACGCAAATCAGTTTTTCGCATATATCTCGTGACCTGTTGCTCGGAGGTCAATAGGGGGCTATGAAAAATTTTATTCGTCATAAAATTATCTACAAATATTGCCTTATGCAATTTTCTGTAAATCCAATCGTTTTCGGAATAGAGCTGTTTCAAGCGTAGGCATAATACATGAGACGTATTAATAGGTGTGTTATATTTAAGAATGAATAATTCAGTATTTGAATTCTGAAAAATACATGTGTACCTAATATCTTTTGCTTTTTATTAATACGTTTTTATAAGTTTCAATTGTAATCGATATTCAAACTAACTTACTAACTAACTACCTAACTAACTAAGTTACTTAGCTACTAACTAACTATTTAATTAAATCTTAGCAATTAATTTTGACCCTCAGTTTAAAATTATCTACCCTGAGACGTTTTGGTCTCAGGGTAAAAACATTTAAGGGTCAAAACACCCCAAATCAATGTTGGACTACTTCTAAAAGTCATATCGAAACTTTTAACAAATTTATGTAGTTTGAGTGACATTATAATATAGTCCGAAATCGGTTGGATTTACAGAAAAATGCATAAGGCAATATTTGTAGATAATTTTATGACGAACAGTTTTGCCATAGACCCCTATTGACCTCCGAGCAACAGGTCACGAGATATATGCGTGATCTTTTGACCTCTATATCTTCTAACGCGGACGCGATATCAATGTAGATTTTTCACATCTTCATAACAACGCCGGAACGAAGGTCTATACCAAAATCGAGTCCAGTAGGAATTTTTCCGCAGATTGGGGTAAAAAATGACTAAAATTACTGGGCTATTCGGTTTAAGAGTAAGGGTGTTTATTTTTTTTTTTGGAAACACCTCAGAGTGATTTTTTATTTTAGTCATATCATTAGCTGTGTTTTATTTTCCTCGTGATCCGGATCAGATCACTTATTTGATTGCAAAACAATAACAAAACAAAATCCTGCTTTTGTTGTAAGGCTAATAAAAACAATTATCGGATCCGGATCACATGGAAAATAAAACACAGCTATTGTAGGTATATCAATTGTATCATCATATTGTATCATTGTATATATAAAAATTCATATACAATGGTCATATCTCTTTTATTTGAGCTAGATACATAATTTACAAGAAAAAGCTAAAAAAAATATCTTTTTTTCTTTTCTTATAAAAGAGTCATTCCATATGAAATCAACAAATATGGTGTGCGGCATGATTTTTAATTTTAATAAAAAAAAATCTTTGAGGTACTAGAAACAATAAACCACCACTATTTATTTTTTTGACTGTTTAGTTTCTGACCAATACCCAGCTTATTCTTATTTCTTATTTTTAGTTCTTGGTACAACCTACCCTGGTATGTGTTACACTTTGCCCCGTATACAAGGTAAACTGAAACAACACGAATTTTTTTTGAAAAAATAATTTTTCAACATTATCGTTGGGTTTTGCTAATTTTTTGCGATGAATCTTGCAGCTGAAACATGGGTCTTTAATTTAAAAAAGGTTTAGTTGACTTATTTTCAAATTTTTAGGAGGACCATCGGTTTTACCTACATACGTGTGCAAAACAATGAATTTTTAAAATGTTTTTCACCGAATAACTAGAAAAACTACTTTGTTCGCCCTAAATTCCTTACAGTTTTCAGTCTTCTTTAAATATAAATGAAATTTATAGGATAGATAGATAGGTACTTAATAAGCAGGGCTATATTTGTGCAAGACTTGAATTATTTTTTGGGGTATTTTTGAGTGGGTTTTTATTTTTTATTTTAGACTTTCAGTAATTTACATTGTTGGTATATCAATTATGAAAATTTAAATACAATGTTATTTACTAAGTCAAAAATATCTTTTTACCTAGAGCATTTAAAATTTGATTTAACTTTATTTTGCATGGAGATAATATAACCTTTCATTTGATATATCACGCATAACGGTACATGCACCACAAGCTTTACAATCTTAATTTTACAAAGTGCAAAATGTCCACAAAATACCTGTGGAGATAGTTTTACAACAACCAATTCCCCAACCTCAGTTTTAAATTTATCCTCGGCTAAACCCAATTCTTAAAAAAAAGGCATTCCAATATATTCCAAATATACAATGTACCTACATCCATTCCAAAAATGAGAATTCATATACAATGTCAAACATGAAAAAAATTGCAATCATTGTAGGTATACCAATTTCGAAATTGATATACAAAGTTGCAATCCTTTGCTTCTTTAATAACATTGTGCAAGTTTTTTGACAAATTTTTTTGAGACAGGTGCGCGATTAACTGTTTCGCCCTATTTCGGACCCGAGAAATCGATTGGCGTTATTATTTTTTCGATTTATCGGTACGACTTCGAACAAAATTTTGTTTGAAAGTTTTTTCAATTATTTTGAGAATTTTCCACTGTTTTTAGACATTTTGAAATATCCTCAAAAAATGTCTAAACTCAAAAAAAAAAGTTCTTATCTGACATTTTTTGAGGATATCTCAAAAACCTGACGTGATATGGCAAAATAGACTTCGGATTCGGTTTTAGCAACCCAAAAACTATACGAAAAACCTAGTCGCAACTCCAGATAAGAAATTTTGTTTTGTTGGTTTTGACATTTTTTTGAGGATATCTCAGAAATCTGACGTGATAGGGCAAAATTGACTTCGAATCTGGATTCAGCGATCCAAAAACTATATGAATAACATATTCGCACATCCAGATCCGAGAAAAAAAATTTTGTTTTCGTGACATTTTTTGAGGTTATCTCAAAAACCTGACGTGATGGGGCAAAACGGACTTCGGATTCGGTTTCAGCGACCCCAAAACTATATGAAAAACCTGGTCGCAACCCCAGACCAGAACTTTTATATTTTTTTGTGTGGCTGTGTAATGGAAACTATCGATAAAATCGATAATGAAAACTATCAAACGCAATACAATCGATAATGGAAACTATCGATACAATCGATAATGGAAACTATCGATACAATCGATAATAGAAACTATCGATAATGGAAACTATCGATATAATCGATAATGGAAACTATCGATACAATCGATAATGGAAACTATCGATACAATCGATAATGGAAACTATCGATACAATCGATAATTGAAACTATCGATACAATCGATAATGGAAACTATCGATACAATCGATAGGTAATGGAAACTATCGATATCTACCAAACACTATGTTAATTCGTTGTTTACATCCTATGTCAAACGAAAACTAAACTTGTAGTTCAAATTGTGTTTAATTGATTTCGAAGTTATTTTTTTTTAATGAGAAATTGTACGAGTGGTTTTAATACTTTTTGCTACGTGTGCGTCAAATTTGCACACATGCCAAGTAGAAAGAAAATATCTCCTGAAATTGATGATATATGTATATGAAAAATATTTCAATTTAAAAGTTAAAAGAGACGTCGAATGGGCACCAAGCCCATTCAAATTATTGTTATAATAAGCTTATCAAATGTTCAAAACGAATATGTATGTGCAAGTCTGGATTTTGGAGTTCCAATGATATGGTCAGATCCAAAAGATCACAGTGAAGATAACTGCTACGCATGTGTAAATAAATTCGCTAGATTAACTCGTGGCAAAACACTTTTGTAAATAGTTTTGCAACACACGTAGCAAAAAGTATTAAAACCACTCGTACAATTTCTCATTAAAAAAAATAGCTTTGAAATTAATTAAACACAATTTGAACTACAAGTTAAGTTTTCTTCTGACATTGGATGTAAACAACGAACTAACATAGTGTTTGGTAAATATCGATAGTTTCCATTATCGATTGTATCGATAGTTTTAAGAAAAACTATCGATAATATCGGTAGCCTTGTGATAAAATATTTTGGAAGTATTGAAACTAACGATAGTTTTGTGAAGTATCGATATACTCGATATTTTATTGTTATCGATAGACTGTCGACTAACACTAAATTAATAGTTAAATTAATTTTTAATGGAAAACATGCAATGTATTTGTTCAAAAGAGAACAAAAACAGCGAAAAAACGATAAACAATGTAAAAAATTTCGATTTTTTGTTTAATTAAAAAAAAAACCACAAAACTTTCAAATAAATTGTTCAAAATTGTTTATAATATCTTTCTACTGGTAGCAAATAACGTTTGAGCAGAATAATTAGCAACATAAATATTGTTTTTGGTTGAAAAATGACTAAAAACAGTGGAAAATTCTCAAAATAATTGAAAAAACTTTCAAAAAAAATTTTGTTCGAAGTCGTACCGATAAATCGAAAAACAAATGATGCCATTCGATTTCTCGAGTCCGAAATAGAGCAAAATAGTTATTCGCGCTCCTGTCAAGAATTTTGACTTGCACAGTGTAATTTAAGAAGAGCAAAAAAAAAGTTTCAAAACAAAAAAAATCAAAACAACCTGCATCAAGATCATTGTGTATGAATTCATATAATACATACAATACATACAAATGAAAACGAAAAGAAAACACATGAATACATTTTTTGCTGTCTATTTAATATTTTTAGTTTTTACAGTTTCTAGAAAATGTATGAAAGAAAGAAAATACCCCTTTTAAAAAAGAATGGGAACATAAAACAAAATAGAATAAAATAAAGACTTTTTTTGCTCCTCCCTTATTCTAGACACACACCATTTGAATCTGCAAGAATACAGCGCGACTACAGCGATCCGGTGGTTAAGACAGAAAACACAAAATCTTGAGTATTAATAGTAGGTACTATGGAATTGATATACAATGGTAGCAGTTCTGGCTTCACGGAGCTCATAAAAAAGGCTACTGAAAGTAATTAAAAAAAATAAACAAACTGAGTGAATTAAAAAAAAAAGAAAAAATAATTTTTACATAAAAAATTAATTTAAATGAATTAAAAACTTTTTCTGAGCTATTGTGGTTAAGAAAAGAACAAATAGATAAGGCTCAGAAAAAGTTTTAATTCATTTAAATTAATTTTGTATTTAAAAATTATTTTTTTTATTCACTCAGTTTGTTTATTTTTTTTAATTACTTTCAGTAGCCTTTTTTATGAAATAAAATTTATTTTTTTATGAAAATAAACTGGGATTTAATGAAAAGCACAAAAAATCAATCTTCATTAACGTGACAAAAACGAGAAAATTACCTCTTAAATTTTTCGACTTAAATGACCTCAGGAATTCATGGTTTTCATTTGGGGCGGTGACTGTGGGAAACCCTGTATAATTTATACATCGTATGAGAATCAAAAATAATCAAAAAATGAATTATATTTACCAACCTACACGCTCTAGCTCTAGTAACTTGTATATCAAGTTACGCATTCGTGCAAAAAAAAGTTGAGATAACAAACAATCAAAAACGACATTACAGAGGATGCGAAAAAATGGGTCTCGAAAGTCCGTTTGTCGATATTGTGTATTAGTTTTAAGATAAGGTCTATCTTTTTATATCAAAAAATAGTTATTAACGGTACCTCCCATAAAAAATAATTAAAAACAAAAGGCTCCAACGATTTTGAAAATTTGTTTTCTAAAAATGCATCTTTATAAAAGAAATAAAACTGCATACTTTTTTTGGAGCTCGATTTAAAGAGTTGTTTTTTTTTTCATTGAAGAATTTATGTTTTTTTAAATTTTTTTTTTATTTTCATATAAACTTTTCAAATGTTTATAAAAAAGTCTTACAAATTTTAGCATTATAAATTCCAAGAGCAAGTACGTGCGACCCAGTCGTGCATTTTATTTTCAAGTATCTCCACAGTTTATTTTTTTTTTTCACCAACAGAATTTTTAAAATTAATATCCACCGGGGAACCATCTTTTTTATGGTAATTGGAGAACTAATTATGTTGGTGGTGATGACCTTTTGTTTATAATTCAGCCTGGGGCACAAAAGTTATATAAATAAAAATAAAGAAGTCTTTCCAATCGATGTTTTATTTTACTTGCACAAAGGCACCACAATCTTTTTCTATTTTACTTTTTTAACGGCGCTCGTATTTTTTGTCCTAAACTTTTTGAAGAATGAAGGCGCCCCCCAATTTTGGGTTAATTTGTTTGGCTTCCGGAAGGACAATGGTGCCCAAAATCTTCGTTCTTTTGAAAGATTGAAGCAATCCTAATATTCCTCCAACCAATTTAATTTTTGCAAAGGCGCCCCTATATATAAATCACTAAATAATAGCTGGTAATATGGAGATGGAGTGTGTTTCTTTATTATTTCCGGATATGGAAAATAAAAGACCGACGAGACAAAATAGTTTATGGAGAATATCCAGACTGTAATAACACTGGTTAAGAAAATTTAACTTTTTTTTTGTTGCCGGAACAAAAAAATACTTTTCTGAAGGTTTTCGGTGTGCTGAACTCGAATCCGTAGTCAGAAAAAATTAATCAGCTTCCGTTTTTGAAATATTACCGTTAGAAAGTGCAGTAAATCGGGCCTAATTCTTTTATATAAGGTAAATTGTTTGTGCATATTTAGTAACGGTTTTTATTTTCCACCTTTTTAAATCTGTTTAAATTTTTTCGAAATCTTTTTTACTTCCCGAGATATGCTCAGTTGTTTGCATATTTCATAAATTTTACAACGTCATTATCTCCTTTATGATATATGAAGCCAAAGCCACTTTCTTCATTTTAAGATATCTCGGACAATAACAAAGATATCGGAAAGATTAAAAAAGTTCTTGAAAGAAGGAAAATAGTTTTTATAGAAACCGGTACTAAATATCTTCTAACAATTTTCCTCATATATATTAAAGAATAAGGTCCGAAGTAGTCAAAAAAACGTTCTTTTGCATTTTCTAACGGTAATATTTCAAAAACGGGAGCTGATCAATTTTTTCTGACTACGGATTCGAGTTCAGCACACCGAAAACTTTCAGAAGAGTATATTTTTAATTCGGCAACAGAACCATTGCTAACCAGTGTAATGAATATAGAAACAGAAGGGAGACGGACAGAATCTCGAAATCCAAAAAGCCCAAAATCCAGAAAACCCTAAATTCCGAAAACCCAAAAACCCGAAAACCCAAAATCCCGAAAACCCAGAGCCCCGAAAACCCAAAATCAATAAAACCCAGAATCCCGAAAAACCAAAATCCCAAAAATAAAATAGAAAAATAAAAAACTTCAAAATTGTGTTTCACTGAAATTTTAACTGAAACATAAAATTAAAACCAAATAAATAACAATTTAAACATTAAATTATAATTATCTTTTGATTTAAGATCAACGATTTTTCCAACTTAACTCAATCACAACAAAACACTGCTGAAAGCACAATAAGAACTTGAAATCATGTAAAAAAAAGATATTAACGGAATCATACACTTATATTGTTTTTTACGTGTTAGCACCTTAATTGAATCATTTATTTGCAAAACATGATAAGTCCATGATTTTAAATTTTCTTTTGATATGCGTAGAAAAATTTATAAAAAATATATTCTGTAAAACTCTTGACTAGCTACAAAATGCCGTTTCGTTTTTAATTTTTGGAGCGATAGCTCAAAAGATAAAAAAAAACGCTTTTGGACTTATCATACTTTGAAAATAAACGGATGTGACTGCTTATTTAACTTTAAAGTAGCTTTAAACTTAAGATTTTCAGCCATTTATCTAATATACCATTTACACAAAAAGAAGCTGTTGTTTATTTTCAAACATGATAAGTCCGGTACTTATTCTGTTTTTGATACTAAAAAAATATTTCGCGTAGCTGTAAAATCGGATTTAGATGGAGTAGATACTTCATATTTTAAAGACAGACGTGGTTATCCCTGGAGTACAAATTTAGTCAAAAAAACGAATTTTGAAAAAAAGTGGACTTATCATGTTTTGCAAATAAATGATTCAATTACACACTAAGGATTGCTTTCGAAACCGAAATCCCGAAAATTTTTCAGGATCCCATTCGGGACTTCGGGTTTCGGGATTCTGGGATTTTGGGTTTTAGGGATTCTGGGTTTTCTGGATTTTGGGTTTTCGGAATTTTGACCCCAATCCAACATCGAACACAGAGGAAATAACTCTGATTGAAGAAGTAGCTACAAAAAACGCTTGACAACGAGTTCGGAGCGACCCAGAGTGCCCTAGAGTTCGCAACGAACAAACCTAATACTTATAAAGGTATGTTGTTTTCGAAGCGTCAGGAATCATTCAGAAGCCTGCTGAAGTTTTTTATTTTCTCCAAGTGAAAAAACAAAAAAAAATTATTTGATTTTTCACCCATACAGATATTAAATTTCAGAATTGAGTGAATGAGTGAATAACTGAATCATTGAGTGATTCCAATTGAAAACGACATTAATGTACCAAGTTGAAAAAGTTTTTGAAAAAATATTGTTCAAATAAAACTAACTGTACCTACTCTTATGTTTTATGTAACTATAAAGTATATAATTCATGAAATAAGAACTACTTAAGCCAGTGTTCATAACATATTTTCATCTTCGTGTTATTACACGCCGTCATATAAATTAAGAACACATAAATTAGAGAATTATTCATTTACCCAACGCATTGCTTCTATATTGTAAATATGCATGTACTTGTTCCTAATATCCAGAACTAAAGAAAAAAAAGAACCAACACAGTGAAATGTGCACCTTTTTCTGTTTCTTCTTGATTTTCATTTCTCTTGACCTCATTCGATTTCATCAGCATATCATGGTATGTTATATGCTGGATGTTTTTTATCAACCACTATTACACTCTTCTATTCCTTTTCCGCTGAGATGTGTTCCCATTATGGTTTTGTCCTCTATGTGTGTATACAAACTGCTTCACTCGCAGTATATCTAAATAAAAATCTCTTTTTATGTTTGAGAATCACCTATTTGTATTTAAAGTATCTTCAAAACACACGTGCTCGAAAAATAAATATTTAAGGGTCAACGACCTGCCGACCAAACTAATATGATAATTTTCCCTTCAACTTTTTGTTCGCCTTTATTGTTGTATGTGTTCTTCGATTTATTGTCAGGTAATTTTTAATGAAAAGTTTTTATTATTATTTACATTTTATTTATTTATTTATTTATTCAACTAAAGACTACGTGTCTAAGTTGTTAAAATAGTAACAATAGTTATTTTAGAAAGTTTAAGAAATCATAATTAACAATTAAATAGTTTCGTCTTTAAAATATTTTTTGATAAATTAAAATCTATGTTTTGATAATATTGATTAAAGTCCATGCACATAATATTAACAGGCTCATTAATTCCATAGTTAACTCTGGATGAAGCCATATAAAAAAATGAAGGGTTGCGAGTAAGTCTTGGGCGAGTGTTGATGTTCAGCATGCTGAGGATAGAAGGTGAATTGATTGATCCGGATATAAGCTGGTAGATAAAAAGAACATTGGTGACTTCTCTCCGTTTCTTAAGTGTCGACAGTCCAAGAAGCTTTAAGCGATTTTCATAAGCCGGAAGATTTAGATTCGGGTCCCAAGGGAGATGTCGAAGAGCAAATAGTAAAAAGCGTTTTTGAACACTTTCAATTTTATTTATGGCTACGTCGAAGCTAGGACACCATATATATACATATGTAGATAAGGTTAGATTTTATTTAAATTCAATATTGAGTTTTACACATTAAGCTTTTTTTTGCAAATCTTAACTGAAACGGCAAAGCCGTATCAATTGGTCGTGTAGGGCGTCCGCCATTTTGAAAAAACGTAACAGTCTCAATATCTTTGAAACCGATTTGTTGAACAGAAGATTTGCAAAGATCTTTCTGATTGCAAATAGGTATAATTTATTTCTTTCTCTAGTACATAATTTTTCTCAGGGAGTCATACTTTCAGAGTAAGAGCACCGCAGCGTACATATCTCATTTTCGTTTTTTTTTTTTTTAATTTTTGTTATGGGTTGAGTTATGTGTGAAAAAGGTATCATAACTGCTGACTTAAATTTTATTAATTTTTAAAACTTGGTGAAAAAGTTTTGGTTGGTATAAGAATTAAGAATGTATAAAGTGTACATAATTATCTTGGGTGAAAGGGTGTTGTTTTTTTAAGAAATGATGAAATTCGGAATTAGTACCACAAAAACATTGTTACACCAATAAAAATTGGTAAAAATGTTTCATTTATAACAGAAACCAAGAACCAATAGTCTATACAAATATTTCAGGTTAAAGGGTGTTTTTTTTTGGAAAACAAGGAAAATCCGTGATAAGTCCCATAAAATCAATCAAAGCTAGCCTTACGAAATTCATTAAATATGTTTTCTTTCTCATGGGAATTACGAATAAGAGAAATCTATAAAAAAATTTATGTGAAAGGTTGTTTTTTTATTTGTAGAGAAAATATGGGTATATGTAAAAAATATCATGATTAAAAGGGTGTTTTTTTTTAGTGAAAACAAAAATGATGGGTCACCCTAATGAAATTTGGTAAAAACATTGAATTTGGGATAGAAAGCAAGAATAAAGAGCTTTTATAAAAAGTAATTTTTTTTTTTTCGAAGAGACAGTAAAATCTGTACATAGTTGTTCCCAAAAAAATTTTCTTAGAGCAATCGTATTGACTTTATTTTTATGTCATTCATTCATCATAAAAAATACCTTAAAAACATGATATTTCACAAGCAATTTTTTTCATTATATTTTTGAGCTTCACCCCTCCCTCTTGTCCGCGAAAAAACACCCTTCCACCCAACTTTTTTTATAGACTTTTTTTATCCTTGGTTCTTATCCCAAAAGCAAACTTTTTGCCAAGTTTCATGAGTGTAACAATTTTTTATTTTTGAAATGCCTATTTCACCTGTACTATTAAGAAGAAAGTCATCTTAGTTAAAAAAACCAGGCATAAATCCGCTTAAATTAAGGTGCGATCCGCTTAATTCTACAGTAGGTGGCCACATGATTATGACCGATGAAAATTTTCACAATTTTTTTACGCTAAAAACTAATTTTATTTTATTTTTTTCTGTACAGTAATTATTATAACGGCTTTCTTCTATAACGCTAGAGTGTCACGTACTTCCCAAGTAAGAAAAATTAAAGAATAAACAGGCTTAGTAATTTTCCAGGGATGAATTCCACAAATAACGCTCTTTGGGGGTTCTTAGCGAAATGCTGCAGAAAACCTCATACCAACTGCTGGAAAAGCTAAGAGGTGAGTGGCTGAATCATTACAAGCACGGAACAACAACTCATTAAGGTAAAAAAAGAGTTCCCGAAAGAATACAGGCAGTTTTGCAACAAAAGGAAAACACACGAAATATTGAAAAAATGGTGGTTTCCTCTATCGTCATCAATTTTTTTGACTTTGCTTCTTTAAAAAAAAAAATTAGTATTGCCATAATGTACGGTTGTATAAAACATTATGCCAATACTAATTTTTTTTTTAAAGAAGCAAAGTCCAAAAAATTGTGAAAATTTTCATCGGTCATAATCATGTGGCCACCTACTGTATGAGGTCTGTTTTCTCCGTGTAGTTGTGAGGGTGAAGTTATATTTGTATATTTTATTGAAGTTATATTGTATTTTCGATTTTGTCAGAGAGAAAAAATAATTGTTTTTCTAAATTTTCTAACTGCTCTATGTTTTGCAGAACGTCACGAACAATATTATTATCAGAAAATGGATCGCATTTGTCACAAAAGTAGTAGAACGATTTCATTTTATTTAAAAGGTTGATGCTTCTAAACGAGGCGCCAATACATAGAACATGAAAAGTTCTTCGGCAATTTCCACTACACATAATGGAGTCTATTATGTAAGCGCAGATTTGTTCGCAAGATCCACAGTTTGCCATACTGCTTCAGTTATTGTTTAATTTATATTTTAATCGAAATTACTTTATAATTTTTAATTATCAGTTAAGTTTTTTTTTAAATTTAAAATTCGTTATTGATCACGTTATGCAGTGTTAATAGGGTTTCTGGGGTTTCTAGGTCACGACAGATGGCGCTGGGGTAAACGTCAAAACTAATGGATGATGATTTGTTGTTCTTAGACGTAAAACAACTGATGTAAAAGTAGTGAAATAAAGAGAAAACAAATTGTGGTGTGTAGTCTCTTGAATAGTTACTCGGCAGAACATAAACTAAGGATGAACTCACCGAGAAGAAATTTACTGATGACTTATATATTTACAAGCAGATAGATTAGTACTTGTTGAAGTTGCTGTAGTTGGACGTTTGGATTGTCAGGTGTTTGTGAAAATGGTTTGGCTGCTTTTTTGATGTTTTATTTACAAAATCGTGCAGGATTAATTACACTGTGTAAGAAAAACAAGGTTTAAAAACATACGCGGGCGTATGTTTTCCTAGGTTCCTCATTTCTTTACAGTTTAGCATTTAGGCCTTTTCAACAATATATAAAACATGTGGTTTGGTTAAACCACCTAGATTCTATAAGCTGACAAAGTTCAAAAATTCAATTTTTTTCGTCATTTACCCATCTTCTACATCAATATGTATATGGTTTCAAAACAACATGCTGTTTTAAAAAATATTCTTTAATAATAGCCCTGTTCCATTGGAGGTGGTAGTCTACTAATAGTAGATGTTTTAGTTAATCTAGTACTATCATCTACTCCTTCTTCCCGAGTAGATACGAATTGTATTGAATTCGTTGAAAGTGCGTTTCATTGAAAATCGCTAGTAAACTACTAGAAGTACTTCGCCACCTCCCAAAGGAAGAGGGTTAATATTTGTTTCCAAATCAAAGGAGATATTTTTTATGAAAATCATTTCAAAATTGACTTAGAAAAAAAAATTTACGATTTAAACTCAGATACAGAAATTCGAACGATAAGACACCGAACAAAAATGTTATTTTGGCACATAGTAGGATAACTTGGGCGCCAGGATTTTATAACGGTTTTTTGTAGAGGAGTTCAATACAATCAACACTTACAGTTATAATTGATACTATTTCCGAAAGGCAGAATTATACATTTAATTCTAATTTTTAAATCAATATATTTAACCAATTATTTTTGAAATAATCGATTTCAAAGTTAAAAATAGGCAAACAAAAAATTTTTATACTCATTGATTACTATTTTTGTCCAGATTTTTTCATTCAAAATTAACTGAAGTACGGCCATTTGAACCTATGTATCTTTTTTCGTATTTTTAGTTTTAGCCAAGTAAAAAATAAATCATAATTGTGTTGTGTTTTACCTATAAACTTAACAACAATTTTCTGTCGAGAGTCATAAAAATGTGCATTCTCTGTAAAGTTTTTATAAATTCGACTGTATATGTATTTAAGTTTTTAAAACTACAGCACCAATCGCTTTAAATTATATCAGTTCTTATCTTTTCTTTATATTGCAGTTATATAAACATCTTGAAAAAAAAATCTAACTTCACAACGCTGACGCAGACAAAACTTAATTTGGAAAGAAGAAGGCTTCTTTCGTTTTATATTAATTTTATTTTATTTCTTTATTTTGTACAATCTTGCGAAAGATGCTTAATTCAATTCACTGAAACGTTTATGGCTCCGTTTGTTATGAAGCGAGGAAGATAAACATCTGAAGAATAGGCCAGAATGAAGGAGATGGTCGGTGGATGTTGTGTTTGTTCAGACGAGCGGGGATGGCCAGAGAACCCACTTGTATACTGTGATGGCCAAAATTGTACAGTAGCTGTCCACCAAGCTTGCTATGGCATTGTGACGGTTCCAACCGGACCTTGGTACTGTCGGAAATGTGAGAGTCAAGAGCGTCCAGCGCGCGTGCGCTGTGAGCTATGTCCATCGCGTGATGGAGCTCTTAAACGCACAGATAATCAAGGCTGGGCACATGTTGTATGCGCTTTATACATCCCAGAGGTAAGATTTGGAAATGTGACAACAATGGAACCGATCATTTTGCAATTGATTCCTTCAGAAAGATATGCAAAAAGTAAGTTGTAAAATATTTGCTTTTGATCGTGTCTAATAATAATTTTTTTTTATGTACCTACCTTTTCAGCTTGTTATATCTGCCAAGAAATCGGAAAGCCCAACAGAGCTAATGTAGGGGCATGCATGCAATGTAACAAGTTTAATTGCAAGCAACAATTTCACGTAACGTGTGCTCAGAGCTTAGGTCTCTTGTGCGAAGAAGCTGGAAATTATTTAGACAACGTCAAGTATTGCGGATATTGTCAACATCATTATAGTAAATTGGTAAGATAACCAAAATTAATCTAAATACGGTGGTCAAAATCAGTGCAGTATTTTGTATGATAGTGATGATTTTTGAGATCGCTTGAACTCAATTGCTTCTTACAGTAACATGAAAACACTACATTTATACAAGATAATTCAGTAGGAATGTGCCAAAAAGAATGCAAATGGGATGAGGGCCTATTTCCTCTCGATTAGCCGGGAGGGGCAATAAAAAAATTTACTTAGTGTGGAAAAAATATTAAAAATCAACGGTTACACCTATAATTGTAGCTGTAAGAGCTTTAATGCAATACAATAATTTTATTTTAATGAATAACAGCAAAATAATATGTGCGCAAGGGCTTTTTAAATCATATTCTTTGATTTTTAAAAGTTCCAAGAAAATTATTTTTTCCTAGATGCCATTCAAATTCTCTTCCTTCGTATTTGTCTCTTCTTGTCGTTGATTTACCTTTGGGATGTACATTATTCTTTGTTGATAGTTTTTCATAAAAAAAATTTAGTTTTATTGACTTAAGGCCCTTACAGCTAGAATACATGGGTGGCGGGCGCCCCAGACATACAGCCCTATGAATCTCTGATCCGATTCACATATTCGATCCACTTTAATGTCGAATTCCTTTCAATGCAAAAATCGAATTTTCGGCGATCTCGAAGCGAATTTTTTCTGAAAATCATGTTCCATAGAAAAAAAATTCGCCTCAAACGAAGCAGAATTCGAATTTTTTGTAATCCCTCTTTTTTGAGAGATTTACACGGATTCACACACACACTTGGAACATTGGACATTTCTCAAACGTCAAGCTGAAAGATTCCTTCGTGTTGTTTGTTTATTTGAGAATACCAACTTCAAATAAAGAGTAAATTATAATGGAATATCGTGTTTTTATTGCGGAAAAATATGAAATAAATAAAAAAAAACAATGTGCGATCAAAATATAATTTTTCTTGGCATAGTTCTTGTGAAAAAGTCAAATTACTGTGACTTTTCTTCTCGTGATTATCTTCAGGAAATTTTTTTCTCTGTAAAACCACAGCATACGGCCAAATAATTAACCTTTTACTTCATCTTCACTCAGATCTTAATAATATCTGCAATTTCCTATTGATTTGGATTAAATTAAATTAATATTACCGAAGCAAATAAACAAAATTATTGATCAAAGGAACCTTTGGTTTTATTTTACAGAAATTGTTTTGATTTCAGCTTGACGTTCGTGTAAAATTTGTTGTCGATTGACACACACACAATCGCAAAAAGAATTCGGTTTGTTTTCATGTTCCTTTTTAACACCAAAAATTCCATTTTTTTGAGGCGATTCTAAAAACTGAAAGGAATTCGACATAACACTACCCTGTCATTCTGCTATCCATCGGGTGAACTGCATTATCTTACCTTTGTTTGACATCCACGTGAACGTCAATGGCGACGAAGTAAATTGAAAGGAAACAAATTTTTTTTTTGTTTTTTTTTTTTTTTTTTTTTTACTAGAAAAAATAAAAACGACCCTTACATGCTAAAAAAATACTTCAAAAATTGTGAGAAGTGGCATTTTGTTTCTTACAAGAGGTTTGTGTATATCTTTCAATACGTGCAGGGCAGCTGCTTGTGTAATCAATTTATATTGAAGGTTTTGAATGAACAACAACAACTTGTGTGTGTTACCACCAAGTTCATAGGCGCGAGTTATAGCTATTTCACGGGGACCAACCCGATCATCAGACTCCTTTCAGTGGTGCTAAGTCGCTTATGTTCAATTAATTTTGAAAATTGCCCGAGCTGGGCTTGAACTCACGACCTAGTTTCATTTAAACGATGGTGAATTTATTTTTACAACCAAAATTACACACCCCCAACATTTTTTGTGCGGATTGAAAATGTATGGACCGACGTGAGCTTGGATTCCCCCCGATGAATAGCAAAATGGTAATTGGTGAATATTCAGAGATTATTCCCCCCGATGGATAGCACTATAGTACTGATAGTAAGACAAATTCTCAAGTTAGTTTTCGGGTGTTATCAATGAAAAGAGTTGATCAATTCAGTGTTAATACAATACTGTGTCACTTTGTTGTATCCTCAGTCAAGTCTGTAATGCTTCAAAAAAAAAATAGACAAAAGGTTAATGTTTCGTAAATAATAATAATGAGAATTAATTTTGCAAGAACTGTGCAATAAAAGGGCTTTATGTATTTAAAATCTAAATAAAAGACGAAGTTATTTTGGCTCTACAAAAAGTTACAGCACATTATTGTAGGTTTAAACTACTGTTTTTATGATCCAATGCATGACCCTTCTTTCGCAAATCATGAAAACAATAGTTAAAGCCAACTGGACCCTCTTAACTAATTTTTTTTTCTCATCGGAGAAAAGATGCTTTATTTCATGTCTTAAGATCGACAAAAACTCAGGTGTTGCTCTTTACGGGAGGGGTTAACCGATGATTTTTTTCTTAAGCTTTAATGGCTTTTTTGATTTTTTTTTGATTTTGAACTTTATTTGGCTCAGTGGCCATTTATATTTAATGATAATTTACATTTGATATTTATGTTACATTCAAAATAATTGACCTATAAATTTTAATTAATATAAGTTTTGGCATATATAAATATTTGATTTTTAAATTGATTCAAATTGTTGATGTTTCTAATGTTGATTGGAAGATAGTTAAAGGCTTGTAATCCCATGTAGAGTATGCTGGCTTGTGCTCTACTAGTTCTGGTCCGGATAATATTGAACTCTTCAACATTTCTTAGGTTATATGGTATTACTCTTCTTGTAGGTACACTGGATTGTAGGTATTCTGGGCAAAGATTGTGTTTTATTTTGAATACAAACACCATTGCCAAGTCTTTGGTTGATATTTAGCCAATTTAATGATTCAAGCATTGAAGTTATTGAGCTATATCGATCACATTTTATAGTCCGGTCAAATTAGACTAAAATAAGGGGGTCAGGTTACATTAATTCCCAGCAAGCTGAAAATTGGTAGGATTGTTGGAAATACCATCATAAATTAAATCTAAAAAGTCCTCATCGATCCGAGGTGTGGAAAAAAATTTACGGGGGGTCAAAGGTCAAAAAAATGGGGTTTTCACGATTTTAAGCAAAACGGTAAGTCTTATCAAAAAATTTTCAATGCAAGAATTGTAGACCAGATTATTATATATAAAAAAGGTCATGACACTTTTTTTCCTAAGACCCACCGTTTCTTAGGTATAACGATTCAAAAAGTTGAAGTTGAGTTGTAATCGTCCTAATCAGGCCTATTCTGAAAAAAAACTCCTAACTGAAAAGTTCCTGAAATTTCATTATTTTTTTAGCTTGAATTTCGTTCTTCAATGGTTAAGAATATGGGGAAAGCAAAAAAAAATGGAAATTTTCGCCATTTTTCAAAATGGGGGCCCTTCTCCCGAAACCATTTCCTTGGGAATTTTTGTTTAGAATATGTCTGAATATATACAGGGTGTGCAATAGAGAATGGACAACCCTAAATTGGCTGATAGCTAGACTTATGACTGTTCTAAAAACAGATAGAAAAATGTTCTATCGCAACCAGTTATAAAATATTGGCTTTTTTTCGTTCAGTGTATTTTAAATTTTATCATCTTATGTTTTTGTTCACTACAACCACGAATGAATGAATTTTATTTATTTCTTTTTTTTATAATTTTCTACAATAATTGTATGAGTACATAAACGCTTTAAAAACTGCAAAGCTATTGCACATTTTCGTAAAAAAAATTTTGAAATCTGTTTTTTGATGCAAAATGTAAAAAAAGTATTTTATGAAAAATTTTAAACACCTGTGGTATAAAATAAATCTATGGAAACCTAAGTGGCCAACTTTCTTAAAAATATTCCCCTTAGACCAGAATATTTTTAAGAAAGTTGGCCACTTAGGTTTCCATAGATTTATTTTATACCACAGGTGTTTAAAATTTTTCATAAAATACTTTTTTTACATTTTGCATCAAAACACAGATTTCAAAATTTTTTTTACGAAAATGTGCAATAGCTTTGCAGTTTTTAAAGCGTTTATGTACTCATACAATTATTGTAGAAAATTAAAAAAAAAAGAAATAAATAAAATTCATTCATTCGTGGTTGTAGTGAACGAAAACATAAGATGATAAAATTTAAAATACACTGAACGAAAAAAAGCCAATATTTTATGAACTGGTTGCGATAGAACATTTTTCTATCTGTTTTTAGAACAGTCATAAGTCTAGCTATCAGCCAATTTAGGGTTGTCCATTCTCTATTGCACACCCTGTATATATTCAGACATATTCTAAACAAAAATTCCCAAGGAAATGGTTTCGGGAGAAGGGCCCCCATTTTGAAAAATGGCGAAAATTTCCATTTTTTTTTTGCTTTCCCCATATTCTTAACCATTGAAGAACGAAATTCAAGCTAAAAAAATAATGAAATTTCAGGAACTTTTCAGTTAGGAGTTTTTTTTCAGAATAGGCCTGATTAGGACGATTACAACTCAACTTCAACTTTTTGAATCGTTATACCTAAGAAACGGTGGGTCTTAGGAAAAAAAGTGTCATGACCTTTTTTATATATAATAATCTGGTCTACAATTCTTGCATTGAAAATTTTTTGATAAGACTTACCGTTTTGCTTAAAATCGTGAAAAACCCATTTTTTTGACCTTTGACCCCCCGTAAATTTTTTTCCACACCTCGGATCGATGAGGACTTTTTAGATTTAATTTATGATGGTGTTTCCAACAATCCTACCAATTTTCAGCTTGCTGGGAATTAATGTAACCTCGGATGTCTAAATTGACCGGACTATTAGTATTGTTCGCATGGCTTTGTTTTGCAATTTTTGTAGTCTAGTTTTTTGGGTTATGTTACACAAATAGAGAAGACTTGCACAATATTCAAAATGGGGCTTGACAGTTACATTAAACACTTTTATTGCACTATTTTTAGAAATATTTTTACGCGTCCTTCTAAGGACTCCTAACTTTTTTGACACTTTTTTGCATATGTGGTCTATGTGTTCATTAAATGATAATTTGTTATCTAACACAATGCCAAGATATTTAATTGAGGTTATTTGTTCTATTATAGTATTATTGATTTGTATGTTAAATTGCAGATCAGGTGATGGATTATTTAGTATCATAAATTTAGTTTTATTGGTGTTGAGAACAAGTTTATTCATATTTAGCCATGTATATATTGCTCTTAAGTCTTTTTCAATATTTTCTTTTATTAGATTTAGATTATTTCCTGATATATACAGCAACCCGTCATCAGCAAATAGTACTAGTTTAGAATATTGTATCACTTTTTCCATGTCATTTATATAGAGCAGAAAGAGAAGGACACCTAGGATTGTTCCTTGTGGAACTCCTATATTCACTATTGCAGGGTTTGACATTTTATCGTTGACTGTTGTTTTTTGAGATCGATTGCATATAAAGGATTTGAACCACTTGAGTTCCGTATTTTTTACACCATATTTCTCTAGCTTATTTAATAATATAAAATGATTGACTGTTTCAAAAGCGCGTTTAAGGTCTAAGAAAACAGCTATAACACAATTTTTTGAGTCAATTTCTCTTTTCCAGTCACTTACTACAAAATTTACACAAGTTTCACATGAATGGTTTGAACGAAAGCCAGATTGGTATACACTTAAGATTTTATTATTGTCGAGGTGTTCTTGGAGTTGAATGGATACAATTTTTTCTATAATTTTTTCATATAATGGAAGCATATTTATGGGACGGTGATCACTACATTTAATTGCACTTGTAATTTTCTTTTTTTGGAAGGATAAGTGATTTTTCCAAGATTCGGGGAAGACACCACAGTTAAATGAAGTATTTATTATACGCAAAAGGACAGGACCAACAATTTCAATAGCATCTTTAAACATTTTAGTATTCATAAAATTAAAGTCGTTTTTTTTTATTTATCACAGTTAAGGTATTGCTTATATCACAGAGAAGTAAACTTAAATTCTATATTTCACTCTTGGATTAGACTTAAATAATGAAAATATCACAGAATTAGTAAGATCATTTACACTCGTAATGAAAAAGTTATTCAGTTTTTCAGCTATTATTGCACTATTAGTTTCTATATCACAGTTTTCAAATTGCACTTCTGTTATTTCTTCTTTGTTTGTTTTGAGAACATATTTTTTTCAATTGTTTCCACATATCTTTTTGATTATTTGCACTATTTATTTTATTAGATATAAAATTAGACTTTGCAGTTTCAATTTGCTTTTTATAATAATTTCTATATTGATGATAATTCTGCCAGTCACTGAGTGAATTTGAAAGAGTCGCTGTTTTATAGAAGTTTACTTTACGTGTTTTAGCACTTCTTAACGTGTTATTAAACCATTCTCCGTTTTCATATGGCACCACTCGTGTTATAACCATACTGTCGACTAAATTTTTTAATTCGTTAGCAAAATTGTCGCTTAGCACATTTACGTTGTAAGGAATGTTAGGGTCGAAATCGAAAAAAAAGGGTTTATTCTAAGTTCATTTATGAAATGTTCTTTATTGTACTTACAATATTTAATACTTTTCTTATTTTGTTTTTTTCGTGTACATTTAATGAGTACTTCAATAGCCTCGTGATCACTAATTTTTAGAGTATGTTTTATTTGAGCACTACAAAGGTATTTGTTATTAGTTAAAACATAATCTATTAAAGTCCTTGATGTTTGTGTAATTCTTGTTGGTTCTGTGTTTAACATGGTTAAATTATTGTCTGTTATTATTTGGTTTATACGTCTGGTGTATGTATTTGTTTGGTCTAGCCAGTCTATATTAAAATCACCCATTATTATATAGTTACTATTACACTGTTGTAGAAAGTCTATCCATTGTTCTAAATCATCACAGAAAGCATTTTTTGTAGACATATGAGATCTATATATTGCACTTAGGTATATCACAGTTGTATTTTCATATTGCACTTTAATAATAAGACACCAAAAATTCATCGCAAAAACATATTTTTTGACGAGTGAGCATTTAAATATTTTTTTAATATAAAACACTAATCCACCAGTGTGACTAGATTCACTATCACAGTTTAACATGTAATAACCGTCTAGTTGGATTTCAGCCACATTATGGTTTTTTGTCACATGAGTTTCTGTTAATACTAGGATATCAAAGTTATATTCATTTATAGTTATCTGTAGACTGGTGAAGTTGTTTGCAAGACCTTCGATATTTGAGAAAAAACACTTGATAAATTTCTAGTTGCTAGAAACTATCGCGATTTTCGACAGCCTTTAGCTTTCTTAAAAACACTGGACAATTATTGTCAGATGCTGCATGATGTATATCCAGCTGGAGATTTGTTTGTTCATTTAAAGAAACACAATTAGCACATTTATATATATCACTATTACAATCTTTTACATCGTGATTTCCAGCACACTTCATACATATTTTATTTTTATTACAGTATTTTGCGATATGATTATAGCCACAACAATTATAACATTTTAATACTCTTATATATTGGTAAACACGACATCTATCCCATCCAATATTTAATTTACCCATGTTCATAATATTGGTGTTGGTAACACTGTTTACTTCCACAATAGCATTATATTTTTTTGTTTTGTGCGATAAATATATCTTGACACATTTTATATCACTATCATTGATCATGTTTTGACATTTAATTGCTTCAACTAAATCCTCTTCACTAATTGTCTCGCTCATTCCAACAATATTAATACGCGGATTACGATGTTCTTGAATTTTTGCAACATATTCACTCATGTTTGTTTTTATTTCATTTTCTATGGTTTTAACCGATTTTTTATCACATTTAATTAGCATACCACCGTTTTGAACATTTTTGACTTCATTTATTTTTAATTTCATGTTCCGTGGATTTATAACATTTTTTAAATCGTTTATTGTTTTTTCATTGTTTTGATCTGTTTTTGGTTTAAGCACTATAACTTCACTATTTTCTTTTAGTGTTTGTGCATAGGAGACTTTTTGTTGTGTTGGTGTTGGTACACTTATATTTTTTGCTTCATCCACAATTTTTTTTAATTCAATGTTATTTTTCGCGATTTCGGCGATTTGTTTGCTGAGACCAGATAAAATATTTGGGCAATCTATGCACATGAATTTGATTCTTGCGTTGTTTTTTAGTAGCGTCATATCAAATTTGCTTAACTCAACGCATTTGATATGGAATTTTTTCCCGCACATCCCGCTACATAACACATAATCATCATTCCGGTTAATTCTTTTGTCGCATTTGTCACCACTACAATTGTCTTCCATTTTCACTCAAGTTTATGACTCGTTGCGTAGAAATATTGAAAACCTTTTCCGAGTTTGTAGCGTTTTTTTTAAACTTTAAAGTGATTTGATTTTCGCTTTTTCTTTCTATTTCAATAATTTCAACCCATTTAAAATTTAATTAACTGAAAAGTACTAAAAGGCATCGGAGAACATTTTTGCTTTTCCACATTCTTTGATTTGTACACGAAATCAAATATAAAAGGGGATATGCTATTCAAGTGAGCCAAAATGGGAGCTCTTATTCCACAAAAATTGCAAAATTTAACTTACGGGACATTGAAAATTAATGATCTTAATCACAGAGAGAGTGCAAGTGCATAAGGGGACATACCAAATAGTAAAAGTACCCACTTATATTAAAAAATAAAATGCACTACTGGGTCGCACGAACTTGCTCTTACAACTAAAAACTTTTTATACAGGGTGTCCCAAAAGTAATGGATCAAACACAATATGCTGATAGGCCAACTTAAGGGCTCTCAAAATTTAGTAACTTGTTTACCCCAATCCTTACAGTTTTCGATTTAATGCAGTTCTTGTGAAATTTCGAAAAATCCCTACTTTGCAACAGTATTTTGCTTCCTCCGCCCTTAATTGATTTTTGTTTTTTTTACTATTCTTTCACTAAAACATTGCTAAAATAAGAAATTTAGTTTTTATAAAACTTGAAACTGTTAATTAATTTGCAGCAAAATGGCGTATGAAATGAAATATATTTTAATCAATTAATTGTTTCTTTTATAAGGCACTTTTTTAGTGAAAGAACAGTAAAAAACTAAAATCAATCATGGGCGGAGGAAGCAAAATACTGTTGCAAAGTAGGGATCTTTCGAAATTTCACAAGAACTGCATTTAATCGAAACCCGTAAGGATTTGTGGTAAACAAGTTATTAAATTCTGAGAGCTCTTAAGTTGGCCTATCAGCATATTTCGTTTGATCCATTACTTTTAGGACACCCTGTATAAAAATTTGGTAAATTAATGTATTAAAAAAACTTAAAATTCGTTCTTGTAAAAAACAACTCTTTAAATGAAATTGAGGTCCGAAAAAAGTATGCAGTTTAATTTAATGAATTTGGTATGGCAAGTTTTAGAAAGGTACACCCACCGAAATAATTATAAAGGTGTGCGATTTTATTCGTTTTTAAACCATATAAAGGATATTTAACTTTTACTCCTTGCACGAATAAGATGACAGGCATATACTGGATTGTTTGCCACCCTTTATTTTTATTTACACTGCCGGTCACTTGAATACGTCCACATTTTAGTTCATCTTATTTTTAGCCTGGCTTGATATTTATTGCAGTGGTACATCTTTTTTATATATGTACGTAGAGAGAACATCTTTATGCGCTTAGCTTAGGAGAAAAAAAAATTGTCTTGGGATTTACCGTTCTTCTCACACGGTAGCTAGACCAAATCTATTCATAAAAACAAGCATATTTTTTGGCTCATCTGAATACGTTCATAAGCAAAAATGTTAATAAATAATGAGTTGCATGGGTCAGTTGGTCTCAAAATATTGTCTGTCAATAAATCTGATTGTCTATAACCTGTAAGGACGAAACCGGCTCGGGAAAAATCTTTAGGCGCGGAAAAAATGGCCAAAATAAAAGAAGTCTTTGAATTAGGTCGAAATCAACGATGCATTGGGACAAAAATTAACACAAGTTAAAATTTAGTATGCAGTTATTCGCGCAATATTCAAGGGTATAGAAAAAACATTTACAGTCCAAGTTGCTTAGCCACAACATTGGCCGATAGATGTGCAATGATCTGAACAGCATGACTTCGCGCTAAAAATTAAGCTGAAAACCGGTATGAAATGCAGTTAAAGGACGGCAAAACGGGTTGTCAGAAATGGCAAACAATTCAGAAGAACAAAACTTCGCAAAAATTACCACTTTACAAACCACGAAAAGAAACTCGCCTCCAGTAAAAAAAAAAAAAACTTGTCGTGAAAGTCGAATTTGCAACCGGTGATTTTTCAAAGGATAAAAATGAATTAAGTTGACCCTGAGGGCTAAATTTCTTTTTTATGACCTTCGTAGAGAGAAGAATTATTTTAAGTTGTCTGCATAACTGTGACGGCAGTGTCATTAAGTGCAAAGCTGTTTCCTTCTACAAAACTTTCGATCTGCAATTTCTAACACAGTTTTTTTTTACGATTGGAGGTGAGTTTCTTTTCGTGGTTTGTAAAGTGGTAATTTTTGCGAAGATTTGTTCTTCTCAAATGCTTACCACTTCTGACAACCCGTTTTGCCGTCGTTAAACTGCACTTGTCGTAGTGGAAGTACGACAAGTGCAGCAAATAATTAAGGTGGAATTATGTCATTCCTACGAAAGAAAATGTGGAAAAGCGGCGCTCTTGTCAAGGCATAAACTTTCCCACCTTCGCCTCGGTGAAAAGCATAGATTCTGGGATGAAAAATGGAAAAACTTTTAAGTTCACCAATGAGAGAAAGTTTAATTTGGATAGCCTAGATGGTGTACACATCGGTTTTTCCATCAGTTAAGCAGTTTCAACAGAAAATATTGATCTTTAACACCTACAAAAAATTGAAAAATGAAGGAAAGTCAGAATTTTGTCTCTGCAAAACTAACCGGATTTTTCAAGGATTTCGATTCTCGGTGGTGAGGTAACAGTTTTAAGCGTAACTTCTGTAACATTTTTGTTTGCAGTGACAAACAAATTTTGTGAGTTTGTATAAATTATTTAATGGAATAACGGAAAAAACGAATTATAGTCATAAAATTCGTTAGTAAGTCGTAGAACACTTTCAAGTGGAAATAAAACAAAATGTTATCCCTTTGCGATGATGTAAATTGCAACGTCAAGTAAGTATGATATCGTCAAAAAGTAAAAAAGAGAAAAATTAGTTGAAGCAGATCACTTGGGTGGATGCGATAACAAAATATCTTTAAAAACTGAAAGGCGAATAAAAAATCCTTTTGCGACTTCTTAAACGATTTGTGAGGAGCTTAATCTGCCTTCAACATCAAGTACAGTAAGGAAGGCTTTGAGAGATTTTGTCTTAATCTCTTTCCACTCGGAAAAAAGCCATTCCTTAATACTAAGCATAAGAATTGTCTTAAAAGGTAGGCAATGAAAGGATCTTAAGAAACAATTTAAATTTTAAAGTTTAAATACTTCATCATGGTTTTTTACAAAAAATCATCTAAATTGCTCGATAACAAAACGGAAAAATATGTTTTTCAATGATAAAAGCAATTTTTACTTGTTCTATTCCGATTGTTAAATGGCAGCCAGGCGCCCAAACATGGACATGTTTGAAACCAAAAAAATGTGCCTCTACCGTGAAGCACAGCAGAGGGTCAGTGATAGTTTGGGGGTTTTTCAGCTGCAGGCTCTACCCCGTTACACCAAATCAACGGATTTATCCGACTTGAACCCGATTGAAAATTTCTGGGCAATCTTCAAGTGACAGGTAGAGAAGAAAAAGCACACCTCAGCAACTAACGTACTCGTAGCTTTAAAAAATGACTAGGAGTATATTCCTAGTTCTTTTTTATTTAATTTGGCCGAGTCCAAGCCTCGTTGCTGCCGAGCAGTTTTCGAAAACATAAGTTTTTGATCAAAATATTAACTTTGAACATTAACATTAAAAAAATCCGGTTAGTTTTGTACCGACAAAATTCTGACTTTCCTTCATTTTTCAATTTTTTGCAAGTGTTAAAGATCATTATTTTCTTTTGAAATTGCTTAACTGATATATGAACGACCTAGAAAAAATATAAAAACAATATTTTGTTCTAGTTTTATGTTTTAAAATTTCAATTGATGAAAATGACAAACAAACGGGAATGTTTTTAGCAGCACTGCAAATGTTTTTGCATAAAAAAATTCGTTAAAATTTAACTAGTAATTTTTAAAATAGTTGGAAATTCAAAAAATGGTTCTATGGAAGGTACCATCAATAAGAAAATTAAACTTTTCCAAAATTGACAGGTACCGTTATTTTTGGTCGAAAAAATAATTCCAAAAATCCCTCTGTACAAGACCCAAAAACTGCTACATACCAAGTTTGAAATGGATCTGCCTATCCGTTTAGGCTGTAGCTCCTTATACAGACCGACAGACATCCTGACAGAATGATAGACTGACTGATAGACAGAAGGACTTTCGAGACCCACTTTTTTCGCATTCTTTATCATCGTTATATCATGGAAAATTGTTATCTGAACTTTTTTTTTACGAATGCATAACTTGATATATAGTACCTAATACGTACTACCTATATCGTAAGTAAAAAGGTGTGCTATTCAAGTATTTATTTCACTGCAGTTGATAGAAAATAGCAAAAGCTTTATGTTTATAATTTTATATTATGTAAGAAGGCTGATATAGGTCGTTTCAAATCAAAAGTCCCATGGAAAATTGAGCAAAAATAAAAAAAACTCATTCGCTTACTGGAAGGAAATTACGATAAAATAAAGAAGAACAGTTCTTGCTATCCCTATTTTAATTAATTGATCCGTCTGTGAGATTCACTGGGTTAGCCTCTGAAAGCGGAGGCAAGTCTCCTGGGCTTGCATCACTCCTTAACGCGGGCAATACAAAAAACATACAATTATTTAATTATTTATCATTTGAAGGCAGATGGGATAACTTTGCCGAAGATATTATTATAGGACTAGGTGAAAATGGACCAGAAATGTCCAGTTTATATGATAGCAATTCATAACTTAAAATTCTATGCAGATCTTTTCATTTGTAGAATTGGGCAGTAAATATCTTATTTTTATTTTTCAATTATTTTGGAGTCGTCACCATAGAAATCATAAAAAATAAATTCTGATTTTTCGTTTGTTTATTTTTTTCTCTAGCATTTCTTTCATTCAAACAAGCATGATTTGTTGTTATTTTTGAGCTGATTTGTCGCAATGAGCCAATAAAATCGAGTTTTTCGTTTATTTGTTCTCAATTTTATTGAAAGGGAGAAAATAAACTCAGAGTCAGGACTTTTGATTTGAAACGATCTATAGGACTCTCCCGCATCTTATATTTTCTGTAACCTAGAGTTTCAGTAACCAAATAAAAGTGAGAAAAGTGTGCTTTTTTTGTGTTAGGTACAGTGACCAAATTCATTTTCGAAAAATATTCTACGTATTGAACCCTAGATTTAAATAAACCATTGTTGACAAAATTTAAAATTGGCAATACAGGCTGGTAGATTTGCCTAACAACTTTGTTTAGATAATCTTTCAAGTTAGAAGTGTGCTTTTTCCAACTCATTTGAAAATCTATAAGTATGCCTAGGTATTTGAAACTTTCCACGTCTTTAACTTTAAAACAACCATCAGAGCATATCATGTTTTCATTAAAGGAAGTATGTAGTAGACGAATCATGCAAGCAAGCGATATTAAGCCGATATCGAAGACAGATAGGTGAAAGATAACTTAGTGTAATATCTTGGCATATTTTACCCCTTATGTTGAAGATTGTCTCGTCTGTCATCATGGAATTGCATACCTTGGGGTGCTTAGTGAAGTAATGGGTTGGGTTGAGAAAAATAAAATGATGTCTGCCCATACAAATTAAAAAAACATTGCAGTAGGAAAAAACAAAGAAGAAATTGTGTTTTATTTTGAAATACAAACTTAAAGTTAAGGAAGGTGGAGATGAAAAATATTTGAATATGTAGGGTCAATGTGGGTAAATGTAAACAGGGGTAAATGAGAACATGGCTCATAACAAGCTTCAGTTAAATCTATTTGACGCATACATTAGTACAAATCGCGGACACATGTATCTTTTAATCATTGCTGTCAAGAGAGAATTCATTCGGCGAGCTTATTTTCCGTGAAAGATAATTTTTTAAAGTGCCAAGTCGTTAGTCTTCAGAAATATTAGATATTTTTGTAGATTCAATTAAGTCAGTATAACTTGCAAATACTTTTTAGTTTTGAATTTTGATGTAGATTCTATGTGAAACAAACAAACTTTAAAATACAGGACATTTATGTCGATTTGCATGTGTTTACATTTGCCCCAGAATATTTTTCATAATGGGAAAATGTAAACAACGTATTCTGAGGGTAAATATAAACATATATTCTTGCTGAAATTATTGGTTTTATTAAAGATAAAGTATTTTTAGTCAATTACTATTGCTAAAGTACCACGGAGTCACATTTTAAAGTAGCCAACACATCAACTTCAGTGGATGATGTTGCAAAATCGGTCTTTGACGTAAAAAAAAATTAACGTTCAGAGCTGCTCAGGATGCATATTGGGTGTCTATATAAAGAATCAAAGGAAGAAAACAAAAACTTTTGTTGGAATTTGAAAAAGTTTTTGTCAAATACCTTCTTGAACGTTTTTCAAGTCGTTATCCATATGATAAAGCGGAAAATCTAAATTTTAAACCACTGTTTACATTTACCCCGAATTTGTAAAAAAAAACACAAACATGGTGGTGTATTTGTAAACATGCCATATTTGACAGTAATTTAAACAATATGGGAAATATTTGTTTATATTTATAAAAAAGAATTGCCATCATTTCATATTTGCATTTGAAGATGTCAAGTTTTTCCGTAAAAACATATTAAAATGTAAAGTCAAAAGAAAAAAAAGATGAAATTGTTTACATTTACCCACATTGACCCTATAATTTGCAATATTTTTTTATTGTTCTTTCATCCTAAGAAGATTATTATTTTATCGCAGACAATTTTATCTGTGCTTGTTTACACAAACAGTTTCTATAAAATGATTTAATTCACAAAAAGGATTAATTTAGGTTACAAATATACTCAGGACAATACCTATTTAGCTATCGTCCAATTATCGTCCAAGTACAATCGTTTTCATGATGGGCCCTATCGTGAATCTCCAGGGAAATTTTGTTTCCCTCGGAATTTTTTGAGCGATCGTGAATCTCCCTCGGAATTTATTTCCAGGGAAGAAAATTACGAGGGAAACTTTTTATGATCATTTTCGTTCCCATGTTTAAAACATGGGAAACATTCCCAGGGAAATTTTTATTCACGATAGCCCCCGATAATAATGGAGTTACAGAAAGAAAAAATTACGATATCGTTTGCGACTATAGTGATTATTGAAGTTACGGAAACCAAACCATCGTCTAAATGATATCGTTTTTTGATAAACGAGTTACGAAATGACTTCCAAGATAATTGGATCATTAAAGATACTCGAATAACTTGAAAATCTCACCCAAAATCTTTAAACAAATTTTTGTAATAAATATTAATTAAAATTATTTACAGAAAAAAGGAGGCAATGTTAAAACCATCCCACCATATAAACCAATCACTCATGACTCTTCTGGTTCCGATTCTGGCTCCTCGCCAGAAAAAGAAATTGACTCGACAGTAAGTGCTACAGCATCATCTACATCAGCAACAAGTATAAAAATAACAAATGCAAGTGGAAGTTCTTCTGCTTCTACTAGTGGTACTATTGGAATTTCTTCGACAAAACAAAGAAAATCTTCAATTGCTTCCAAGCAATCAAGTTTGTCGTCTTCTTCATCTGCTGTAACGCCCAGTGTCACAAACAATTTGAGTGGAACAAATGCCATAGTGCCTGGGAATAGTGGAATGTGTACCCTTGGAGTACCATCTAGCAGCAATGAAAGTACATCCATTAGTGGGGGCTCTAATGCCAGTATGAATTTGAACACAAATGTAAAACCAAACAACAATTTTGGGAGTTCCAAAGAGAAGGACAAACATAGCAAAAATTTAAATAAAATAAGCTCAAGCAAAGATAAAGATAAAGAGTTTTCATCATCCTCTTCATCATCTTCGCGGGAGAAAGGAAGTAAATACAAAACCAAGGATTTTGGAGAACATGGTAGCGGTGGAACGGGAGTTTCTGTTGCCGCAGGGGGAGGGTCAACCGGTGGTCAAAATTTAGCTAACGTTGCAGGTCGCTCAGGAATGGGGAGTCAGTATTTTGAATGCTCTTTTATTTAGATTTGCAATAATGAATAATTTGTTTTTAGTGGATATAACATTAAGTTCTACAGATAATGTCTTCCCAACTGCCGAAGCAGTTTCTAACTCTACATCTTCAAGTGTGCCGATGAAGAATTCTGGAACATCAATAGCAAAAAAGAGGAAAGCTGAATCGAAGGCTGGAATATTTGGAGATGCAAATGATATCAATCAGTAAGAAAAGGTTGATTTTACCTACATTATTTGCATTACATATGAATCTTTTTAGTTCATTTCGTGATATAATAAAAGATGTTTCAGTAACATTAACACCACTTCCTCTGGATAAAACGTCTGATCTGGGTGAAGTTGAAAAGTTATCTAAGAAGGTAAGTACAAATAATTAAAGGGATTACTAACCATATCGAGGACATTATTGTCTAACGCATTGTAATTTTTTTTAAATCCTCGTTAATTAAAAGCACAAGCATAGGTACTTTAAAGCCTTTTAAACCTCAGGGTTCTAGTAATTCTGTTTTTTTTAGCATTTGTATCCCTTGAGCAACTAGTATACATTTCATCAATAGCTGTGTTTTTTGGCATTGATATCCGTATCCGCAGTTGGCGTTTACATGCATTACAAAAAGAACACGCAGCTGCCGATAGGAATAGAAGCTATACCAAGCTGCGGATATAATTTTACATTTCCCTTTCTCTTGGTGAGTGCATACGTATAAATTTATGTCCAGTGTCGATACTTGGGAAATCCTACTGCGAATATCTTTGCCAAAAAAAACACGCCTAATTTTTTATCAATTAAGAAAAGGGTGGGATACCTTGAGGTAAAGAACTCTGTTAATATTTATAGT
Source organism: Episyrphus balteatus (assembly GCF_945859705.1). Taxonomy (NCBI): domain Eukaryota; kingdom Metazoa; phylum Arthropoda; class Insecta; order Diptera; family Syrphidae; genus Episyrphus; species Episyrphus balteatus. The sequence continues at coordinate 108,086,544 of NC_079136.1, forward strand.
TTTTGCTTTATGTTTAGAAAAAATTGCCAAAGAATACTTTTATTGGATTAAATATTTAAAAATTATATAAGCATTCTAAAATAGCGTAAAAATTACTCATCACAAATATTATAATAAAGGAGCAAGGCCTAGTGGCTAACAATTATCAACCATTCTTGTGTGTTTGTAATTAATTTAAGAATGCATCATAAAATTTTCTACAAATAACATCGATTAATTGATTGTCATGAGATAGTTCCTCATTTTGGAGCTCCTCCACTTACATAATTCCTTTCAGGAAATTGAGTATAGAGTGTAATTTTTCCTCTTCCACCTAGTAGCAACCCAGGTGTTTGAATCTTTGGTGAATTAGTGTAGGATTTACATAAGTGCTTTTAAGGCAGCTTGAATATCAGACATAATGGCAATGTTTTTGTTTCGGTGAATTAATTCGAGGTTTATTTTTGCACATTTTACAATGGCATTTACCTCAGCTTGAAAGATACTTGGGGATTGACCCATTGGTACGGAGAGTTTGGTACTAGGCCCAAAGACGCCTGCCCAAGTATCTTCCGCTGTTCTCGACCCGTCTATATACCATTTGATGTTATTTTTTAAAATGAGTGGTTGATAATTTCACCTACCCAATCTTTTTTACTACTGAGATGTAGTTTTTCGCAAAGTTATAATTTGTGACCATCGCATCTCTTGGAAAGTCAAGGATGTTTTCTTCTGAGGATCTGAACAGGAATTCTCTTTCTCTGTTGCCTATGCATTTTCCAGCCCCAGTTCCTTCCTTGGTAAATCTTATGATAGCTCCCTTAGCAGCACTTTCAATAACTATGTGGAGTGGAGTTAGATCTAGAATAACCTCCATTGCTGCTGTAGGGAACGTTCTCATAGTCCCGGTGATGCAGACACATGCGAGTCTTTGCACTTTATCTAGTGATTTCCTAGTTGTTGCAAGATCGGTTCTTTTGTGCCAAGCCACGCACCATAGGTAATTATGGGTCTAAACTACAAATAAAATGTGTGATTTTTTAAGTGATTTTCTATAGACCACATGTCAGTAAAAATGGTCGCAATAGTCAAAGAGCCCGGTCGATAATTATGTCCTGTAATGAAATTCTGCTCGTGTCTATTAATCAGTTTACATTAAAACAAAGCGTCTCTTAAGATGTGTGTTCTTTATTACATCGCGTAACTAAAAAGAATAAGGACTTAAAACCAGGTTAAGCAAATAATGATATTGACATTTATTCATATACATAATATGTATGTATCATATTATGATAATGTAGAGATGTAGAACCGAAAAGATACATTGAGTAAATAATTGTTCTCTACACAACAATGTCCTGTCGATAGACCATGGTACCGTCGCACAGTGCGATATTTTGACCTAAAACGTGGTCATAAATAAAATTTCTCAATTTTGCCTCCCAGGATTAAGCTTATGTCCCATAAGAGGAAGATAACCAGGCTTCTTTTTAGTGGAGTCTATCTATCAATTGATCAACCCAGTTCGCGACACCATCAGTTGCAACTTGCACAATTTGGGTAATTTTTGGCGATTTTTATTAAAAAAAACTAAACTTTCTAAGCGTTTTTTCTTTTAACTTAAAAGTGATTTTGGTGAAAAATTTTGATATGGATATTTGGTTAAATCGGGAACTTTTTTCCCATGGATTTTTTCCCATATTCGAAAAATTGGTATCGAGAACTTTTCCAAATTGGGAAAAAATTCCTTTGTAAAAATACCTATCGGCAACTCTTTTTTTATGGGAAATCTTGTGTTTTTTTCTGACAGAATATTTCCCAATTATTTAGCAATAATAAATAATAATAAACAATAATAAAAAAATACAAATTTATCTTAATAAGATCAAATTCATCAAAAACTCACCAAGTTCAAGTTTAAGGCCCAATTTATTCCCACTCCATTAAATTTTAAGTCTCGATTAAAAACGGGAAATTTTAAAATTTGTAAGCGATCTGACAGATTTCTAATTTTTATCGATTAGAACAAAAACAAACAATTTTTTTTCACTAAAAACATGCTGTCAAATTGTTCACAAATTATATTCGAAAATTAATTTATTATTTTCATGTTGGCAAAACTTGTTCCCAAGGAAAAAAAATTCCGTGGGGAACTTGTTTCCGGGAAGGGAAAAATTCTTAGGGGAAAATATTTCCCAGGGAATTCCCGATAAGGTTGATTGACAACAAGGTATTTATGGTATTCTTAAAAAAAATTTACTTTATATGGAACTCTATTTTTCCATACGTAGGGGTTGAACAAAATTGCTTTTTTCGTTGTTTTTTTTTTAACATTGGTGTTTTTAAAATAGCGCAACACGTCTAACCTATATATTTGGGGTTATCGGGACTTTTTTTCCCATGGATTTTTTTCTCATATTCGAAAAATTGGTATCAAGGACTTTTCGGAATTGGGAAAAAAATTCCTATGAAAAATACCTATCGGCAATTCTTTTTTTATGGGAAATCTTGTGTTTTTTCTGTCTGAATATTTCTCCATTATTTAGTTGTCGGAATTGAAAACAAAACAAATACTGTAAGTAGTTCTCAACAAAATAATAATAATGACAATTTTTTTTTTAAGGTCGAATTCATCAAAAACTCACTTAGTTCAAGTTTTAATCAGTGTTATGGAAATAATACGAGATATTGTTAAGGTTTCACAAAAAATCGGTCTCATGAAGATGTAGCAAAATTTTGGAAAGAAGTAGAAAAAGTACTTATCGGTTTGGGCCCACCAACAAAATCTATTTCTGAATGGGAAAAAGTACTTAGGTGAATTGATACACATGATGTTTTGCTTTAAAAAAAATATTTGAGGTATGGGAAGAGACAAAAAAAGCAACCGGTGGATGTCCAAACAAGGAGTATATATAAATTCAGTGCGTTGCACAGTGTGGTAATTCGCCAATCTGACTGGACAAAATAGAAAAAAAAAGTTTCGCCACAATATTTTAAATCATGAGTTGAGCTTCTCAATACAATGGGTAACTGTAATTCATGTTTGGTTTTTTTGTTTTCATCTCGGATCATCGTAAGCTAAGCTTAAAAGTTGGTTCTTGTCAACAGTTGGATGGAGATAATACAAAGTATTCTATTTTTCGCTTGAGTTTGGTTGACGATTGAAAACGCTGTGGTAGTTTTATTGTTGTTATTGTTTTTTTTTTTATTGTTAATCTACATTTGGAGGTAAAGTATTATAATTTTTATTTATTAATTACCATTGCAACTATTAAAAAAAAAATAAATTCTGTAAGAAGGCTTGGAAGTGCAAAAAAAATATCTTTGTTTTTCAAATAGAGGTAAAGTTAATTTTTCCGCATTTTTCCGGTCTGAAATTAATTAATTAATGTATTGTGGAGTGTTTTCATTAAGATTACCTAGTTACATGTCTCGCGTTTTCTCCATACAACTTTTTTCATTTTGAAAAATGAAGTCAAGATTTTCAAAAAAACAAATTTTCGAAAAATGTGTCAAAACTGCCAAATAAGATCGAAAAGACAGTTTTTAGATCTTTTAATGAGCAGGTATCATCTTTGGAACATTTTTGACAATAAAGAAAAATTAAAAACATATATAAAAGCGTTGTGCTTCAAGTTAAGCGAAAAAAAACTTTAAAACTAAAAAAACGGGAAAAATATAACAAACGGAAGGTTAATAGTCTCCTAAGTGCACCTATCCATTAGAAAATAGTTAAAATCAGTAGAATCGCTCTCCGCAAAATTGAAAAAGCATATTCCAATAATACCGGAAAGGATTTATCGAAATATTCTTTGAGTGAAGGATCAAAATGTATAAAAGATTAAGTTCTGATCCTCCGGAACCACTAAACCACTGGAATTTTCAACTAATGAGGCAAAATCATTGATGAATGATGCTTTTCTAAAAGTTCTATTTCTTAATAAAAACTAATTATTCTGCCTCTCTTTTTTCGTGAATAGCAATAGAGTTTTTATTTATTGAGATTTTTCAAGCGTTTTTTAAAATAATTAAGTATATCCAATCATAGAATATGTTTACGGAAACATAAATTCAAATGTAGCAGAGCAAGGTTTTGATAATAAAATAAGATAGAGACTTTTTTTTTATGTTTATACAAATTGGAGAATTTATTCAGAATGAAAAAATAATTATTTGATATAAAGTATATCACAATCTAGATATAGTTATACATAATCAAAGTTATTTTTTCAGCAAAGTTATTTTAACTAAACAAACATTTATATAAAGCAAATATGCGTTGTTAACACATTATAAAAACTAACATCAAATACTATAAAAATGCATTTTCTTCATCACTATTTTGACCCACTTTTTGCAGAAATTATAGATTTTTTTTTAAATCTTTCTTTTTTATAGAATTTTATCTATTCACATTCATTTGTTTAAAACTTTTTAGAAAAAAAGTTTTAAACAGAATATGTTGAAAAACTACGTAATAAAACAACTTGAGTCAAAAAGCAAAATAAAGAATAAACTACTAGCTTTAAGAAAAATTAAAGCACAGGACTGTACGTGCATTTTTTGATTTTTAATCTTTTTTTCCACGACTAATCGGAGGTAAGCACTTAAGTGGGTTTTACTGTACCAAGAAAATGAAACATTTTCCTTTCGAATAACTTTTTATTCATTTGGTACCTATTTGACGTGAAAAATGTGCCCAAATATTTTTGGCAAGGTTTTAGACCAAAATACCGCACTGTGCGCTGATGAAAATGATACTCGATTTCGTTCCTACCAAGTGTAATTACCCCTTAATGAAAAAAAGTATAAAAGACATTTTTGGGGGGAAATCCTATTCCAACAAGAATATGTCTTGTCCATTTGATTACTATAATTTTTCGATTTGTAATAAAATTAAAAATAAAAAACGAAAAACGGTTAGATAAACGAAAAAATTGTTAAAGGCCTTTTTTGTAGAGCGTTCAATTTCCTACAAGAATATGTTGAGAAATTTGCTAAAAAGTCGAATGATAAAAAAATTATTTTTCCTGGTATGAGATTGAGGTAAAATTGGAAAACTGCGAAGCGGACAATCTTCCCATTAATATTAAGAGCTCATATTTGATGAGTATGTTCTAGAGGTATCTAGCATCGATTTTTCGGAGTATAAAATCAAAGAAAGACATTCGATTTTTTGAGCCACCCTAATATACAGCTGTGTTCAAAATAATAGTAGTGCCTGCAACAAAATAACATTTGTTATATTTACGGTGCTTCTATGGTTAAAAATTTAATTTCTTTGATGTCAAAGTTTGTAACGGTCAATTACTAATAAATGTATCGTAATTTTAAAGTGGAAAAGAAGGTGCCAAATAATTTTTCAATGATTTTTGGTTGTTCTTTCGAATTTGACCTGTTCAAAATAATAGTAGTTAAAGTTATTTTTTAAGAATTTAAAAGCGCTTTATAACTTAGAATATTTATTTTTGGTTTAAAAGTAAGTACTCATATAATTTGAATAATTTTTCAACAAAAAACGATTTGTTTCGGTTTTAATCTATTTAAAGTTCGAAGAGCAAAACACTGCAGTTCGGATAACGGAAACTTATACGAAAGCTGCTTGAAGAAGGGAAAACCTACTTGGAAATTCAAGTTTATATTAGGATGCTCCCCTACAATGGTAGCCAATGCAATAAAGTCAACGAAAAACCCGAAACGCGCGGTAGAAGAAGAAAAAAGACCGCCGTAGATGACAGGAGTAATGTCCAGACGAGCAAAGTTGAGCCTTCTGCATCGTTGTTTCACATCCAGAAGGCTTTAAGCCTGGATTACAGTGCAGTGAAAATTCGGAGGCGAATGTTAAACACTAATTTGTACGCTTGAAGTCCACGAAAAGTTCAGCGAAACATGTTAAAAAGCGTATCCAGTTTGTAAAAGACCACATAAACTGGCCAGCAAAGTAATGGCGTAACATATTGTTTATTGATGAGAGCATATTTGTCCCCTTTGGTGGTACTGGATCTCCAGAATAAGTCCGACGTCCACCCAATACGGAATATGTTCCAAAGTATACGACGGAAACAGTTAAACATGGAGGGTCGAAAATTTAAGAATTTAAACATATTTCTTTGTTAACAGCGGAACTTTTCGTGGACTTCAAGCGTACAAATTAGTGTCTAACATTCGCCTCCGAATTTTCACTGCACTGTAATCCAGGCTTAAAGCCTTCTGGATGTGAAACAACGATGCAGAAAGCTCAACTTTGCTCGTCTGGACATTACTCCTGTCATCTACGGCGGTCTTTTTTCTTCTTCTACCGCGCGTTTCGGGTTTTTCGTTGACTTTATTGCATTGGCTACCATTGTAGGGGAGCATCCTAATATAAACTTGAATTTCCAAGTAGGTTTTCCCTTCTTCAAGCAGCTTTCGTATAAGTTTCCGTTATCCGAACTGCAGTGTTTTGCTCTTCGAACTTTAAATAGATTAAAACCGAAACAAATCGTTTTTTGTTGAAAAATTATTCAAATTATATGAGTACTTACTTTTAAACCAAAAATAAATATTCTAAGTTATAAAGCGCTTTTAAATTCTTAAAAAATAACTTTAACTACTATTATTTTGAACAGGTCAAATTCGAAAGAACAACCAAAAATCATTGAAAAATTATTTGGCACCTTCTTTTCCACTTTAAAATTACGATACATTTATTAGTAATTGACCGTTACAAACTTTGACATCAAAGAAATTAAATTTTTAACCATAGAAGCACCGTAAATATAACAAGTGTTATTTTGTTGCAGGCACTACTATTATTTTGAACACAACTGTACATACATACAGTAATACAGTACAAAAGTAATCGAAAACAAGTAATCTGATTACAAGTAATCAGATTACATTTGTAATCAGTAATCCTGATTACATTTGTAATCAGTAATCTTAGTTTATCGCCAAATCATTTTTTTTACACATAGGTGTATGTATTTAAAATCTGGCTAACTCGTGTCGCGTACGAGATACGATTTGCCGAGTCGACACATTAGTCTACAAGTTGATCGCCAAACCATTTTTTTACGTACATACATAGGTGTGTGTAATTAAAATCTGCATTATCGGTTATAATTAATTTTTTTTATTCATTGCAGTTAAGTGAAATTGGGTGTCTTACCCATGCGACCGCTAATATTCTTAAATAAATTTCGAAATTTGACAATAGCATCACATCCAAACTAATTTAGTCAATTAACTCAAATTTCCGTTCAGAAAATGACGTTGCCTAAATATCTAGTCCCTAATATTTCCTGAACGTGCCCAATTTAACATAAAATCTAGAAGCGGAATATTTGAACGTTTTTGATGCTTCATTATTGATTACAATGATTCGCGTAAAACGTGTAAGAACATATTTATAAATGTTTAATTTGTCAACAAAACCATAAATTAAATGAATTATTGGCTTTTTGGGACCAATTACAGATTTTACTGTCTCTTCAAAAAAAAAAACACCCTTTCACCAAAATTTTTTTTATGAAAACTCTTTATTTTTGCTTTCTATCCCAAAATCGATGTTTTTACCAAATTTCATTAGTGTGACCAATCTTTTTTGTTTTCAGTCGAAAAAACACCCTTTTTACCATGATATTTTTATAGAGACTTAAGATTCTATAGGAAGGTATCATAACATACCTTCCTCACACACAACTTAACCCATAAAAAAAACACCCTTTCACCAAAAATAATTTTAAGAACTTTAGTACAGGAAAGATAGACTTTTTTGTGGAACGAAATATAGGACGGCTGAATTTTTCAAATCTGAAAGAGGGGTATTAGAAAAGCTTAAGTCCTGGTTTTCGGGACGCCACCCCTGGCGAAATCCGCCATTTTGTAAAACGCGAATCGCTCTATATCTCCAAAACTATTTATCCTAGAGAAATGATTATCAGACCAAAGTTCTTTGAAATTTAATTATCTTTTTCTTTGTAGTACATTATTTTTCTGAGCGGGCAATAGTTTTGAGGTTATGTTGTTTTAATTTATTTTTTTCGGTTTTTTTAAGATTTTATCATTCCCGGTATTAGTTACATACATTTTTAAACAGTTAAAGTTATAGACCATCAAATTTCCAATAATTTGGTATATTTTTGAAAGTCATGCGATGTATGAGTCGAAAGTTATTGATCTGAAAACTGTAGTCTAAGTACATTAAAGTTAGTAAAAAAAACAGACATTTTGTAGAACGAAATATAGGGAGGCTGATTTTTTCAAATCTGAAAGAGGAGTATTAGAAAAGCTTTAGTCCTGGTTCTCGGGACGCCGAACACCTGGCGAAATCCGCCATTTTGAAAAACGTGAATTGGTATATATCTGCTACACTATTGACTTGACCGAATAAGTTACTTAACCAAAGTTATAGGTAATATAAATATCTGTTCTTGTACATGCACTGTTTTTCAGATTTTCACATTTTTCAAAATGGCGGATTTCGCCAGGTGTTCGGCGTCCCGAGAACCAGGACTAAAGCTTTTCTAATACTCCTCTTTCAGATGTGAAAAAATCAGCCTCCATATATTTCGTTTCTTAAAATGCCTGTTTTATTTACTAACTTTCCTGTACTTAGACTACAGTTTTCAGATCAATAACTTTCGACCGCATGACTTTCAAAAAAAAAAAAAACTAATTATTGGAAATTTGATGGTCTATAACTTGTACTGTATATAAAATTATGTTACTATTACCGAGAATGATAAAATCTTAAAAAAAAGGAAACAAAATAAATTAAAACAACATAACCTCAAAACTATTGCCCGCTCAGAAAAATAATGTATTACAAAGAAAAAGATAATTAAATTTCCAAGAACTTTGGTCTGATAACCATTTCTCTAGGATAAATAGTTTTGGAGATATAGAGCGATTCGCGTTTTCCAAAATGGCGGATTTCGCCAGGGGGGTGGCGTCCCGAAAACAAGGACTTAAGCTTTTCTAATGCCCCTCTTTCAGATTTGAAAAATTCAGCCGTGCTATATTTCGTTCCATGAAAAAGTCTATCTTTCCTGTACTAAAGTTCTTAAAATTATTTTTGGTGAAAGGGTGTTTTTTTTATGGGTTAAGTTGTGTGTGAGGAAGGTATGTTATGATACCTTCCTATAGAATCTTAAGTGTCTATAAAAATATCATGGTAAAAAGGGTGTTTCTTTGAGTGAAAACAAAAAAGATTGGTCACACTAATGAAATTTGGTAAAAACATTGATTTTGGGATAGAAAGCAAGAATAAAGAGTTTTCATAAATAAAATTTTGGTGAAAGGGTGTTTTTTTTCGAAGAGACAGTAAAATCTGCAATTAGTCCCAAAAAGCCAATGATTCATTTTATTTATGGTTTTGATGACAAATTAAATATTTATAGAAAAGTTCTTACACGTTTTACGCGAATCATTGGCTTTTTTGTTTTTCTTTTTTGTTTTCACTCAAAAAAAAAACACCCTTTTTACCATGATATTTTTATAGACACTTTAGATTCTTGTTTCTTATCTTAAAAGTAATATAATTGCCGAATTTCAATAGGGCACCACTAATATTACTCTAGTATTACACACTTTTTCAAATATACCCATATTTTCCTTACTTCTAAAAAAGACACCCTTTCACATAAAAAAAATTTAAAGACTTACATTATTCGTAATTCCCATGGGAAAGAGAACATATTTAAAGAATTTCGTAAGGTTAATTTATACCATTGACTTATCGCGGATTTGTCCCTATTTCCCAAAAAAACACCCTTTAACATAAAACATTTGTATAGACTGTTCGGGTTCTTGGTTTCTGTTATAAATGAAACATTTTTACCAATTATCATTTTTCCTAGTTTTTGTGGTACTAATTCCGAATTTCATCATTTCTTAAGAAAAAACACCCTTTCACTCAAGATAATTTTTAAAAATTTACACTTTATAGATTCTTATACCAACCAACAACATTTACACCAAGTTTTAAAAATTAATAAAATTTAAGTCAGCTGTTATGATACCTTCCTCACACACAACTTAACCCATCAAAAAAACACCCTTTCACCAAAAATAATTTTTAAAAATTTATGAATCCTTTGTCCCTGCTTTATCTAAAACCTTCATCCCGAATTTTGTCAGTGTAGCATGTTTTTCACATGGGTTTCAGTTATATTTTACCTGTTGAAGTAAAAAAACAAGCACCCTTGTTTTTAATCGGCAATAATTTTTCTTAGAGCAATCGTATTGACTTTATTTTTATGTCATTAGATTCAGCATCAAATAATACCTTGAAAACATGTGTCATATGATGATATTCGACAAACAATTTTTTCAGTATATTTTTGACCTTCACCCCCTCCCTCTTGTCCGCGAAAAAACCCAACTTTTTTTTATAGACTTTTTTTGTAGTTGGTTCTTATCGCAAAAGCAAACTTTTGGGATTATTGCCGCAGGTGTTATTGCACTGCAGCGTTCTTCCACTAAACCACCTCGATTTCCATTTCCTTCATTGTTATTAATTGTTTCGACTTTGAAAACTGGTGGCCTAGTTTTTTTAAGAAGACGACCAAGTCAATAGACCAACAGAGGAAAAATTTTTGTGTGTCAAATTATAATCTGCTCAAATATACTATCGGGTGGCAATGGTGCAGTGGATGTAGTGCTTGACTGCTAGCCTGGAGGTGTGGGTTCGAGCACTACTTCACGCAGCATTCTTTTCTTTATCCCCAGCTGTAACAGGTAAGGAAATCTTTCGATTCACGTGAATCGAATAGCAGAATACGGGTGTTTATTAAATCACTCCTTGCGATATCTAGCTCATAAATCTATATTTTCTTATTCAAATAGATTTTAGTTTGTCGGAAGGATCAGATGCGTAAAATTATCGTATTTTTTTTTTGTAAAAAAAAAAATAGTGAGAGGGGTCACATGAAATAGTGTTTCTTTGAATGAAAATATAGTTTAAGCTTAATTTTATAATTTTATTTTTTTTATTAGTTTAGGCAATAAGTAATTAATTTTTATTGAATTTTTTTTTAAATTGTTTTTATCTATTCCTATTTTAAACTGTTCCAACTGTTTCCTTTTCCCGAACACTACTGTTTGGAACTAGGCAACTGCTATACATTTCCTTTATATGGGCCAAAGTACTATTTAGTGCAGACATGTCAAACTCAATGGTTACTAGGGGCCAAAACAGTGAGATCTAAATTTGTTTGTTCCGCAATAAAAGTAGGTAAAACTAGAATTTTTATAAAACAGATTTATAAAAATAAGAAAAATTGTATCATTAATATTTTCTTCCTGATACCTACAATCTCTTTACTTTAAGCTGGATCTTATATCTCTTAATAATAAAAATATCTACTTGCGTCGGAAGGGTGTGTGAAATTTGTAAGCGATTTTGTATGGCGGTTTTAAATTGTCCCAAATCTGACTGAAAAAGACTTATGAAATTCGTTCATATCCACTTCATAGAAATTTGGAACTTACTTCGGAGTCACACTAAAAATCGCATGCCTTTATTTTCATATCGAGAATTATCAGAACATTCGCTTCCTAATTCACGAGATCTTATCTTTAGGTAAATTTATAATTTTATTTTCAGGTACATTCCATATTTATTTGTTCATTAAAAAAGAGGTAAATGTGCGTTGAACAGAAAATATAAATAATAACCTTAAGCCTGGTATGCAGATCTAGATAAATTTTAGCATATTTCGAATTTTAATTGTTCAAAACAAACTCATAATAAAATACATTTTGGCTCCCATACTGTCGAAAAAGTTAAGCCGAGCTAAAATTTATCTGAGCATCTTATCGATAATTTGTATGGGACCTAAAATTTAGCTCGGATCTGTGTACCAGGCGAGGGCCGCAAAGTTACTCGTTGGGCTGCAATTTTGACATGCATGAAAAGAAAAACTATATTGAGTTCTGAAATTAACATTATTTACATGTACAAGTTTCAAACCCAAATTTAGATTGAATTGTTTGCAAATCACGGTAACATTGTGGCTTATCTTGGGAACGCAGTGGTATTTAAAGTTTTAAAGCTGATTTTTGGTAATAAACTATTAAGAATATTTAATTGAAATTAATATTTCTATGATTTAAATTTAACATCTTCATGGTTTCAAATAGGAATATCAGAGAGCTTAATTATATGATTTCACAAATAAAACTGAAATTTGCAGTAAAGTAACGCAGTTGTTTGTTTTTGATCACTTTGTGTTTAAACAGTCATAAATATAGAAATTTCATTCAAAACATCGGGGCAAATGTTATTTTATAATAGATTAAATTATAACCATTCTATGTCAACTAAAATTTATGAAAATATATTTATGAATAAATTTATAAATATTTAAACAAAATAAATAATTATTTATATTTCATACAAAAAATCCACTTAATTTCTGCCCCGAATACAACACACATCATGCAGCCGGCAGATGTTGGAGCTTTTGAAGGGCTCAAGAGTCACTACATAGCTTCAATGTTGGAATGGACCAGTTTAAAAGGCAACGAACGTTGAGCAATACCTAGGTGACAAAAACAAACTTTTGCGGACTGTTGTGCACATTCTAGAAAATAAAGACCGTTTTGGTTTTATACAAAATGCATTGCGCAGATATGGAATTTATCCCTTCGTCCCTAACGCGGTCGACCATACAAAATGCATCATAATAACTTTCTCTTATGTGAATGCACATCTAACGCCACGTATTCATAGCCATAACTAAAAAAAAATTCATTTTAAAACCGTTCTTAAAGTTGTATGTAAAGTTGCAGGTTGCAGCCACAAAATTGAGCCCATCGAAGAGCCAGAACCATATGAGGCCCGTTTCCTATTATGGTTTATAAATACATACATTGTATGGAACATTTTTGTTTACCTTGAAGGTTACATATTTTTGCTATTTAAATTATTTATTGAAGAGTTTTTATCTAAATAATAGAAGAAAATCGTTAAAAATTATGGTGTTGGGAATTAGGCTCCTTTATGTTCGGAAGTAGGCACCTAGTGTTCAACTTCTGGTGAAAACGACATGCCTTCGGTTTTTATTTTTTTTTATAATAAAACCTTTGTACTCATTGACACAATCTTATTTTTTTATAATAAATTATTCGTACACCTTTCGTAAAAAAAAAAAATAATTAAATTTTTTTTCTTCAGTAAATAATTTTTTACTTTTGAATTTCCGTTAACTTTTCGGGTATTTGTGCATTCACTCTAATAGTAATAAATGTTATAAATAATTATATAAATATTATAAATATTTTTTTTTGCGCGTAATCAATTTTTACTTATACTCATTATTGTACTTATTTTTTTTATAATATTATAAAAAAAGAAATGGTAAAATCTTTTGTCTGTCTGTCTGTATGTCTGTCTGTCTGTATAAGGAGCTACAGCCTTAACGGATGGACCGATTAATGTCAAACTTGGTATGTAGCGTTATTTGGCGACTCTCCAGAGGGGTTTTTGGAATTAATTTTTTTTGGACCAAAAATAACGGTACCTGTCATATATCGATTTTAGTAAAGTTGAAATTGCTCAAAAACGGCTCCAACGATTTTGTTTAAAAAATTCAAATGTTAGTTTTAAGACAAAGTCTATCTTCTAATGAAATTTTTTTTTTTTTGAAAATCATTATTAACGGTACCTGCCATAGAACCGTTTTTTTCAAATCCGATTATATCCGGAACTACTTATTCGATTTCAACGAAACTTTTTGTGAAGAAGCATTTACATAATTTAAATACATATAAGCCTAAAATAAAACTTCGAAAAAAATAATTTTTGGATTAAAAAAAAAAAATTTTTTTTGAAAAATCTAATTTTCAAAAACGGGAAATTGAATTTTTTTGAATTTTTTTTTTTAATTGCTGAGTAGTGATTTCTACAAAATGGCTTACCAATTTTATTTTGAAACTTTTTTTCCAAAAAATTATTTATAAAAAATTAGTTTTTTAAAAAACGGCTCTAACGATTTTGAAATTTTTTTTTCTAAAAATGCATCTTAATATGCCAATCAAAACTCCATACTTGTTTTGGGGGGCAATTTGATTTCAGATTTAATATTATTTTTTTTTAAAACGAATTTAATTTTTTTTATATGAAATAATTGTGTATGTAGTAGGTACCTACATTTTCCAAATTTCTTTATAAAAAGTCTTAAAAACTTAAGCAACTTGAACTCTAAGAGCAAGTTCGGGCGACCCAGTCGTGCATTTTAATTTATGACCGTACAGTACTTTTTAATATGAGTCCAACGAAAGGCAAAAAACTTGTACTTTCAGAGCTCTGTACATAAAAAATTTGACGAGATATTTAAATATATATTGATATATTTATAATTTTAGTTTTTACTTGCGATATAGGTACTATATATCAAGTTATGCATTCGTACAAAAAAAAAAGTTGAATGCCAAAAAAGTGGGTCCCAGAAGTCCGTCTGCCTGTCTGTCAGTCGGCTTGTCTTTCTGTATAAGGAGCTACAGCCTAAACCGATGGACCGATTAATGTCAAACTTGGTATGTAGCGTTATTTGGCGACTCTCCAGAGAGGTTTTTGGAATTAATTTTTTTGGACCAAAAATAACGGTACTTGTCATATACCAATTTTAGTAAAATTGAAATATCTCGAAAACGGCTCCAACGATTTTGTTTAAAAAATTCAAATGTTAGTTTTAAGCTAAGGTCTATCTACTAATGAAAAATTTTTTTTTTGAAAATCATTATTAACGGTACCTGCCATAAAACCGTTTTTTTCAAATCCGATTATCTCTGAAAGTGCTTATTCAATATCAACGAAACTTTTTGTGAAGAAGCATTTATGTAATTTAAATATAAACCAAAAATAAAATTTTGAGAAAAATAATTTTTGGATTTTTAAAAAAGTTTTGAAAATTTTTTTTTCAAAAATCAAATTTTCGAAAACGGGACATTGAATTTTTTTGAAATTTTGTTTTTAGATGTTGATTAGTGATTTCTACAAAATGGCATCCCAATTTTATTTTAAAACTTTTTTTCCAAAAAATTATTAATAAAAAATTAGTTTTTTAAAAAACGGCTCTAACGATTTTGAAATTTTTTTTTGTAATAATGCATCTTAATATATCAATCAAAACTGCATACTTGTTTTGGAGGGCAATTTGTTTTCAGATTTTATTTTATTTTTTTTAAAACACGAATTTTATTTTTTTTCCAAATTTCTATATAAAAAGTCTTAAAAATTTAAGCAACTTTAACTATAAGAGCAAGTTCGTGCGACACAGTCGTGCATTTTATTTTTTTTAGATTACTAGAATTGATTTTATTCATAATTTACAAAATTAATATAACATTTTAATATAAAACAAAATCATTTAGACATGGCTATCTACCGTCTGCCGTATTTACTTTTTATACTTTAAATATTATTTATATTTTTTTAATTTGACTTTAAATTTTATAATTTTTTTTTAATTAACAATTATCACTCATAATAAGAAAAAAAGGTGTTTCATCAAAAAAGTTTTTGTAAGATTCTGTTTCGATATCTAGCCTCAATGGCTAGAGAATCTTTTCCAAAGATACACCTTAGAGTAGGACACTTTCCCAAGAAATGCACAACGTCTCCCCTCTCCATCCTGTTGCATACATATATTGTAGATGACTGGAAGATTTGCTCTGTGAGGTATATACACTCCTGCTCAAATTTAACGCACATCCTATTTATGTTACAGTAAAGTCCTACTATTACTTTATGCCACAGCAACATGGTTATATTCTGAAATGAGACAGGAGTGATCTTAAATTTAAGGAATGGAATAAAATGTTTGTGGGGAAGATTTGGCGAGAGATTTGTTGAAGTCTGTCTGTTAACCTGCGAACTTTTTAGAGAAGAGTCCTAAATTGTCATGGAGTGAGATCTGCTTTACAATACCTACGGAGTTAGTGAGCCCTGACTGATATCCTCGAACAGCATCCGGTATTAATCACCTTTAGATTTGGTCCACAGTTTAGTCTGATGCACGATAATGGAAACTAGAGTGGTTTGAGAATATATTTAAGATCTTAATATGCCAGCTTTGGATTGACCACACAAAAATCCGGATTTGAATTCAATACAACATGTCTAGAAAATTATGAAAAGCTGCGTTCGCGACCGAAATCCACCTCCAAGCAGTCTTGATCAACTGAAAACTGCAGTGAAAAAATTGCTACAACAAAACCATCAAAAGTTAATTAGTGGAATGAACAGACGACTCCGGGTGTTCATATGGGCTTGAGGGGACAATACCAAGTATTGAATAAAATTTTTGGAGAGAAACCTTCAATTTCTAAATTTGGTTCATATTTTTTTTGGCTGGTTATACTGTTGCAATTTATCATTTTTTCGACTTGCTAAACAACAAGCAAACACAACAAAATACACCATTTTAAATAAGATACAGGGTTTAAACTAAAGAAGTAAAAAGTGTGCGTTAATTTTGAGGAGGAGTGTAGTTCAGGTTTAGAATTGACCATAATTGATATTTCCCTGACATTAAGCTCATCACGGAAGTAGTTCAACTGCTGCAAATTGTGGTTAAGCTGGCAGTAAACCGTACGATGCACAGTGTGGCCAATCACGAATCTAGATGGACAAAATTAATAACTCGCGCTCGCGTTAAATCGACTTTTTTTCTAAACAGTTTTAAACAAATGAATGTGAATAGATAGTATTTGACCTTATGTTTCCATAAACATATTCTATGATTGGATATACTTAATTATTTAAAAAAAAAAACGCTTGGAAGATCTCAATAAATAAAAACGAAAAAAGAGAGGCAGAATAATTAGTTTAGTTAGTTAGTTAAAAAATGGCATCACCTTTAAAAATATCTGCAGATAATTTAAAAAAGTAACTCCTTTTTGTGCGATGCAAACTTGAAACATAAGGGCCCATTAAAAACAGCTGTGTTTATATTACCTTCGAGGTTTTTCAAGCTAATAATTCTCTAAATTTCTTCGTGACCCTATTTTTGGCCTTTTACACTAGCTTGCTTTTTGCATTGAACTTGTTTAAGATGTTCCGAAAGAAAAGCATCATTCATCAATGATAATGCCTCATTAGTTGAAAATTCAAGTGGTTTCAGGGGATCAGAACTTAATCTTTTATACATTTTGATCCTTCACTCAAAAAAAAATTTCGATAAATCCTTTACGGTTTTATTGGAATATGCTTTTTCAATTTTGCGGAGAGCGATTCTACTGATTTTAACTATTTCCTAATGGATAGGTTCACTTAGAAGACTTTTAACCTTCCGTTTTTTTAATTTTTAAAAATTCTTTTCTACTTTTGTTTCACTATCTACTGTTTTTGTTTATTTAGTTACCACATAAAATTGGTCAAGCAAAATGAAATTCATGTTTAAAGAACGGTCCAATGTGTCTTCTACCTTTTTTTATCTTT
This sequence comes from Episyrphus balteatus, assembly GCF_945859705.1. NCBI lineage: Eukaryota > Metazoa > Arthropoda > Insecta > Diptera > Syrphidae > Episyrphus > Episyrphus balteatus. The sequence goes on from NC_079136.1 coordinate 108,103,951, forward strand.
TTTTCACTTAACTTGAAGCACGAAGCTTTTATATATAATACAGTAAAATAAGGAGAAAAAAGAGGTAAATCTCGGAATGAATGTTAGTAGAAATTTTTTTTACTCAATATCTTCCTTTTACCATTCTATAACATATCTCAAAAGTCTAGAAAAATCTCATGTCCGCTTGTCGCGATTTCAAGGTCAAATCGCGAAATGGAGATTTTCAAAATTAGCAAAAATAGGCTATGGTATTATATACACATATGATACATGATTTCAAGGTATTTTTTAATGTTGATTCCAAAAAATCTAAAATCAAGACAATCTGACGTCTCTGGAAAAAGTTATACCTGTTTTTCATCTGTCAACTCATATTATTATAACAGTTGCAAACTTACTGCCGAAAAACCCTTAAAAGTTATGGTAGATGAACCAAATTTTGCATGAAGATTTTAGAATCCATCATTATTAAAAATCAAAACAATCCCTTACAAAAAATATATATACCTACGAAATAATGGCATTTTTTTATGGAGGGGCAAATTTTAGGATATGCACTAAAGAAGATTCTTGTTCATCTTAGGAATAAGTGCAAATAGGCTAATTTTTTCATTTTAATCTTTGTTTGGATATTCTTTAACTACCCTCAAAAATCTAAAAAAATCTCATGTCCGCAAGTCCTAATTTTCTTGGTTTGAAGATAAGGTGCAGATTTTAAAAAAATTGAAAAACTACACTTCAGATATTTGTGTCAGATCAACATGAATAAGGTGCATTACTTTTCAGGGATGGTCAGGTTGACTTGTTTGTGAGTTTTGTTGGAATAAGTGTTAAAAAATACCTTTAAATCATGTCGCTTATGTTGGTATACATATAAAAATTTAAACTTTTCTTATTAATTTTTTAAAATCTGCACCTTATTTTCAAACCAAGAAAATTAGGACTTGCGGACATGAGATTTTTTTAGATTTTTGAGGGTAGTTAAAGAATATCCAAACAAAGATTAAAATAAAAAAATTAGCCTATTTGCACTTATTCCTAAGATGAACAAGAATCTTCTTTAGTGCATATCCTAAAATTTGCCCCTCCATCAAAAAATACCATTATTTCGTAGGTTTATATATTTTTTGTAAGGGATTGTTTTGATTTTTAATAATGATGGATTCTAAAATCTTCATGCAAAATTTGGTTCATCTAAAATAACTTTTAAGGGTTTTTCGGCAGTAAGTTTGCAACTGTTATAATAATATGAGTTGACAGATGAAAAACAGGTATAACTTTTTCCAGAGACGTCAGATTGTCTTGATTTTAGATTTTTTGGAATCAGCATTAAAAAATACCTTGAAATCATGTATCATATGTGTATATACTACCATAGCCTATTTTTGCTAATTTTGAAAATCTCCATTTCGCGATATGACCTTGAAATCGCGACAAGCGGACATGAGATTTTTCTAGACTTTTGAGATATGTTATAGAATGGCAAAAGGAAGATATTGAGCAAAAAAAATTTCTACTAACATTCATTCCGAGGTTAAACCCTTATTTAACTGGATTAATATGTTTTTAATTTTTCTTTATTGTCAAAAATGTTCCAAGGATGATACCTGTTCATTAAAAGATCAAAAAACTGTCTTTTCGATCTTATTTGGCAGTTTTGACACATTTTTCGAAAATTTGTTTTTTTTTTTTGAAAATCTTGACTTCATTTTGAAAAGTGAAAAAAGTTGTATGAGACATGTAACTAGCTAGTCTTAATGACAACACTCCACAAAACATTAATTAATTATTTTCAGACCGGAAAAATGCGGAAAAATTAACTTTGCCTCTATTTGAAAAACAAAGATATTTTTTTTGCACTTCCTAGCCTTCTTACAGAATTTATTTTGTTTTAAATAGTTGCAATAGTAATTAATAAATAAAAATTATAATACTTTACCTCCAAATGTAGATTAACAATAAAAAAAAACAACAATAAAAGTACCACAGCGTTTTTAATCGTCAACCAAACTCAAGCGAAAAATAGAATACTTTGTATTATCTCCATCCAACTGTTGACAAGAACCAACTTTCAAGCTTAGCTTACGCTAATCCGAGGTGAAAACAAAAAAAAAAACAAAACATGAATTACAGTTACCCATTGTATTGAGAAGCTCAATTCATTATTTAAAGCAGAAACACAATCACGCTTTGCCAGACGCGTCATCGAGTTACGTTGAGAAATCCTCAAAGCGCGCTTCTGTCGCTTTGACTTCGAACAGCTGATTGAAACAAAAATTCTGCTGTCAAATAAAAAAAAACACAGTCACTCACAAAATTATTGGGCCAAGTTGTTGTCGTGAGCCAAGTTGTGGAAAAATGAAAAAGGATATTAATGTTTTTAAAAAATGCATAGAAATTTGTTTATTCTTTAATCCTATAGTTATAAAAACAAAACCAATCAAAATAAATTGTTTTTAACAATAAAACTCAGTCTACAACATCATTAAATTATTTTTGTTTTTAATACGTAAATTGTTTTGATTTAAAATATCTCGATGTCGTTTTTTTTGTGCAAAATCTATATAGAGAAATTAAAAAACACACCTATGTTTGCAATAATTTATTTTTTTTTTTAATTTACATTTGGCGCAATAATAATATGGGTGACTGTAACTATGTCTGATAAATGTCAAAAAGCGAGCAAAAGTTCAGTCTGGTTGAACTTTTGCTCGCTTTCTTACGTTTCCTTACGTTTGTCAAAAAAGCGTACGTAAGAAAAGCGTCATTGTGGGAGGTTACACAGATTTCGTATGGTTGAACTTTTGGCAGTTGTCAAAATCGACGGCAAAGCGTGATTGTGTTTCATGTGGTTAAACTTTTTTTTTCTATTTTGTCCAGTCAGATTGGCGAATTACCACACTGCGATGTAAGGAGTTTGAAGCTTCATCCATTTATTTGGTTTTAGCTGTTTGATTCACCTTGGAAATAATTTGGTACATTTCCTTTTTTAATTTGGAAAAGTCCTCAATATTACAAACCAAATTAATTCCACAATATTCTGCCAAATCAAGCCTTTCGCGATACCATCCACTCTTTGAATTAATAGCCTTAGGAGCTGCATTTTTGGGTAAACGATAGTCTGCCAAATTTAAGCTTCTTATTATGTAACTCACTTGCAGTTTTAATGTTTTCACAAAAAGTGGCGAAATTCCCGTTTCTAGCATTATGACATAGTTCGGTGTGTTGGCCGGCAAATAGAATGCTCGTTTAATGTAGAAGCGCAATAGCTTTTCAACCACCTCATAATATTTATTTCCCCAAGTTTGTGCAGCGTATAGCATAATGGATTCTGATACCGTTTCAAAAATTTTGTATTTGCTACTATGAGCCACAGATTTGTTCGTGAAACATCTTTTCCATGTGAGGTTTATCGCCATTTTCGCTTTATTAAGCTTTTCACTTAAGTGTTTCCCCATACTTAAGTTCTTCGTGAAGGTAGCTCCTAAGTACTTTAACTCTTTAACCACTTCAATCAATTCTCCATTGAATTTCCACTTTTCGTTTGCGCAATTTCTCCCTCCATGTTTTTTGACGATCATCACTTTCGACTTCACTGAATTGACAATTAATACCCTACGTTTGGCATATTCGTGTATCGGATTAATCATTGGTTAAAGTGATTCTGGAGTATATGCGAGCAGCACAATGTTGTCTGCAAATTGCAGAGCTTTAATCAGCGTCCCCGCATAAACAATACCTCCGGCCAACCAGTTGATTAGAATATTGCAAATAAAAGCAGGCTTAGTTTGCATCCTTCCACGGAGAAAAAAGTGTCACCTTAAGATAAGATGATGCGCACATTAATTTTCACCACCTTAAAATAAGGTGATATCCGCTTAAAATAAGGTGATTCCACTTAAACTCAGTTAAATTTAATGTGAACTTCATCTTATTTTAATGTGAATGTTCATTAATTACACGTACAAAATACGTTCAGGAACTGTTCATCTTAAAAAAACCGACGAAAAATAAAAATTTAAAAATTATAGTCACACTTTAGCTTTACTTGCAGTTTATACTCATTTCCAACAGATACAACAGTTTTTTGTTAAAAATTAATATTTTTGCTATTAAAATATAATTTAGCAGTGTCTCATATGAAAAAAATATTTATCTTCGAAAATAAAAATAAAAAATTATGTATTCAAAATAAGCTCCGAAACATGAGTAGAAATCGAAAATATTTTGAGGAATTTATGCGAAGCTTTGAGAGTGTATATTTCACGTTTGGTGAATGTTAGAAAAATTTTGTTAATGTTATTTTGTTTATTTGAGTGTTGTTGTAAAACGTATAACAAAAAAATTTTAAATTTATAAAATTATATATGAGTTAGTAAAATTTCTTTGATAAATAGCAAAAAAAAATTCATTTTTAAACTTAATTAAAAAAAATACATTGAAAATCATATCGATCATTTTTGTATATTATTTTGCCTTAGGTCTATACTAAACCCTCTGTCGGCACACGGGTGCGAATTTGGCAGGACAAAAATAAAAAAATTACGATTTTTCAAAAAAGTGGTCACAAAAAAGTCTCTTTATAAGGGTGAAAATATTTTTTTTTCGGAATTGTGAATACAATATTCGAATTCCTCGGAATATTCTACATCAATTTCATACTTGATTCTCTTTGAAATATTGTGACCGAAAAAAGTTCTAGCGACATGAAAAAGTATAAACCAAATTCGCACCCGTGTTCCTATCACGTCACAAAAAAGAGGTGTGCCTACAGAGAGTTAATATTGGCAAAGTTTGGTCTGCTTCTGTTTGCGATTTCCAGCGATATTCACATTTATGTGCTACGAGTCAAGTACTCAAAATAATTCATTTTTTGAGAAACAGCTTCAAGGGGATCACAAAAATAAAAACATTGATGTTTTTAATAATTTTTAACCATACACAAGTAACAAAAAGCTGTTTATGTAATTAAAAATATTAAACATATTGTTTTAAACAAGAAAAAAATTATATTTTTCTGTATACTAATTTTTTAATATAATTACTTGCCGGCCACGCTCTACTGTGTATTATAGCGTATTCACCAACCTCACCGATATAAGAAGTTACAAAAATGTAAATAAAACGTTATTTCAAAATTTGAAAGCGATTGACAAAAAACTATTCGAGATTTGCTATCAAACGCAAATATACACACGATTTTTTTGTATAGAGAAGATAAACAAAACAAGTTGACTTCAACTTAAGTTTTCTCAAAGTAGAAAAAAGATATTGAAAAGATTTAAACGGGCTTTAAAAGAAAACATTTAGTTCTTTTAGAAACTGTCACAAATTTATTAAAATAAATCACCACGTTCAAGAACATAACCTTAGAAACTCTTAAAAAACGACATTTCACATTTTCTAACGGGAATATTTAAAAAACGTGATATGATAGAATTTTTCTGACTTCGGATTCGAGTTCAAAAGCTAAAACTATACTTTGGTTTATACATATAACAAAAATTAATTTTGCTCACCAGTGTCTTCTTCAATAAATAAATAAATTGCACGACTGGGGTCGCACGTACTTGCTCTTATGCTTAAAGTAACTATAATGTTAAAGCTTTTTATTCAAGAAATTTAAAATTTGATATTTTGAAGAAATTTCATAAGTAGCATAAAAAATTAAATCTGTTTTTATAATTAATTAAACTCCGTTTTAAACTATCTTAAAAAAAAAAACAAATATGCCATTTTATTTCTTGTATAAAAAGGTATTTTTAGAAAAAAATTTCGAACATTATAGGAGCCGTTTTAAAAAAAAATAATTTTTTATGTATAAAAATTTTTTAACATTTTTCAAAAAAAAAGTTGGTATGCCATTTTGAAGAAATAATTAATCTACACATAAAAACTAAATTTCAAAATTTTTCATTGATCCGTTTTCAAAAAATTGATTTTTCAAAAAAAAATTTTGAAATATTTTTTAAAAATCCAAAAATGCGTTTTTTGAAAATTTTCTAAATTTTTAATATTATTTTTACTTACACACGTTTGTATAAAAATTTTCATTTAAATCGGGTTAATGTTGTACGAGATATTCAGAAACGAAAAAAACCGTTCTATGACAGGTTCCGTTAATAACGGTACAAAAAATATTTTTTTTATTTAAAATGTTGGCTCTTATGTGTAGTACTACACACAAAAATTTTAATCAAAATCGTTAGAGCCGTTTTTGAAAAAAATTAACTTTTCTATTTCCGTTATATGGCAGGTACCGTTAGTTTTGGTCATAAAAAAAAATTTCAATTTCCCCTCTAGGGAATCACCAAAAACTGCTAACTACCAAGTTTGAAGAAAATCACTTCACTCGTTTAGGCTGCAGCTCCAGATAGAGACAGACACACACACAGACAGACAGACAGAATTGTCGGACCCACTTTTTTGGCATTCTCCATCATCGTAATGTCATGTAAAATTGTTATCTCGAGTTCGATTTTTTTTACGAATCCTAAACTTGCCCTATAGTACCTATATCGCAAGTAAAAATAGTTATAGGTTGTTCAATTTGTTAATTTTTAACGTTTTTTTTACTCCTGCCATAAACACACAAAAAAAAATATTTAAACTCCAAAAACTTAGCTGCAAGTATTTATGATAAACTTTTGTATGGGCTCTACACTAGGGTGGGTCAAAAAAATCGAAATTCTTTTTTTTGAATTGGTACTCTGAAAAATCGATTGCTAGACCCCTCTAGAATATACACACCAAATATGAGCTCTTTATATTAATGGGAAGGTCCTCCGCTTTGCAATTTTCCATTTTTACATCAAGCTTCTACTAAAAAAAAATAATTTTTTTATTAATTGACTTTTTAGCAAATTTCTTTTCATATTCTTGTAGGAAATTGAACGCTCTACAAAAAAGGCCTTATACACTTTTTTCGTTTATCTAACCGTTGAATAGATATTTGGAGTCCAAAAATTGAGAAAATCTTTAAAAATTCGTTTTTTGTTCTTAATTTTGTAACAAATTGAAAAATTATAATGATCAAACGCGCAAGACATATTCTTGCTGGAAATTGTTTGTGTCACAAAAAAGGTTTTATTAACTTTTTTCATTAATCTAACCATTCTAAAGATATTCGAGGTCAAAGTTAAAAAAAAAATGATAAAAACATTTTATATTTTTAAAAATTTTCCAGCTCACTGAAAATTCATTATTTTCAATTTAGCAAGACATATTCTTGTAGGGGCTTAAACGTTCTACAAAAAATCCCTTGGCATCAAATTGATTGCTTTAACCGTTTAGAAGATATTCGTATCCAAATCGCAATGCATACGGGTCATAAGAAAACTATTGAAATCAGTGAGCATTGGTTTGGATACGAATATTTTCTAAACGGTTAAAGCAATCAATTTGATTCCACGGAATTTTTTGTAGAACGTTTAAGTCCCTACAAGAATATATCTTGCTAATTTGAAAATAATGAAGTTTCAGTGAATTAGAATTTTTTAAAAACATAAAATGTTTTTATATTTTTTTTTAACTTCGACCTCGAATATCTTTAGAATGGTTAGATTAATGAAAAAAGTTAATAAGACCTTTTTTGTGACACAAACAATTTCCAGCAAGAATATGTCTTGCGCGTTTGATCATTATAATTTTTCAATTTGTTACAAAATTAAGAACAAAAAACGAATTTTTAAAGATTTTCTCGATTTTTGGCCCTTAAATATCTATTCAACGGTTAGATAAACGAAAAAAGTGTATAAGGCCTTTTTTGTAGAGCGTTCAATTTCCTACAAGAATATGAAAAGAAATTTGCTAAAAAGTCAATTAATAAAAAAATTATTTTTTTTTAGTAGAAGCTTGATGTAAAAATGGAAAATTGCAAAGCGGAGGACCTTCCCATTAATATAAAGAGCTCATATTTGGTGTGCATATTCTAGAGGGGTCTAGCAATCGATTTTTCGAAGTACCAAATCAAAAAAAAATTTTCGATTTTTTTGACCCACCCTACTCTACACACTGTGAGATATCACGATGGCAAGGCACTCGACAAGTAACCCAACAGTTGTAGGTTCGATTCCCGGTGTGGGATTTCGCGAAATTAGCGGAATTTAAGTAGAAAAATGACTTGTCGTTGTCTTGTTTGATGCCAAAACCGGTTTTTCTTAAAGCTAATAGATTGTAGAAATTGATAACAAAAGCATTGTTAGGTGGGGATCATGTAAACAAAAAAAAAAAAAAAAACAGCTTTGAAGTTGCAGTTGGCGATTTTTATTGTGTTTATTTGGTGGAAGAGATTACTTTGCTCTTAATTTTTTCTCTTGCGTTTGGTGAGTGTTTTAATAAAAGTTTTATTTTTTATATTTCCTAAATATCAAGTGTAGGATAATTAATTTAATTAAAATGTGCATTATAAACGATTATTTTGCACTTCAAAACACCCTGTATACGCACCAATACATAAATATTGTGCATTCGATGTTTTATATAAAAATCTAACGTTAGAATATGTATGCTTTCATCGTATGATTCAATTGACCGTTGTCTTTTTTATATTTGCATGAAATGTACTTTTCCTTATCCGAAATGATGTTATAGTTATTAAGTTTAAATAAAGCGCTCGAAGAAAAAAGTCGTCTCGTGTATTAATTATTCAATCTTTTTAAGTAAAAGTCCTTACACAAGGTATAATTATGTAAGTAATTTTTTATTTCACAAGGTGTTTCACATTTTTGTTTTGGTGATTGAAGTAAAAAAAATGTGTTTTTTTCGATTTTTGTACCTTTGTTAGAGCAAAACTTTAGTTATTCCGCGTTATTCCACTAAGAGACAATATTCAATGCAAAGCTTTATTTATTATCTATCAAGAATCACTAAAATTTTGCACCCCAATTATGTTATAATATATTTTTCTAAGTGACTATTCAACAAAAAAAAAGATGACCTACCGTCAAAATTGAATAATTTCTTAGGATTTGGTTAGCTATGTTATAAATTTAAGAACTTTTTTTATTTCACAGGATGTTTAAAAAACAATAAGCTAGTGAATTTCATTTAAAAATAGTTATAACAGAAATACAGGGTGTTCAAATCCAAAATTTAGAGTAAGAGAAAAAACGAACTAAGTAATTTGAAAAAAATTAAAAAAAGAAAACTACCAAGGAATAAAAAAAGATTATATCGGATAAAGGGTGTTTCACTAGATAATAATAAGAAAATTTAAATAATTTAAATTTTTTTAATTACATAACGTTTATCGATATTTAAACAGGGTTTTCATATTTGCATACCTAAGTTAATAATCAAGTGCTTGGTCATTTATAATTCGTGGCTTAGACAATGTGCTGCTTTTTGAAGATAGAATAAATTTATTTATGGCAACTATAAGAACGCTTTATTAAAGATTCCGTGAAATATGGGCTAAAATCGGTCGAAAATGTGGAAGCTTGAAATTCACATACTTTTCCTGACTCATTGAGAATTTAAGTACTGTAAATAGTTTAAGATGAAATTACTTTCTCATATTATGATAGTAGATCATCATAATATAAAACAAAAAAGAATTTGATGAGTCCTGCAAAAAAAGGCAAAAAACCGAATGTTTCCAGTTAACCTTTATGTAGTTTCAGAACTCCGTTTATCAAAAAATGGGCTAGTTATGCATACAATATTAGTTCTATTTCATTTTCGTATGTAATAGTTATAAATATTACCAACAAAAATGAATAAAAAGTTTTTTTTCTGCGCGAATTAAATTTTTTAATAGAGTCCTTAAAAGTGCCAAAAACGTGTACTTTTAGAGCTCTGTAAATCAAAAATGTGTGTAAATATGTTTTAAATCGTACTTCTACTCATTATTGTACTTATTTTTTAATAATATTATAAAAAAAGAAATGGTGAAATTTTTTTTGTGACCGTACAGTACTTTTAAAAATGAGTCCACTGAAAGGCAAAAAACTTTCAGAGCTCTCTACATACAAAATTTGACAAGATATTTAAATAATTGTTATTATAGGCGTGTTTTTTCTATTATACTCAGTTGCTACTCGTTGCAAAACAATAATAAAAATTACACAAGTAAGTATTTGTTTTTATTGTTTTTCGAATAAAATAAAAAAATGAGTAGCTACTGAGTTGTAGAAAAAACACGCCTTATATTTCGTTATTGATATATTTATTCACCGGCACACAAAAAAAAAGTGTCATGTACCAAGAACCAGACCTATCTTTCTATATGTTTTTGGGCACGCTGAATCCGAATTTGAAGTCCGTTTGGCCCCATCACCCTCCAGTTTTGAGCTGTGAGTGCATTTTGTTTGAATTTTTATGACTTTTTTGGAGTTTTTTTCATTTTTCTCAAAACTGAAGAGTGACCGGGCAAAACGGACTTAAAATTCGAATTCAGCGTGCCCAAAAACATATAGAAACATAGGTCTGCTTCCTGGTACATGAAACTTTTTTTTTTGTGTGCCGGGGATGACAGCGACATGTCGCGACAGCGCTAGCACACAAAAAAAAAAGTTGTATGAACCAGGAACCAGACCTATCTTTCTATATGTTTTTGGGACCGCTGAATCCGAATTTCAAGTCCGTTTTGCCCGGTCACCCTCCAGTTTTGAGAAAATTGTAAAAAAGACCCCAAAAAGTCAAAAAACTTCCTTTTTTTGAGTTTTTTGCATATTACTCAAAACTGGAGGGTGACAGGGCCAAACGGACTTGAAATTCGGATTCAGCGGATCCAAAAACATATAGAAAGATAGGTCTGGTTCCTGGTACATGACACTTTTTTTTTTTTGTGTGCCGGTGTAATTAATCTTGCAAAAAAAGAATTCTCAAAAAGTTAAACTTGTAAGCACTTTTAATTTAATTCCGCTAAATGAGCGAATTCCCACAACATGCGGTGGCTGTCAGTTATTTTTAATAAATTTGCGCATTCTAGAAATTAATGTGACTTGTCACCTTAATTGTAGGTGATGTCACATTCATTTAAAGTGAAAGTCATCTTAGCAAAAAACCATGCAGAAATCGGCTTAAATTAAGGTGCGGTCCGCTTAATTCTATGTGGTCTGTTTTCATATTTACACACATTTCTTCAGACTTTTCTTCACCATTCCACACAGCAGCTCGAGTTTCTTCATATAAGTTTTCAATTAGTCTGACAAACTTCAGAGACATTCCTTTTTCTTACAGCTTAGAGATTAGCGATTTACGATCCACAGTATCGAACGCAGCTTTGAAGTCAATGAAGAACACGTAGAGTTTTTTTGTCTTGGTGTAAGAATTAATCTGCAATACTCCTCAGCACAAATTTATGATCAACAGTTGAATATCCTTGTCCAAATCCGGCTTTAAATTCTTTTGTTTATTTTCTGTTATCCATGTTGATAGTCTTCGTTGCATTATTGCGATAAATATTTTATACGATGCATTAAGAAACAAAATTCCCCGATAGTTTGCTGGATCCGATGCACATCCTTTCTTGTATAAATATAGAAAAATCAGTGCTTCCTTGAACTGAAGAGGTTCAAAAACATTATTGAACAAGAGAGCTAAACTTTCAAAAAGACCGCTATTCTCATAATTATAAAACTCAGCTGGTATTCTATCAGACCCTGGTGCTCATTTCAAGGATTAAGAAGCATACTGAAGTGCCGCGATAAAACATCCGAATTAAGGTGTCGATCAATTGTGTATATATATAATTAATCTTGCAAAAAAAAACCTCAAAAAGTTAAACTTGTAAGCGATATTAATTTAATTCCGCTAAAAGAGCGAATTCCCACACTGTGCGACGTCGCTCAGGTCTGTTCTGTTTTTATTGAAGTCCTGAGCGGCGAACTACATCATATTCTAAATTAATACGAATAGTATGTTTTCATGTGAAGAAAAAATATTGATTTAATATATAAATTTTTATTTAAAATTTAAAAAAATAAATGGGCACCGAAAGGAATCGAACCTAGGACGCCAGAGTGATTCGAATGTCTCTGTTTAAGATGCTACAGCCTAAACGGATGGATCGATTCTCTTGAAACTTGGTATGTCGCAGTTTTTGGATATGGTATACCAACTTTATTTTATTTAGAGCTATAAAATAAAAAAAAAGCTGGCACCGATAGGAATCGAACCTGGGACTCCAGCATGTGAGCCGAATACTCATCGAATTTTTAGCATATGTAGGGTTTTAAAATTGCCGCTCAGGATCGCTGCTGAGGACGTGGCCACCTCGTCGCTCAAAATTGCCGTTCAGGATTCTGCCGCTCAGACGCTCAGGACGTAGCCGTAGCCTTAGGCACATGGGTGCGACTTTGGCTTAAGGCTACTTTTCGGAGCTCAGTGCACAGCAAGTGTGCAGCGACTGAATCCAATGTACTGCCCTATGCTTACTCTAATACTTTGACATAATTCCGGTTCACAATACATGGCTCCACCATGTATGCTCTACGATTGTTGGAGATATGAAATTTTTGACCTGCGAAATTCGCACCCGTGTGCCGACAGAGTGTATTTTACACATTTCCTAAGCTCGTCATTGTTCACATTTCCTGAAAATTGTATGCATGTAATTCCTAGGTTGCATACACTTCCTGTGACATATAAAATACATTTGTTCAAATACATACCTACATAATTTTGCGTTAAAATTGCCATTTACTGGTGTTAATATATACATATATAAAATGCTTTGCTCTCTGCAAATGAGATTGTAACTGTTTAATGCTACTCTAGGAACATTTTTAAAGACAATTAACCCTCAATGATGTTATAAAATAAATTTTACCTACCTGTCGTTATAAAATTGTACCTTAGTAATTACGTACAATACTTGTTTATGCCAATCGACGCCGACGTGTCTTGTAATGATGCTCTTCAAAAAGTTGTGTGTATATGTGTTATATACACACATAAACTTAAATTTAAGTAAACATGTTATTTGTACGTGCTAAATAATGTAATGCTACCCAGGCTCTGTTCATCGTCAATGTTTTATATGATTGTTGGAAATTAATTTATTTGAATATACCTAGGTACTACAACTAGATTATAACACCTTTAGTGGAGTAACTAAAGCTCTAAAAATGGCAATATTGTATATTAAGCGTGCATACAAAATTTTATCAGCCTACCACTTTTTTTCAAAGAGCATTTGTTAATATTCTGATTCTTGCTCTTTCAGTAAATGACTATTCATAAAAAGTCCAATAACTTTTTACATGATGGTCGATACACTTTGATATTAATTTTATTCGATCGGGCGTTAAAAAATACCTCGAAATCATGTATCATATAAATAAAAATGTTTTATTACTTATACTATGATATGCAATAAAGCAAGTGCAACACAGAAAAACTCTTCTATCTACCCTTCCAGATGGAATACAAGGTGGCCCAATATCTCAAAATAACTCTTTTATTGAGTACTGCCAATGATGCAAAGGACCCCGCACATTTTGTAATGGAAGTGGCCCTCGGCAAATTGTCTGAAATTTTAGTATGTTGTTCTCTTGAAGTGGACTTTATATGTTTTTAGGGTCCCTGAATCCAAATCCGAAGTCCATTTTGTCTCATCACGTCAGATTTTCAAGATAACCCCAAAAAATGTCACAGCCTCAAAAAAATTTTTTTTTTATCTGGGAGTGCGACTATGTATGTTAATAACATGTTTTTTGGGTCGCTGAATCCAGATTCGAAGTCTATAGTACAGGTAAAATAATACATAAAATCAAGGGACAAGAGGGAGGGGGTGAATGTCAAAAATATACTGAAAAAAATTGTTTGTCGAATATCATCATATGACACATGTTTTCAAGGTATTATTTGATGCTGAATCTAATGACATAAAAATAAAGTCAATACGATTGCTCTAAGAAAAATTATTGCCGATTAAAAACAAGGGGGCTTGTTTTTTTACGTCAACAAGTAAAATATATGAAAAACATGCTACACTTATAAAATTCGGGATGAAGGTTTTAGGTAAAGCAGGAACAAAGGATTCATAAAGTTCTTAAAATTGTTTTTGGTGAAAGGGTGTTTTTTTGATAGGTTAAGTTGTGTGTGAGGAAGGTATCATAACAGCTGACTTAAATTTTATTAATTTTTAAAACTAGGTGTAAATGTTTTGGTTGGTATAAGAATTAAGAATCTATAAAGTGTACAAAATTATCTTGAGTGAAAGGGTGTTTTTTCTTAAGAAATGATGAAATTCGGAATTAGTACCACAAAAACTAGGAAAAAATTGTTACACCAATGATAATTGGTAAAAATGTTTCATTTACAACAGAAACCAAGAACCCGAACAGTCTATACAAATGTTTTATGTTAAAGGGTGTTTTTTTGGGAAATAGGGAAAAATCCGCGATAAGTCAGTCATAAGTCATAAGATAAAATCGGTGGTATAAATGGTACCTTACGAAATTCATTAAATATGTTCTCTTTCCCATGGGAATTACGAATAATGTAAGTCTATAAATGTTTTTTATGTGAAAGTGTGTTTTTTTTTTTTTGAAAAAGTGTGTAATACTAGAGTAATATTAGTGGTACCCTATTGAAATTTAGCAATTATTTTACTTTTAAGATAAGAAACAAGAATCTAAAGTGTATAAAAATATCATGGTAAAAAGGGTGTTTTTTTGAGTGAAAACAAAAACGAGTGGTCACCCTAATGAAATTTGGTAAAAACATTGATTTTGGGATAGAAAGCAAGAATAGAGAGTTTTCATAAAAAAAAATTTGGTGAAAATGTGTTTTTTCGAAGAGACAGTAAAATCTGTAATTGGTCCCAAAAAGCCAATGATTCATTTTATTTATGGTTTTGATGACAAATTAAACATTTACAGATAAGTTCTTACACGTTTTACGCGAATCATTGGCTTTTTGGAACCAATTGCAGATTTTACTGTCTTTTCGTGACCAATCTTTTTTGTTTTCACTCAAAAAAACACCATATTTTTATAGACACTTTAGATTCTTGTTTCTTATCTTAAAAGTAACATAATTGCTAAATTTCAATAGGGTACCACTAATATTACTCTAGTATTACACTCTTTTTCAAATACACCCATATTTTCTTTACTTCTAAAAAAACACCCTTTTACACATAAAAAAAATTATAGTCTTACATTATTCGAAATTCCCATGGGAAAGAGAACATATTTAATGAATTTCGTAAGGGTACCATTTATACCACTGATTTTATCGGACTTATCGCGGATTTTTCCCTATTTCCCAAAAAAACACCCTTTAACCTAAAATTTTTGTATAGACTGTTCGGGTTCTTGGTTTCTGTTATAAATGAAACATTTGTACCAATTTTCATTGGTGTAGCAATTTTTCCTAGTTTTTGTGGTACTAATTCCGATTTTCATCATTTCTTAAAAAAAAAACACCCTTTCACTCAAGATAATTTTGTACACTTTATAGATTCTTAATTCTTATACCAACCAAAACATTTACACCAAGTTTTAAAAATTAATAAAATTTAAGTCAGCTGTTATGATACCTTCCTCACACACAACTTAACCCATCAAAAAAACACCCTTTCACCGAAAATAATTTTAAGAACTTTATGAATCCTTTGTCCTTGCTTTATCTTAAACCTTCATCCCGAATTTTATCAGTGCAGCATGTTTTTCACATGGGTTTCGGTTATATTTTACTTGTTGAAGTAAAAAAAAGCACCATTGTTTTTAATCGGCAATTACTTTTCTTAGAGCAATCGTATTGGCTTTATTTTTATGTCATTAGATTCAGCATCAAATAATACATGTGTCATATGATGATATTCGACAAACAATTTTGCTCAGTATATTTTTGACCTTCACCCTCTTGTCCGCGAAAAAACACCCTTCTACCCAACTTTTTTTTTACAGACTTTTTATGTACTTGGTTCTTATCCCAAAAACAAACTTTTTGCCAAGTTTCATGAGTGTAAATTTTTTTTTTTTGAACAAAAGTTCTATCATTTCGAGTTTTTGAGATAACCTCAAAAAGTAACGACGTGACGTGTGACGTGGACAAAATAGACGTCGAATCTGGTTTCAGCGACCCAAAAAACATGTAATTAACATAGTCGCACTCCCAGATAAAAAAAAAATATGTTAAGGCTGTGACATTTTTTGAGGTTATCTTGAAAACCTGACGTGATGAGGCAAAATGGACTTCGGATTTGGATTCAGCGACCCTAAAAACCTATGAATTCTACTTAAAAATGACGCAAAACACAATATATAGAGTTACTATCCCTTATAAAAGGTTTGAGATAGACATCCGAAAAAACCCGTTATCTTAAAAATTGTCCATTTTTCGACTTTCTGCCCATATCAGCTTTTGATCAAGAGCTTCAAGAGAACAACATACTAAAATTTCAGACAATTTCACCGAGGGCCACTTCCCATACGAAATGTGGGTGGTCCTTTCATGCTTTTATCCAAAGTGCACGATTTTGTTGCTAAGCCGCCTCACTATCACACATTACTTTTTTTTAAATAATTTCTCAAAAAAACGGAATCATAGGGATTTGATGATAGGTACCCAGGTTGTTCTTAATTGTCTCTTTACACAAACCGGTTTTGTAAACGATCATTTCCAAAGTACATAATAGATACCTACGTTTCCATTTTTTTTGTGTCTTTTTTTGCAACTGCTGTACAAAAACCTAAGGTGTTCACAAATTTCAATAAAAATCTACCTACCTACCAAGATAACAAATAATTAGAATAAGTTCAAATACAGCAAGACCTTCATTAGCAAAACTGAACTACCGATGTACATAGGTATCAACAATATAATGTCCATAACATTTATGTACGAGTATCTATCTACAGTAAAACCCGGATAAGTGCCTCTCGCTTAAGTGCCTAACCCGCATAAATACCTTTGTTTTTTTAGAACCAAAATTTTAAGGATTTTTTCATATAAAATTCATCTCTTAAGTACCTTTCGCTTAACTGCCTTCCCCGCTTAATTGCCTGGCTTTTCAAATACTTAAAGTTGAATTTACTTGCAAAAAATTCTTTTAAGTACACATTTGAAACAAGTTTGAACTGTAAGAAAAACTTCGTTTCCTAAACCGCTTTAAATTCAAAAATTCTACTAAAGGTAGAAATTAACTAGTTAGCTATTTTGAACTTTCAAAGTAATTTTGTTTTGTGAAGATTATGTTTTTAGTAATCAAACATATTTTTTTTTATTATTTAATAAATATAGAGATAAGTGCCTATGAGCACTTAACCGGGTTCTTGTAAGTACCTTACCCGCTTTAGTGCCTGTCAAAATAGTGCATTTAAGGTGAGGTACTTATCCGGGTTTTACTGTACTTAGCGTTTGTTTTGCCACAAAATCGTCAATTATTATTATAATTCATAAGTTTGTACCTACCTATACCCACAAAATTTCCTGTGTAAATCTACCTATCCAGGTGGTGTGCCAAATCAGAGAAAATACGTTTTATACCTATTTATTTATACCCCTTACCTTTTAAATGATATTCGTTTTCATATGAATGATTCATCTCTCATCTCATCAGTTCAAACAAAGTTACAATGTCACGTAACACTCCAAACATGTTTTCGTTTAACTCAGTTGCTTTTTCACCAAAAACGCATCATTTTCCACCTCACCTTTATTACATCGATTCGATTTAATCCTTACTCAATAGGCAACATCGCCGACCAGACCAGTCATCATTCGT
The DNA here is from genome assembly GCF_945859705.1 of Episyrphus balteatus. Lineage (NCBI taxonomy): Eukaryota > Metazoa > Arthropoda > Insecta > Diptera > Syrphidae > Episyrphus > Episyrphus balteatus. Next base: position 108,121,616 of record NC_079136.1, read on the forward strand.
TTGTCTATCAACGTACAATTTCTCCCAATTCCGTTGTTGTTTGAAAAAATAAAAATGTTTATATGTATGCACCTATTTGCTCTCCCTTGTGTTACCTTCTTCCCCTCTTCTGTTCTGTTTATGTTATTTACCCTTTCAATTTGAAATCGCCTGAGAGGAAATGGAGTTGTCGAGCTCAATGCAAAGTTTTTTTTGTTTAACTCAATTTGGCGGGTAATTTTCAGTCATTCGGCAATAGCATTTAAATGTTTCGGCTTTCCTTTAACTGTATAACTTGAGAAAAAAACTCAATTCAATTGTTTTCTAAATTCATCCCTTAATATTAAAAGGTGTCATCTGTGTGATTATGTGTGTGTGCGTGTGTGTCCGTTCAGGTTCACTACTCTATAATGCATTTGGTGCCTCTTTTTGCAAATTTTAAAGCAATAATAAAGCGTTTTCTTGTATGTGAACCCTGGTAGTGATAGTGATGTGCATCCCGGTTCCCGGAGCAGATATCCTTTTCGTTAAATGTTTGTGAGTATTACATTCAAACCGCCAGACGACAGACAAAGACAACGAATTGATTGCCTTTTTGCTTGGTGTATGTGAAGCTTACGTTAGTGTTGCCGCCTCTCAAATTTTCAAGTATTTAATTATGAAAAACAGTTAAAAGTATATTTTGTCTATTTGAACTTGAAAAAATTTGATTGACTCTATTCAACACTAACCAAATTACCAAAAGTACAGTTAAACTAATTATTGAACATCATATTTTTTCTAAGCCAACATGATTTAATTACCTTTTTTATGATGAAATAAAAAAAGTCTCTTAATATTTGTGTTTTTAGTATGACATTTTTACATATTTATTTATATAATATCTCTATGTGGTGGCGACAGGGCCTTAAAGCAAACAACAATATATCTCTCTCTCAAACTCCAAATTATGTACTTTTATGTTTATCTCTTGGGAATTATGTATGGGAACTGGGTAAGTTGTTTTTCTGATCAAATATATCGATTAAACATTTTAAGGGTCGACCATTATTAAGTTAATAAATTCGTAACAAAGTTAACAAAAAAAAAAAAAAACTGTATTTGTAAATGTATACCTACTGTATTGACATTGTATCTGTCAGGTTCATCATTGACTTCAACAAATTCGGAAATTTCCCTTCTTGTATGGATAAGCAATCATTTTTAATTACCAACAAAACTATGTATTTTAATAATCTGAGAAAGCATGCCACCTCTCGATCTAGAAGAAAAAATCTAGCATTTATTTCTGATTTAAGGCACCTACTCTATCTATCCTCCAATTCTCAATTTTATCCAAATAGAAATAAAAGTAAGCACATAGCATGGTATAAAAAAAGAAGGTATGGTCATTAGAAAAAACTCTGTATCGAGAACTGTCACAACTTAAAAATGGCGACTTAAGGTTTTGACAGCTGCCCATTGAAATTGTTGTTGTAAACAAATTTGTCTGAGCACATAGCACTAAGCACGAAATACTTCAAAATGTTTTACGATTTTTCGCAAAAAGAAATAGAATTGATATCTGACATTTTTAATCTGTATTTATAAGTACTGAGAGATTTCGCAAAACGATTTTAATCAAGTAGGTATACATATTTAAAAAAATTGACTGCGATTGCATCAAGGCGGCAATACAGATTTTGCATCTGTGTGTGCGGTATATGGTCGCTTGTTGATTTCTCGTTTTCTTTATCCACTGTGTTTCTTCACTAGATCTAGATTCCGGACCTCCGGCATAACATTAGTTGTCCATGTCCTATACACAAATTTTCAGTTTTCTACAATCGTCGTAGTCGATGCACGAAGTCGCTTCAGCGCGTCCTCTTTTAAAATAGTTTTTTTTTGTTATTTTTTTATTTTTACCATTCTTGTTCTTTTTTTGTCGTCGGCTTTTTTATGTTGAACTTTAGTTGCGCCGTATCATCCATATTCCGAGTGTGACGTCGTGGTTTTGTGTTGCGATGAATTCCGTCTGCATAGATGAAGATACACAAAATAATAAAATGGACGAGCGTTTGAAAATTTTTATTCGTGTTATCCTCGGTTGTTATTAAATGTTTGAAGCTATTAAAATAAAAGTGGAGCGTAAAAAATAGAATCAAATTTAATATAGTTGCTGCGTGCTGTGTCTTGCTTTTATCTGCTGTGATAGAAAGAGAAAAATATATTTTTTTCTATAAGTATTCTTGCATCGTCTCTGATAGTCTTTTGTTAAATCAAAATTAAGCGTAAATCCTCCCCCACAATGGATAGTGATAGTAACATGGAGCCACCTGAGCGTAATAATAATACTGAAGTACTAGAATACAAAGAACACAGAAAAAATAAAAAGAAAAAGCGCGAAAAACGTGAAAAAGATAAGGAAAAGAAATCGCACCATCATTATCATCATCATTGTTCTTCTGCCGCAGCTACTGCAGAAGTTGTTACTACTTCATTGGTAACCACAACAACAGCCACCACGGCAACATCATTTCCGCATAATTTGAAAATACGTTTTCTATTATCAGGGGTAAACAATTTTTCGAAAATATAATGTTTTAAACAATTTCTGTAGTAATTACAGTTGAAAATTATTTATAAATTAAAGTTCTTTCAGTGAATGCACTAGGAGCTAAAAAGAAAATTTTAAGGATCAGGTTTTCTGTGCTGAGTTAACTCAGAGGAAGTGAATCCTGCAAATGAATTTGACTCCAGTAAACTCGAAAAGTAATTTTGCATTAGAAAATGAATGCTTAAAAGCCTAAAAAACTCATAGGATTACATATAAAACAAATATGTTCAGCTAACAGAATTAAGTCTTCAAATTTGATAAGTTAACTAGGAGTTAATGTTAACCCTTCACTGAAAAAAAGTGAAAAATTAAACAGAAATTCGAAATGTTACTCGTATCGACAATTGAATAATTACAAATAGAAGTAGATACCCAGCCAAAGGTGCGTTCTTTTTCTAACAATAGTTAACTATCGTAAACCTTATGTCGTTCCTAAACTACGAAATAGTTACGATTTGTAACTATTTGACATATGAACATCGTTCCTAAACTTGTTTTGATGTGTCGACTCGTTTTGAAGTACGATTCGTTACTATTTCCAACTCACCTCCATGATATGAGTTGAACACTCATGAGCGTTTTTGATGTGTCAAAGTGGATGTTTTGTTTACAAAAACAGCTAAAAGATTTTTTTCTTTGGAAATAAGCGGAAAAAATGAATATAAAAACAGAGTTTTGTAATTTTTGTTATAATTAAATATTCTCAAAACAATTTTTTTTGTGGTTTGACAGTTTAACAATATCTAACAATAAATCGTTCCTAAATGATATGTAAAACCCAACAATTTCAAACAATAGGTGTGTATTTTTGTTTATCTATATAGATTTTGTGCAAAAAAACGACATCGAGATATTTGAAAACAAAACAATTTACGTGTTAAATACAACAAAAACTTTATCTGTATAGATTTTTGAAAAATCCAGTGTAAGAAATTGCTTGAGCAGTTTTTGAGAATTTTATAAAAAAATTAAAAAAATCGATTAACTTTTCCTTTTTTTTGTGGTTCAAGAATATTAAAAAAAAAAATATCTTGGAATGCAATATTACTAAGAATCATTATTAGTATAATTGTGCAAAATTAGAACAAAATATTATTATTATTTTCCTCACTGTTTAGAATCCTTTTTGGCATTTAAAAAAAATTCGTATGGCCTATTTCAACATTAAACAGGCTTTTAAAATTTTAAATTACGTTTTTTTGTATG